>NC_071466.1:8890000-9190000 GCF_028500815.1 Rissa tridactyla | reverse complement strand
GCGACGCGGGGAATTTCTGGCTTGAAACGTGATTCAAAGACTGCGAGGCTCTGAAATCTCCTCCGGGAGGGATCGATAGTGGGCGTCTGGCTGGAGAAACCCCGGGACAAGTTTGTTCCCAGGGATGCAGGAGCAGGCTCGTCGCCGGCCGGGTGCCGGGCTGCAGACGAGCAGCTCAGCTGGGGCCAGATGTGGCTCCAGCCGCTGGTCTGGGGACTTCCAGAAAATAATCTCCTTTTTCATTGGGCTTCCTTCATCCGTTGGAGTGTGCCAGTCCATACCTGCTCTCGGGGTGAGCAGGAGATGCTGCTTCTAAATGGTGTAAAAACCACCTGGCAGTAAAAAGAAGAGAAGCAAGATGCCTCTGTAATAAAGACGACTTTCTGCAGTCCATTAACATTAAATAATGGAAGAATGACGTCTAGTCCGTCTAGTGGGAGATGTCCCTGCCCATGGCAGGGCGGTGGAAAAAGACGACCTTTAAGGTTCCTTCCAACCCAAATGAATCTATGATTCTATGATTCTGTGAATTAATCCCCTCCGCTGCCCAAAATATCCATGTTTCTTCCCTTTCCCGTGCCAGCTTCAGCTCTCGATGGCCGCACTGGGCTGGGGCTTGCTCCAGCGCTTGCTCTTTGTCCCAACATCACCCCGTAATGTCGCCAACTCTCTTCTACCCTCAGTGTTTCCCCCTGGGTGTTTGTAACCAGCTCCTCTCTGCCTCTCTTTTTGCTGGGTCAGGAAGTTTTTCACTTCTCCTAGGCTCTACTCTCAGTTCCCCGTCCATCGCGGCAGCGTTTCTCTGCACCTACCCTTCCATCAATCTCTCTTGCGTGCGGGTGGCCGGCGTCGTTCCCAGCTCCCGGTGAAGTAAAACTTACTGGTCTCTCCCCAAAATTTGGGGTTGCCTTGATTGCTAATCTACGGGTTAATCTGGAGGGAGGAAAGAGCTGCCCTGGAATGTCCCGTGGAAATAAATGTGTAGGAAGCAAGTGAACTGGTGTGTAGGTGCTCCTCATGCAATGCTCAGCATCAGCGTGGGGGATCATGTCCACGGTTCTGGGCAGACGGTGTGTGCAGGTGGAAAATATTGGGTTTTGGGTGTTTTTTTTGAAAGAAGTTGTAGAAAATATATAGCAAGCAACATCTGGACTGCTGCAGGAACACTGTGCTCCTGGGAGCTATTGGGGCTTTCGCTCAGGCTGCGTTTACAAGGCTTTTGCAGCGTCTCCTGCTCTTCATTTTGCAACAGCTTCCCCTTCGAAAAGTCAGTTTTTCTCATCGGTGTGTGTCTGCATCCGTCGGTCGCTGGAGCCCCTCTACCCCCTGCCTTTTTCTTGCTTTCACCCCTTTCCTCCAGCAAACGCCCCTGCAAAGTCTTACAGCTCTTTGGAAACACGGAGCAAAAAGCCCATCCTTTTTTCAGTTTTCACTCCTGCCCAAGCATCAGTAAAGTAAGGAGGAAAAAAATTATCAGGAAGGTATTTGCGGTGTATAAAACCCCCAAATGAGGAAAAACTCTGGTTTGGGATCGCCTTCCTTCAGACTTCTATTGGCAGTTGTGTTCTTCATAGACTTGAGCACGTGTCTGCAGCCTACGGAAAGGCCGGTCCCTGCTGGGGAAAGGGCTTTTCGTACGTAATTCATCACTTTAACTCCTATCCTGAGGTTTCGAGCTGCTTGAAGTAGGGAATATTTCCCTGCCAAACACACAGGAGGTGGTGCTAAAATAGAAAATTCCCACCGAGGACACAAGATATGGCCTTTTTGTAGTACGCACCACACCTGTTCATCCCCCGTACAAGGGTACGCTCAGCATCTGGCATGGTCCGGAGGAGAGGGCTAACTTTTTTATTCAAAATACTGCATGAAATCTTAGGGAGAAGGAGTAAAACTTGCAAAGCCGGCAGCTCCCTGTCTGGCAAACGTCTCATGTGTCCTTGAGCTGAACCGCTTTCACCCAGAGCACAACAGCCAGCACAAACAAACCCGGAGTTCACGCGGGGAGAAACCAAGGGCAGGAGCCGCGCCGAGATGTAACGAGACGCTGCTTTAGCACGGAGCGGGATGTATCCCACAAGAGCTCAGGAAGCAGCAGGACGGCAAGACGGGGAGGGTCTCTGGGGGTACCGATGGCTCCCAAGCCCTGGGCAGCCTTTGAAAATGAAACCGGGTGAATGATTCGTGTCATTTTATGATTCCCAGCCTTGATGCTGCTGTAGCTGGCTGAGAGGGGGATCTTGGCTGCAAAACCTCCCTCGCCTGTAACCTCTGCGATTCTTTCCCCCTGTGCTCCGAGCCACTTCTGCTCTTGGGTGCTTTCCTCTCCTGCCGGCGAGGCCACCCCAGCCCGTGCAATGGACGCTGTCTTCTTCCCAAGGATGAGTGATGGGGACAGACTTTTTAGCAGGGCCTGTAGTGATAGGACGAGGGGTAATGGCTTTAAACTAAAAGAGGGAAGGTTTAGACTGGGTATAATAGATTTAGACCAGATAGAATTTTTCCTAGATTTTTTCGCTGTGAGGGCGATGAGCCCCTGGCCCAGGTTGCCCAGAGAAGCTGTGGCTGCCCCATCCGTGGAGGGGTTCAAGGCCAGGTTGGACAGGGCTTGGAGCAACCTGATCTAGTGGGAGATGTCCCTGCCCAGGGCAGGGGGTTGGACTAGATGGCCTTTAAAAGTCACTTCCCACCCAAACCCTTCTGTGATTCTATGATTCTATGCTCCTATGACAATGGCAACCACCACCACAAGGGTCATCCAGTGCATGGGGACAGTCCCCATGCAACCCCTTCACTGCATCTTGCAGTGCTGCAGCAGGTAAGGACCCCTCCAAGAAGACTCCGGCATCTGGCAGGGCACACCAAGGAGGTCTGTGAGACCTCATCACGCAAATGGGGAGGAGGACTTCATCCTTCCCAGGTCAGTGGGGGTCAGGGCCAGCAGGGATCTCCGGAGAGCACCCGGTCGTGCTTCACACCGGAGCAGGGCTGGTGCCTCTCCCTCATCGACCATGGTTACATTTCATGGGTTTCAACACCAATTTTTCTCTTCCTTCTCATCTTTTAACTTCTCAGTAACAGATTTCCTTTTGTTTAGCTTCTTGTGAGGTTTCTGGGATGTGTCATCCCTGACACGTTTCTCATTACAAAGAGTCACTGAGCTGGGCTGATCTCATTTTCACTTTCTTTTTGCCAGTTGGTGCAAGATGGAAACAGCTTTTGGGCGCATCTACACATCCATTTTATCCCTCAATCTTTTTCCAGGCAGGGAACGATGTGTATACATTGGATTACAAAACATCTTTGCACCCACATTTCCCAAGCCAGCTTCTCATTTAACACAGGCACGCTCATCAATACGCACGCCGACACTCTCCCAGTTTTACCACCGGTGAATGTAAATTCTCTAGAAATTCAGTAGAAGGCAGACAGATTACAGGATATTTGCTGGTATTTTGTCTCCCCTGCTGGGATTTAATTTGCTGTGTTACATTCGCTGTTGTTTACTCAAGCTCTGCTGAGCCCAGCGCGTGCTTTTCCTTCTTCAGTTAACGGGAGCTTCACTGCTATTAATAAAGGCTTTGTAATAGATTTACGTCCTCAGGAATGGGACAGGACTCTGGTGCCACCGAGCCTGGTCCCCTGACATCGCAGCCAGGACCATTGCACATGTCCCAGAGAAACTGGGAGGTTTTGGGGTACTTTGGCTGCCCTGGCATCAAAGAAAGGACATCTTGGGAGCACGTGTGGAGCATCCCCTAGAGGCATTTAAGAAACGTCTAGATGTGGCACTTCAGGGCATGCTCTAGTGGCAGAGATTGTAGGTTGTTTGGTTGGACTCGATGATCTTAAGGGTCCTTTCCAACCATGAAGATTCTGTGATTCTGTGATCTTAATCTGTGCTGCGAAGGTTTATGGGATTATCTGGCCGAGCTCTGTACAGATGGGGGGTTATTCCCCAGATTGTTGCCCCCCATTTTGTCGCTTTGTCACTGTCTCCTGGGAGCGATGATGAGAGGTCAGGCAAGCAAGGCTGTAATTAATGGCAATATTTTATGGCATCATCTGGTGCGGGACTGACCTGCTGGTGTGTCCCGGCTCAGCTCCCTGTCCCCACAACACCCGGGGCTTGTCGTGCCAGGCTCCACCTTCCCCAGGGATGCTGTGCCCCAGGACAGCAACGTGGAGAAAAAAGGTCTCTGAGGACAAATCCTTCATCCATAGCTGAAGGAATAATATCAACCGATGGATCGCCAGCAACAGGCAACTTTGCTCTCTGAACGACCACCCATCCGTCACCTTCCCGGGAGTCTATGGGTCAATTCCGTGGGTGCTGGGTAGCTGCTGGTTGGGGTCCCGCTGCATGAGCCGCCCCACTGGGCCCCTGCACCGAAAACACTGTCTCCCAGAGGCCACCCTCGGTGAAACCCAGCCACCCGCGCGCCTCACCAGGCTCCTAAGCACCGCCATTGAGCACGGCAAGTCCCTCTGGATTTTATGGGAGAAGCAATTTTGCTCAAGAGTTTACTTGCAGGCGTATAAGGAAGCAATTTTCTGCTTCATCAAGGTGCAGCGCTGGCTTTAAAGGGCTTTGTGCCAGGGTCAGTGACTCCGCTCGTGGTGCTCCTGTCACCTCTGCCTGTCACCCTGCCTCTCGGTGGCTGTGTCTCCCTAGAAAATGAGTTTCACGCTCCTGTGATTTGGGGGACAAAAGGTGAAATGCATCATTGAGGGCTCCAGCAGAGCAGCATCTGGCATCATAAGTACCTCGCTGGGGTAACACCTCTCCCCTCTGATGAAGTGTGTAAGGGAATACAGCTGTGTCGGAGCTGGTGGGTACGGCTGGGCGTGACAGAGCAGTGCAGAAACGCTGCTGCGCTGTGGGGCTTCGCTCCCTGCAGTCGAGGAGGGGAAGAAGGGAGGACGAACGGTGAAGCGTTTGGATGGAGGTTCTCGGAGGGGTTTCTCAGAGCAGAACTGGGCTGCTCTGTGCGCTAGCGAGGCGTGAAAGTGTAGTGGGGAGCAGACACTGGCCTGCTTGACATCCATGGTGAAGATCATCCCAGGAGGAGGAGAGCCCACTCCTAAGGCATGTCCATCAGCAGGTGTTCAGGGAGAAACATGCCTTTGCCACCACTACTTGCCCCACCGCTGTGTTTCTCAGACATCCCTTCCCATCCATGCATGGGATAAGCTCATCGCCTTTGGTCAGCAAGAGGCCACCAGCTCACCAAGCAGGCTTCCAGCGGCCATGTTGTCCTGCTTAGTGTCTCACCAGGAGCAGAGGACTGAAGCCAGGCGGTGGCATCTACTCCAGCTTTGCAGAAATGTCCCATCACGGTCGGATTGGACGGGGCTCTGAGCAACCTGATCTAGTTGAAGATGTCATGGCAGGGGAAGATGGACTAGATGGCCTTTAAAGGTCCCTTCCAACCCAAACCATTCTATGAGTTCGTGATTACCGTCGCCAATAGACCAACATGCAGAACCCGTGTTTTTGGGATGGCTGGAGGGGACTCAGGAAGGAGAAGGGTTGCTGCTGGGCTGCCCTTGGGTCTGAAGGCAGCTCGGACCATCCTCTGCCCTCAGTCCTGCAGGCAGGGACTTGCCCATGGCCACAGCCTGGTTCTTCAACCACCCCAACCGTCTAGACAGCATTCCCTAGCTGGAGTCCCAGCTCTTGCAGCAGCATCTCAGCTCGTGCTTTATTGTCTAGGACAAAGTTCCTTCTCAGGCACAGCTGAGTGCAGCCTGCAGAAGTTGCAGGAAGGAGTAAACAAGGCTCTTTGCAGCTCCCTTTCCTCCACAGCATGTCCAGGGAATGGCATCCGCTGTGCTAAGTCCACCCCCGCTGATGCAACCCCCAGCATTTGCCTGTCCCAGCTTATCTGCTGCTCCCCAACGACTTTATAGGGGCAGGTGGTGTCTCTTCCCTGGCTTGTTCTTGGGGAAACTGAGGCACAAAGGTGGGAAGAAGCTTGCTCCGGAGTTGAGGTCAGGATGCGGGTGCAGGTCCTGGTCTGGGAGTGGGTCAGGCTCTCCAAAATCAAGGGGTGGCACTTCGGGGTTGACTATTTCTCCCCTTTTCCTGTGGCCCTGGCATGGCCCCTGCATTCTCTGTGGGTGCCACCGTGGACGCGCGGGGATGCTTGGAGCAATAGTGATCCCCACCGTACATCCTCTTCCTGGGATGCTGGAGGGTCTTTGGGCCACCAGGGACCCCAGGGCTGCAGACCTGACCCGGGCACATCCCCCCTCACACCAATCACCTTGGGATTTGGTCTTTTTTGCTCTCTTCTCTCCTTACCCTGATGCAGGTGTATCTTCTGGGATTTGCTATCTCATCGCTCCCTTCTGCCTCCTTCCCCTGCCGTACCCAGCCTCAGCACTAATCCTGCAGCACCAGCTCTGCCTCATTCCTCCAGAGCAGCAGATTTGGTGAGACCTCTTGGCCTTACCTAGGAGAAATTGCATTAATTGAAAATAATCCTTCTTTCCATCTATAGATGTCCATTCCCTAGGAGAAAAACATGGCTATCCCCAAGCAAGTGCCATCCCTGGAGTGTGCTGCCACGGCTGGGCTTGACCCAGTTGAAGGAAACAAGAACCAGACTGACCTTGGCACGTTGCTGTCTTCATGCAATTTGATTTTTATCAATTAAGTCTTATCTGCCTTTCTATTTGCACTGGTCATTGCCCCTTCTGCTGGATCAAAGTACTTTTCTGTTTCATTTTCTTCTTAAAGCAGCATTGTGGTTCAACGGTATCTGAATGCAATAGGTTACTATCATTTTTAACTGCTGGCAACCTTTGCAGCATTTCAGATCTCTGCTGAGTGTATCCCCTTGGGTGTCTCCGTGGCTCACCCATCCTCCCTCTTTCGAAGGCAGTGCATGCTCTCAGGTGTGAAATGGAAGTAGGAAACCTTGCTGAAGGTGAGATGAAGGTGCGCATGGCAGGATGGAGTCAGGCTTGGCCGTGAATCATAGAATCATAGAATGGTATATGTTGGATGGGACCTTAAAGGCCACCCAGTGCCACCCCCCTGCCCTGGGCAGGGACACCTCCCACCAGCCCAGCTTGCTCCAAGCACCGGCCAACCTGGCCTTGAACCCCTCCAGGGATGGGGCAGCCACAGCTTCTCTGGGCAACCTGGGCCAGGGGCTCACTGCCCTCACAGCCAAGAATTTCTGCCCGAGATCTCAGCTCAATCTCCCCTCTTGCAGTGGAAACCCCTTCCCCCTCATCCCATGGCTCCCCTCCCTCATCCAGAGTCCCTCCCCAGCTTTCCTGGAGCCCCTTGAGGGACTGGAAGGGGCTCCAAGGTCTCCCCAGAGCCTTCTCTTCTCCAGGCTGAACCCCCCCAACTCTCTCAGCCTGTCCTCCCAGCAGAGGGGCTCCAGCCCTTGGATCATCTCCGAGGCTTCCTCTGGCCCCGCTCGAACAGCTCCATGTCCTTATTATGCTGGGGACTCAACCTTGGCCATCAGCTGCTGAGAGACGATGCAGGTTCTCCTTCACGCAGGGGACTCCCCAGGAGAAAGAGGAACTGAGTTCCTCTGTGGCGGTGTGGGAAATTTGGGGTCATTATGGTGCACGGTGAAGTGTGAGGGACTTTTACACCCTGCTTGGGCAGGGATTAGCAAAAACATTCCTACCAGTGCTTTCTACTATTTTTTTGTACAAGAAGTCTATGAAAACTCATTAGGGAAGAGGTTGGACTAATTCCAGGTGTAGGAGGCTCCTGGACACCCTGAAGGGTTAAAGGATGAACACATTTAAAGGAGGGGCTGGAAAGGATGGGCAGGGAGACCAAAATACTCCTAGAGAACACAGGACTTGCTGTTTGCAGGTCTGCTTGAGCATATCTTTGGTGAGAAGGGCCAGGAAAGACATTAATAGAGTTAACCAGGGAAAGAAGGGCATTAAAGCTCCGTGAACGTGCCCATCCCTGCAAATCTGGGCTCAGACTCCTTTTGCTTTCCTCCCTCTCTACCCTGGCACCCTTCCTCTTTTCCCGGTGGAGCCCCTGAGCTTTCAAGAGGCTCCAGCAGCAAAGTCAGTAGCTGCAAATAATTCATCACAGGGCTGCTCCCAGAGACAGGAGATATTGGACGCCGTGGTCTGGAGACAGGCAGGTGCTTTTGCTCCGGCGCTGCTTAACCCTCCAGAGGTTCAGGGGAGCTTTTCATGGAGGCTTTAATTTATGGTCAAATATACTTTATTGATCCCATCCTGTATTTTGTTGTAGCAATATCTCCTTGTGTTGAAATGGGGCTGAGGGCAGCAATTGGTTTTTGCAGAGAACGCGCTGGAGCTCGTAACTCAGCCACATGCAGATCCTCCCATTGAATTTACCTCTCCAGTGCAGGGCATTTAAGGGTTGTATAAACGCCGCAGTTAAGACAGTATCCTCTTGCCAGAATTTACATCAACCTGTACATTTGTTAATTTGTTTGAGGCTACGGTACTTGCTCCTTTGCCTCTCGTTGTGGGGAAAATAGAATTAGGTGAAATAATGATGGAAAGCCTTTCACCCCATTTGCTGCAGAGCTCGCAGATGCCGCTGAGATGGAAACATCTATTAGAGTGTACTGAACAACAAGCTAAAGCCTAATGGGTTTAACGTGCCTCCAAACAATACAGCTTCCTGAGCAGGATGCCTGGGCACTAAAAACACAACAAAGACATCGTCCTCCCGCACATCATTCATTCCGCAGATGTAGCCAGTGAGAAGGGAGGAGGGAGAGCAGGTCCAAAGGGAAGGAGGTCAGTGGTGCAGGCAGGGGGAAGGTGGCTTCCCACAGATTTACATTTCTTGGTGCGGTTAAATTTAGGTGGTGGTTGAGAGGCAGAAAGCACATGTGGAAGGATTCAAAAAACACCATGGGTGAAAATGAGAGGCAGGAAAGGAAGGCTTTAATCCATCAGAGACCCAGCGTATGGAGGGATGGAGAAGGATTTGCTGGACCCTGAAGAAAAGGAGGCTGAGGGGAGACCTTCTCGCTCTCTGCAACTCCCTGAAAGGAGGGGGTAGCCAGGGGGGGTCAGTCTCTTCTCCCAAGGAACAGGCCATAGGACAAGAGGAAACGGCCTCAAGTTTCACCAGGGGAGGTTTAGGATGGATATTAGGAGAAATTTCTTCCCTGAAAGGGTTGTCAAGCATTGGAAGAGGCTGCCCAGGGCAGTGGTGGAGTCACCATCCCTGGAGGTATTTAAAAGCTGGGCAGACGTGGTGCTGAGGGACATGGGTGGTCTTGGCAGTCTTAGGTTGATGGTTGGACTCGATGATCTGAAAGGTCTCTTCCAACCTGGACAATTCTCTGATTCTATGATCCTCTCCCGCAGGCAGGAGCTGTCTGTGCCTCCTGCTTCAAGCCCACAGTCCCCAAAACCCACCCTCATTTAGGCAGAGCTTTGGTTGTCTATAGCCTGCTCTTGGGAAGGCCATTTGGCCAGCCAGCATCTCCAAAGCTGCTTGATCTCGTGTGCACTCTTCTGTACGTCTTGCCCTCTTGCAACCATCAGCCTTGTGTGATGGGGAGCTGAAACCAGTTGCATCCCATAAGGACATTTAGCAGTAAATGGGACCTCAGCTGCAGCTGGTGAGTTTGGCCTCGCCTTTGTGGGTTCTTCATGTCTGAGCAGATCCCTCACATTTGGCCCAAGGCTGCTCCAGCACCAAGAGCTGAGCTAATGCCCAGCTGGGTTTTCCTCTCAACCGCTTTTCCCTTCTCTTCAATGCTGTGGGTATTTTTCTAACTCCATAGCATTGACCTTCAACTCTGGTGTCACTGAGTAATTAAAAACATACCTAGAAAGCTAAGACAACTTGACATAGAGCAATATATGACATGGAGGCTGGATCCTGGCCTCAGCTGTATCTAACCAAATCAGAGAAGGTGCTCTGGGGTTTGTGGAGCTGCAAGGAAGGAAAGAAGGGGAAGGAAATAAGGCTCAAGGAGATTCACACCAGCATGGTGGAGAGCAGAGCTTGCCCCAGGCACCATGTGAGGACCCCAGGATGCTCCCTGTGGCTGAGGTTCAGGGTGGGATTAGGGGATCTGGAAACCTGTTTACTAATTGGGATGGTCCATCTAGGTGTGTGGTTGATACCAGACAAAAAGAAGCCAAGATGTCCTGTGTAGTTCAAGGATATGAAGGAGTTAATCAGAGCAATCAGAGTCCCACAGTTTGGGACAGTAAAGATTGCCCTCCTTCCTCCTAGGGGTATTGAAATTATTATTACAGGACCACAGAATGGCTGAGGTTGGAAGGGAACTCTGGAGATCATGTCAACACTCCTCTTAGTGCAGCCTGGCTGGCTTGCCATGCCATGAGCGTTGGTGGCTCGTGTCCAACCCAAGGTCATTCTCTGTGGAGCTGGTTGGACCCCAGCCAGTGCTGGTGACTGGGGTTGCTCCTCCCCAGCCGCAGGACTTTGCACTTCTCCTGCTTGAACTTCATGAGGTTCTCCAGCCTGTTTGGGTCCCTACGGAGGGCAGCACAACGATCATCGGCTGTGACAGTCCCGCCTCCCAGTCTTGCATCTCCTGCCAACTGGCTGCCCCATCACCACCCAGGTCATTGATAAGGGCGTTAAACAGTACCCATTCAGATAATGTTTAAACAATATTGGCCTTGGTTATGTTAAACAGCGCCAGCCCCAGTTATGCTCTGGTGTGGCTGGGATTTAGGCACACCAAGATCCTGGTTCAGCGCTGCTTTGTTGCTTTGGAGTGAAATGATTGATAATTTTTAACCTCTCAGGTGCCCTGGTGATGAGCGTGTTAGTGTTTTGCAGGCTGCTTTTTTGCTTTGCAGAAGCGAAATGCTAAAAGAAAATGAAAAACGGGAATAATTAATAATTGCTTACGACGACCCTGCGCCTGCTGTGTGGGTGTTTGCAAAGCACGACAGGATTTTGCTGTGCTGAGCAAGGCGAATTCAGGCAGAGCAACTTAGCTTTGTGCTGAATTTATTATTTTGGCAGGCGGATAAAGGAGACCTGACAGAATGACGAGTACCGCGACAAAGAGCAGCTACCCGGATGGGTCCCGGAAAACGCTCTGCAGGAACCCATTTCTCAGTATCAAGGTAAATACCTCCGGCTTTCTCTAATCCCCCTCTTGGATTACTGGCCTGGTAAAGAGGAGTTTCTATTTCTGCGGAAGGCATCGATAGCATTTCTGTTTACAAAATGTATTTGGATATGGATGGGGTGCTCCCCGCGGAAGAAATGCCATTGGACGTGCAGCCGGGACGGGGATGTTGCAACGCAAGTTTAACTTTCAGCTTCTGAGGTATTTAACTTCTGTCAGTGAAACTCCCAGAGCCCAGAGCAAACCTTCAAGAGAAACAAATCCCAGGTCTTAAAGCAGCTATGAGCCTCAGTCTTCCTGGAAATAATTTGTTTATTATGTCCATGATAAATGCATGTGTGTAACGGGGGCAGCAGAGATGGAGGAAAGGGGGACTCGATGCTCACGCTCGGAGCTTGGCACGCAGCAGCCTGCAAAGCTTTGGGTATTAGTCCCCATTTAGGCAAGAAATGGCATCTAGTTGGCTTAAACCCTGTCGTTGATTGAATTTATTCACTGAAAACATATGTCCTAAGCAATGATTTAGGCCACACATCCTGTAACGCCCCCTGACCCTGATGTAAGTTCACCCGGCTCCTCCTTGTCTTGCTGTTGGGTGTCTGGGGTCATGCAGGGAGATGGTTCCTCCACCCTCTGACAGGTCCATGGCAGGCAGCCAGAGGAGTGGGCTTTGTTAAGCCCCTTGGAGAAGCCCCAAAAGTTGGTTGTGGTGGGAACCACAGGAGGCAGGAGATGGTCGTCACTTTGCACAGCAGTCTCATGACCAGAGGGCTGCCCAGAGGACCAGCTCGACTCACCAACATGGGCATGAAGTCATGTTCCCTTTGTCCTGGAGCACCCAAACCGCTGAGCCATGGGTAACCCTGTGTGAAGGTCCCTTTTTTTCCCCTTCTCAAAGCTGGGAAGGGGTGTGAGGCTGTATGCAGTAGAAGCTGAGATCTTCTGGTGGTGGGACCAGTGCTGCCTGTGCGAGATTAGCACATTGACCTTGAGCTTGCCCGCAGATGTTCATGGCCTCTTGCCTCCTACCCATGGCTGTGTCACCACCAGAGGGGTTCCTCAGCTCCTTGTTTGCTTGCTCAGTGGTTTGCAGAGGAGGATCCATGATCCTTGGCTATGGAGGTGGTGGATAATCCTTTTCTCTTTGTATAGTGACAGTGGCATATTTAAAAATCCCATGTTACAATGATGGTATGATCACATCCCTTGAGCAACTGGTGGTCTGCTATTGGAGAAGTGTAGCAACACTCAAAAGAAAAAAAGAAAAGGTGTAAACATTTAGACCAGACGAGCATCTGCAAAGGGGAAATAATAATCAACATCGACCGCAGTGATATCAGAAAAAGCGAGTGCTCAGCTTGCATCAGGAACAAGTTAATATTTCCATCTTCTTTTCTACAAAAAGGACATTTTGGAAGTTTTGTGCTCTTTTCTCACATATCGCAAGGAAGCAGGAAACCAAAAGTAAGCCGACTCTTGGTCTAGCTGGAGGGCGATTGCTATGTTCAACGGAGCATGTAGTTTGGCATGTGAACATCAGCTTTCAAGATGCTCTTGTTTAAACACACAGAGATGACAGGTATGGAGTGGTTTGCTGTGGGAATGGGCTACAGCGAAGAGGGAGCTTGAGGCACTGGGGGAGCCAGAGGTGGTACGATGTGGGAGCAGATCAAAGACTGCTGGGAGAATAAATGGAGAAGAAGATGGAAAACGCTTTTTCCCTTGTTATGCAGCCATAAGTTTGGGGATTTTCTTCATACACATGCAATACGCACACAACATGAGCTTCTCTTAGCATGTCGCTGCAAGCGTGTGCAGGAAATGATGCTTTCATTCACTTAGGAGAGTCGGTAGTGACTTGGTAAGTTGAGAGATCAGATTCCTCCTTCTCTTTGTTGTCTTCATTTAATTTTAACACAAACCAGAGCCAGTCATATGTACCTTGCTTCTTCGAAGTCTTACAGCCATGCAATGCTGTACGTGTCCTGCTGGACTCAGGGCAACCCCAGGTCCTCTCCAGCTGAGCGTCTGAGGAGCTCTTTGCAGAACCATGGGCTGGTTCGTTCTCCTTTCGTTGAATAACTGCACCTTTTCGATAGTGACAGCGTTGTCACCAATTCGATGCTATATTGGGTGTAGTTGAAAGCCAATTACCTGAGTCCTTAGGGAGTCTCACTAGGTTGTAGAGCAAAAGACGACAGCCAGTCTTCAAGGCTCAAGATTTCTCTGTCATTTTTGTGGGGAAGATTTTGGGGTTTTCTGCTATTTTTCACAAATGCTGGTGAGTTTAATCACCTCACCCCTTGTGGCAGGGGGGAATTGAGCTCAGAAGAAGTCACTGAGGCAGAGGGTTACCACAGCTACAGCGGCTGGAGGCACAGGAGAGGGGAGAGCTTGGTGCCATACAGTCCTGAGGTTTCTCCCCTCATCCTCTTTTCAGTCCGTTCAACTCTGGTTTTGTTTGGGTTTTTGTTTTTTTTTTCACATAACAGCAAGATTATCTTTAAAAATAAAATCCCATTGATTTTTCCATGCAGAGATATTTTAAAGGGCTTTGAAACTTCAAAGACTAAAACCACTGAGATGCAAAGTCAGCTCGGGTCTGTGAGCAGAATCAATGTCTGTTTTGCTGAGTGAAGGTATCCATGAAGTTAGATGGAGAGGAACTCTTCATGGAGAATATTTCAGGCCGGACCTGGACAGGGTGATGGGCAGCTCTGAAACTGCCCGTGAATGCTGGTCTAGTGCTTTCTGGAGGGTCTTTGGAGCTCACCCTGAGCGGGATTTTGGTGGAGACTGGTTCTTCTCATGATGGACACCCTACTGCTGGGTTTCTGCTTGGAGCTCAGGAGGGAAGCCCTGACTGATCCCTCCAGGTCAGAGGAGCATCATGGGAGGCTTCAGGGATGATTGCAATCACAGAAGGCTGGGAAAAGCCTCGATGAAGTGATTGCCAGGCCTTATCCTGACAGCAAAGAGGGCAAATCCTCTCTTCCAATTCTGTTTCCCATTAAACTGCTGAAGGACTTGTTTTTACCCCTAAGGCAGAGCTGACCTGACCATGCAATGTCTCCAAGCACACTATTATACTCAGTACAGGATGTTTTGCCCAGATCTCTTTTTCTGGGCAGTTTTTTTTTTTGTTGGGTTTTTTTTTTTTGTTGTTTTCAAGAAGTTAGGTCACCCTGTCCGGTTTCTAAATGACTTCCTCAGAAAACATAACTTCAAGTCCAGGGTCTGAATGGTTCTTGCAGAAACACAAAACGGTTGCACAATGTGGTTTATGTGTTTGAAGTGGCTGAAGGACCAAAAATCACAGCACTGCAATTTTTATACATTTTTATATATATATCTCCAGGGAGAGAGAGCGTGTCACAAAAACTAATTGCCACATGCCAAAATGCAACTGAGAGGCATAACTCAAAACTGTCCTTAGGAGGAATGTTCCCAGGGCTGATGGTCCTTGAGCCTTTAAGATACCTGGCATGAATTTGTCCAGTCCATCAGAGCAGATTAAATCAGGTCTGCTGCTGCTTCCATTAAATTTCAATGTCTTGGCTTGGCTTTCAAGGAGCATTTTGCATCCCATGCCAGACACACGGGTTTGGGAAGAGCAGTTCTGATGAAGAGCTGCTCATGCGAAGACACAGAGAAGTATTTTGGGAACCTCTGATGAAGACTGCTACAGAAGGAGAAATTTTTTTGGAAAGACTAAATGAGTGTTATGGCAACTGATCACCTGCAGATGAAGAGGAAGCAGACCAAGAGCAATGACTTGCTGGGCGGTAAAGCATAGTCCATAGTGTGATCCATTGTAGTCAATATAAAGAGGTTTTGGCCAATAAAACTGGGAAATCTGGAAGATCTGAAAGGCCAGTTGGACATTTGTAAACTGGGGTTCTTAATGTGCTCACTGCTGGGTTGTTTGAGGTGTACATGTTTTCAGGCATCAGGCGAGGTTGGTGAAACCCCTCCTGGTAGGGACATGCATGGCAAGGTGAATGGCCACAGGAGGATGCCATGGTCCCATGGCCACATGTTTCCCACCCCTGCCAGACCCTACCTGTTGCCTTCCTGCACCTTGAGGACACACACAATGACCTTCATGCCCTAGAGGTGGCTTCCAGGTTCATTGGGACCACATTTGTGGTCCCAACACCCCTCCTCAAGGGATGTTGTGCATGTGCCCACTTCCTAAAGCTGTCGAGAAGCTGGCAGAGGACATTCACTCTACATACAAGCTTCAGGCTTTGGTGTTTTCTGCTCTGTGCTTTAGTTCAAGAGCTGTCCCTGCCCCAAGCCTTTATTACAAGGGCTTCTGGGCAGTGGTAGGGACTTGTGCCTGATTACACACAACTGCTTGTGATAAAACTGGAACAAGCTGATTCCTCCCCGGCTTGTTTTCTCCTCTCTGTAAGTACAGCCCAGCACATGGGATTTTATCATGTGCTGAGGCACAAAACCCTTCCTTAAAATAGCAGCAAAAGTCTCCTAAACACATGGAAACAGCGTGATACGGACTTCCCTCTGGCAATTGGGGCAAGACTGTGTGTGCGCCTTCCAGAGCCCTTACATGGAGGATTTGTTGCCAAACTCCATGACCAACACTAGGAACACAATGGAAGCTTTGTAAGAAGTTTTTTTCCAGACCACCGAAAGAGGAGATATTGGTGTTTAATCCCCAGTTCTGCAATTTAATGGCTGCGTAGGATTGAGTACATTTCTCCATTCTCTTACACGTGCGGAGTGGGAGCAGCAATACCTCACTGACACGATGCATGGCTTAGTAGAGCAAAGCCTGCAAAAATATATTCCAAAATATAGAAAAAAGCAGAAAAGCAGCGAGTTCCTCTGAGAGTGCATGATTGCAGAGAAGATCCTTGTTCAACGTGTGGTAGAGCGGAGACTTGCTCATCCTGGTGCTGGTTGTGGAGGGTGTAGATGTAGGTGTTGGGATGTTGTTGCCTGTGGGTGAGGGCACCTCACCAAAGACCTGGCGGGGGTGCCGCTCTTACCTCTGGGGCACTGGGAAGATGTCTTGGGCACTCTCGGGTGATGGGAAATATTCGTGGCACAGCTCCAGAGGAGGAAGGTTGCTCTGCACCTGGCTTTGCAAGGTGGGTGTTTTTGGCAGGGGTACATCAGTACCAAGCACTATCTGACCCTGATGTAGTGCAATGTTTGGTGTGATCCCAACACAGAGCCTGAGCAGGCTCTTGTAATAACGCTGCACAGATGTTTATTTAAAAAAAGCCATTAAAAAAACTCTCCCTTCCTTCCTCCTCAGCCTACGCAAGCACTCGTTTGGATTCTTTGAGTTGTTTTAACTCTACTGATGTAGAAGGGAAAGGATGTGAATGTGGCTTGGCCCACAATGGGAAAGAGGTGCCAGAGAGCTGGGATTGGGGTGGCTTCTGTGACCGCCCGGTTCTGGGGCTGCTTCTGTCTTTCTATGACTGTGACTTGCTGTCAGGGCCCTGGTCTTGGGAAAAGGCTGGTGTCTTCAGACCCAGGACACCTTCTAATCTTCTCCCACTGCTGGAATAGCCTCGCAGACCCAGGTTGGCTGATCCCACCAGTCCCAAGTCCAGGTATGGAGGGACCCCAGCCTCAAGTCCTCGGGAAAAGTAACGAGATGGCACAGAAGGATGGTGCAGAGGATCTGCCTGCCCTGCGGCATGGGATATCTCCCAGATGTAGCTGAGAAAGGAGTAGGGTGGCGTCCAGGTCTGCACATGGTCAGCCCTGCACCACATATCATGAGAGGTCCCAGAGCAGCTCTGCGATAGACACACTGCTGGGGCTCGACCACCCACCACTATCATCACAGCTACCGTGGGGCAAACTGGAAATCACACACTAGCAATTACCAGCTCTCTGTTTCTCACTCATTAAAACATTCCCCAGCCTAAAAATGCCCCGTGGTTAGGGTGGTTGCCCGCAATGACTCCCTGAGGGGCAAGAAGGAAGCTTGGCCTTGCAGAACTTTAATTGCAAGACCTCCCACTTTGCTACCTTAGGAAAGTTAATCACCATCATGGAGAAGTGGGAAGTATGGGAAATCTGTCAGATCTTGCAAAAGGATGAGGTTTTATGTGACATTTCCTCAGAATCGCTGCAGAAGTTGGAGACAATGCAGGCAATGGTCTTCAAATCCCTGTTTGTTTCCTCCTTTTCAACCATTTCCATCTTGATTTCTAAATATTTTCCTGGTTGCTCTGGGATTCTGACTTGTGTCTAAAACCTTTTTTGCCGTAACTAGCACGGTTACTATCTGGGCACCCAGGTTTTTATAAAATCCTTGGTCTTTTCTCTTTCAACACACGCAGTGCAGAAGCATTAGATGTTGGCCCCTCTAATACGTTTGGTTGTTAGCAGTCTTTTTCTTTTAAAAAGGCACACGTTGAGGAAAAGAGCTTCAAATGTTTAATTAAAAACTGCTATCGATAGCTTGATCTTAGGAAGCTCTGCCGGGCAGCCCGTGGGGATTTCCTTCCCTTCGCTTCATCCTGCTGTTTGCACTGTGGTCGGATGCCTTTGCGGCTCTTCCATTGCCCCTGCTGCCTCGGTGGGACAGGGTGCATACCTGAGGGCTCTTGCTGGGCTGTCTTTACCCACCCCCCCAGCTCCCGGCATCACCCAGGACCCCCGTCCTCCACCTCCAGTTTCCTTAAGCTGCTGCAATCCCCTTGTGATGTCCTGCCACCAATGACAAGCTTTAGCCGTGTTCCCCAGGACTTGCAGTATGGCTTCTCTCTTGCAGAAAAGAGAAAGAGAAGCCTATAAATGTGCACCACGGATTTCAGTGAAGGAGCTCTCTTCACTCCAGGTCTGGATCTTCATCCCCTGGAAGCCCTGCCCTCCAGGCTGTGGCATGGAGGGCATCCCCCAAACCCAAGCAGACTTGGGGGGGAGACATGTGGTGGTTGTTCTGAGGGCTGCAGAAAGCACTGTATCCTTCTCCCAGTGTAGGGTTTTTGTCTGGATGACCGGAGCTGCAAGCAGCAGCTTGCTGGGAGAAAACCAGACCCCTCTTTTATGGTGGGCATGGCGGTGCAGCTACATTCCTTGGCACATCCCAAAGACAGGATGGAGCTTGCCCTGCACCCTCACCCCAGCACAGGCTGGAAGAGCATGGCTGGACATATTAACGCCAGGGATGGAGGGAGCTTTTTGGGTACCGAGACCCTGAACAGACTTCAGTGCTACAACTCATCTGGCTGTACCTCTGAATTATCACCATGGCTTGACGCTGAGCCAACTACTGCTTTCCCCTCCAAAAATGGGAAATGGGACCCTTCCCAGCCATGGGACCATGGGTATGGACCATTCCCAGCAAGCATTTTGGGTGAAGCCCCCCTATTTTGAAGGCTCAGTGAGTTTGGTAGGATGGATGCAGGTTATTCTGTCCCCACTAACATTGGCATCAAAGTGGGCCCCCAGCCTGTTTCATTTACAAGTATGGACTCAACCTTTGGGACTCAACTAAAACTAGGCTTGCAGGAGGAGACCTGAATCATGGTTCTTGGTGTCACACCCCTCTTTCAAGCCCACGTTAGGCTTGTAAATAGAGCCTGTACTTTGAAAGGGTGGAAAGGGATGCTCAAGGTTGGGACGTCTGTTTCCTGGGAGCTGATAAGCAGGAATAATTTGATTTTTAGTGTGTTGCCTTCACGCTTAACAACACTGCAGTCTGCTGCTTCTCCCTCCTTTTACTGGGAGTACGAAGAAGCTGGCTCTGCTGGCAGGGAAGGATTTAGATGAAAGCAGGCTTTATCTGTAGGGTTAGCCCTGCTGAGATCTCCTGGGGCAGCAGAAGTGCATATTGGGGTGTGTGTGTCCATATGACCTCTGGCGTAGATATTATAGGCATTTAAGCCCTTTGCCTCTCGAGCAGAGCTGAGTTTTTGCTCTGCAGCAGTTGGTCCTCAGGGAAATCTCTCCCTCTGTTTACGAGGGTCACACTGATGTCAGTAAAGTTCGCGCTCTTCCAGGCGCGAAGAGCATCTTTCCAGACCGCACAAGTTGAAGATCAGATACAGAAATGTAAACAAGCGATTTTTGCTGCAGGATGAAATGCAGCGTCATGTGTGCAGCCAGAGACAAACAGGGTCATTTATCTCTCCAGCAGATCTAAAGTCCGTGAGGCCTTTCCTTCTTTTCCTGGCAGATCACCAGCCGAACTGTGATCCGATGGCTAACAACAAGCAGCCCCAGGAACCAGAAGAACCGGGGTCCTTGCCCGGTGCTGACACCAAGCC
Source organism: Rissa tridactyla (assembly GCF_028500815.1). Classification (NCBI taxonomy): domain Eukaryota; kingdom Metazoa; phylum Chordata; class Aves; order Charadriiformes; family Laridae; genus Rissa; species Rissa tridactyla. Next base: position 9,170,637 of record NC_071466.1, on the reverse strand, counting down.
ACTGCAAGTCCTTTGCCAGGCCATCTCTTTTTTCTGCCCAGATAGGGGAGAATAAAATACCAGATTCCCAACCCATTTTGACCTCCTGTGCCGAGGAGGACGTGGGGCAGTGGTGGGCGATTGCTGAGCTGATGTAAACCAACACACTGTGAATGTCCAAGATTTGGATACCCATTGGGCTCTGTGTTATGGATGCCTGGAAAAAATGAATCTGGCCTCAACCTTTCCAGCTGAACTCATTGTATTCAGGAAACGGTGTCCCGACATAGCCAGCATGTCGTGCAGGAGCGTAGAAGTTCTAGCAAAGCTGATTCTGGGAAAGCTTTCCTTTGGCTGGGTGACATTTTCCTAGTCCAAACATGCTGCACGCCTCAGTGGTGACACGAGCCTGAAAGGGGGAAGGTCCTGGATTACCTTCTGCTTTGCATGATGGCAACGCATCACTTTTGGTGGTGGTACCCATACCCTGATGCTCCAGCTCTCAGGGAGTCGAGGAGGCTTGACCACCCTCTTTTTTCCCTTTTTGTGCTGTAAATAGCCCCTCTGCTTGCAGAGCAGTCCAGTTTGGCAGGGACCCCTCTTCAGCCTTGGATCAGAACAAGACACAGCAGAACCCCAGGCCAAGCTGAGCATTTCCGCTGGCCGAGACTCCTGCCTGGTGGGAGCTGGCTGCAAAACACGCAGAGCCGGAGCAATGCCCAGCTCTGGCCAGCAACTGGGAAAAGAGCTGCCAACAGTTTTGGGCAGCATCCAAGGCCGAGGGCAGCAGCTCTGCAAGGACCTAGTGATAGTCAGCCTGTCCTGCAGAGAGATGAGTGGTCCGTCTCCTCAGGGCATGCGACTGTTTGGGTTGGTTAGTTTATTTTAACTAATGCGGGGACTGGAAGGATGCCTGTGGAGAGCCACGTGGCAGCTGGGAAGGAGGTGGCTTGCCAGCTCCTTTCCTTTGCTGAGTACTTTGCAGAGCTGTGGATGGAGGGGTGGTGGTGTCCATCCCTCCTGGGACAGTTCATTCAGCACTCGTGAAATTCTTCTGGGTGAGGAGCAGGAAGATGGATGGTGCTTTCAGTAATGGTGGGGCAGCTCGAGCCATGTGTTCCCCCAGGCAGCCAAACACCAGTACGTCCCAAGCTCTGGAGGAGTTGAGGTCAGATGATTTTCCGGGAGACGATGGTCTTTGACAAGGTTTCCTTCTGGAAGTGGGAAAGAACGATCACATTTTCTCAATGGAGATATGTTCTTTACATCCAGGACTTCGCAAGAAGGAAAGGAAAATGGAAAGTCTGAATTATTCTCCCTGACCTTCTCCTGACTTTCTCTAAAGAAGCTGCTTGTTGCTGCATTTGGAAGGGCTCGTTCCTGTCCCAGAAGCGCTCCTGACAGCACTGGGGATGGCTGCCTGCCACAAGCCGGTCGGTAGTGGGAAGGTTGTGCAACCTCCCACTTCTGCTGCTGGATCTCAGGGGGTCCAGGCCAACCCAAACTAGCAGCGTCCCAAATGAAATGATCTGTTTGTCCAAAGCCACTTTCAGCTGAAGAAACTACTCTCTCCTTGGAAATACTAAACCTATTGTCATTTTTAGCAGAGGACTGTTTAATGGCCCGGACCTAATTTTAGACAACCACTGACGGCAGGAGCGAGGGTAATATTTCAAAGGCTCAGGGTCAAAGGTTCATGTTCAATAATCGTGCCTTTGTGTAGGAGATGCTGTTTGTTATGTTGCAGCTCGCAGTTATCATGTTGGATGCTCTCTTTTTGTGTTGGCAGTTCTTCGTTTTCTGCCATGGTCTCCTGCAGCTCTCCCAGCTCCTGGTCTCTGGCTATCTGAAGAGCTCCATCTCAACCATCGAGAGACGATATGGCCTCTCCAGCCAGACCTCAGGGCTGCTCGCTTCCTTCAATGAGGTGAAAACCAGCTTGATTCTCTTAGTTTACCTGGTCAATGCTCTTCCCATGCTCCTGTCATTCGCTTGTGAGACCTCGTAGAATCATAGAATCATTTAGGTTGGAAAAGACCCTTGGGATCATCGAGTCCAACCATCACCTCCACTCTACAAAGTTCTCCCCTACACCATATCCCCTAACACCACATCTAAACGAGTCTTAAACACATCCAGGGATGGTGACTCCACCACCTCCCTGGGCAGCCTATTCCAGTGTCTGACCACTCTTTCTGGGAAGAATTTTGTCCTAATGTCCAGCCTAAACCTACCCTGCTGCAGCTTGAACCCATTCCCTCTTGTTCTATCGCTAATGACCTGTGAGAAGAGACCAGCACCAACCTCTCTACACTGTCCTTTCAAGTAGTTGTAGAGAGCGATGAGGTCTCCCCTCAGCCTCCTCTTCCTCAGACTGAACAGTCCCAGCTCCTTCCATCGCTCCTCATAAGATTTATTCTCCAGGCCCTTCACCAGCTTTGTTGCCCTCCTCTGCACTCGCTCCAGCACCTCGATGTCTCTCTCGTATTGAGGTGCCCAGAACTGGACACAATACTCAAGGTGTGGCCTCAGCAGTGCTGAGTACAGGGGGACAATCACCTCCCTCCTTCTGCTGGTCACACTATTTCTAATACAAGCCAGGATGCCATTGGCTTTTTTGGCCACCTGGGCACACTGCTGGCTCATAGTCAGATGCTTGGTCTGTGTGTCCTGCTGCAGGTTGGAAACACGTTGCTGATCGTCTTCATAAGTTACTTCGGGAGCCGAGTGCACAGACCCCGTTTCATCGGCTGCGGTGCCATCCTCGTCTCCCTGGCTGGATTCCTCATGTCTCTCCCCCACTTCATAACTGGACCCTATGAGTACGACCAGTCCGTTGCCAGTATGTACTCTAGGAACTCATTTTATGCCTTTTGGGACAGAAAAAGGAAATAACCTTCCCTTGAGGGGTTGCGAGCTGCAGGCTGTAGGTTTGGTCCTCAAGGAATTGTAATTTTCTGAGGATGAAATCATCTCAGTCCTGAGAGGCAGCAGCTGATGATGGGAAGCAGAGGGGCAGGGGATAGCTGGAACCACAGGAAAGGGCATGAAAACCACCAAAACGTAGGCTGTGCCTCTGATTCCCCTTGCCTTCTGCACATCCATGTAGCAGGAAGGTCTTCTCCAGCCATCAGAGATCTCACCTTCTGTGAGTTGAGGCAACTTGCCCTCATACACATGAACTTCTCCCTTGTTTCCATAACGTAGATAAGGTCTCATAAACTCCGAAGCCCTTTATGGGAAGGAAACAAGAGATACGGAAGGAGCTGGACTCAATCCAATGGGGCAGCTTTGGGGGTGAAATGCTGTTGCCTGCAATGAGGGAACATTCATTTCCCACCTGACTTCTCCTCTTTGTGGGGCGCCTCCCTCATCTCCCCCTGTCTAGCTGAGCTGTCTTTGAGGGAATGCTTTGAGGTTTTAGACCCCACCAGAAAAATCAATCTTTTGTGAAAGAAACATGCAGGTGTAAATCATTCATGGAGGAGCAGGTCAGGGTGGACTTGGGATTTTCTTCCTGATAGAAAGTGAAGAGATGAGAAAAGAAAGAAAGGAGAAAACCACACTCCTGTTAGGTTCCTAAATCCCGCCATGAAGCGCCAGGAAATCTTTCAGAAACCTCCACTAAACGGCTTTTCCCTGGCTCCTCAGAGAGAGCGCAGCTGGTTCACTCAGCTGCAGCCACCAAAAGAAGATTTAGTAGGTGAATAATTCACAGATGCAAACAGGGTTCAGGTGCTAACAGCAGTTTGGAACCAATTAGCCATGCCTTTCAGGAGTGGCTGGTGCAGGTGGCCCTGTGTCGAGCACTCAGAGTTGCATATGATTCGGGACATAACCATGGAAACCCTGCTATACACACCCCATCCCTTCCCCCAGTATTTTAAGGAAGGTAAGGATGCTAGAGTCAGCACTTAAGCAGCTTTGTAACCCATTTCTGGGTAAAAGGAGTTCTCATTTCCTGAGTAGCTATTCACAAAATCTGCAGTTTTACTCACTTACCTTCATTGCAAGATCTCTCGAAGGTCCTGGAAGTGATTTCAGCTCTGCTTTTTCCATGGAGCTGGGTTTTCAGGGCACGCGCGTCCATCTCTCTGTGAAACATCTGCACAGTAATCCTTGCAGTTTCTTTGCATTTTCTTCCACTGTTTCCCACTTGACATCTACTGAGTGCACACCTACGTGTTTGCTGCTGTCTTAGGGAAGCTCTTTCTCCAGCTCCTTAGACCTGCTCCCCTTGTCACGGCAGGCATGTTCAGCAACACCACCGACCTGTGCCAGCCCGGGGTCCCGGGGTCCCGGGGGAACCTCAGTGATGCCGGCTGCACCCCCTATGCTGCAAGGGAGAACCACGAGGTTCTCCTCGTCATGTTCATCGCCCAGGCGTTGCTGGGCATCGGCGGCGTCCCCATCCAGCCCTTCGGGATCTCCTACATCGACGACTTCGCCAGCGAGAGGAACTCCCCCCTCTATTTGGGTAAGCCTAGGTGTGCTGTGGAAAGAGGGGAGAGCAGAATTAGCCCTCTGTAGCAGGGCCAGACAGTACTAATTTGCATTAATGAGAGAAGGGATTGCTGTAGCCCTTCTGCTCTACCCAGTGCTAGGAAGGTTTCTGCGGAAATGGTTTATCTGTTTCAAGCTTGGACAGGCAGCTGACAGACCAGGAGTCCTGGAAAACGTGATTTAGGGGAGATGCTGGCGTTTTTGGCCTGAGAGTGGTAAGCTGGAGAGGGGCACAATAACCGTGTCCTCCTTCAAAAATGCTTCAACAAGGAGAAGACGAATAACCTGACCTCTGTGTTCACAGGGGACAGCCATGGGCTCAAGATGCAGCAAGGAAGACTTTGTTTAGATATAGAGAATGTTATAGGAAGCTAAAAAAGCAGGGTCAGCCAGCTGGGAGGTGGGCAAGTATCCTTCAGTGGAGGGGGTACTGGGGAACAGCTTGGGTACACACCTAAAAGGGATGTCCCAGGGTGGTGGGGTGGACAAGATAGGGCCTTGCGGGGCCTTCTAGCCCTTTTCCAGCTGTTATCTGTGATGGTTTTTTGAACTGAATGGGACAGCAAGGGTGGTTCAAAACCAGTTCATAACTGTCAAGAGACTGGAAGTACCGCATCGGATTTTGCTCAGGTAGATGCTCCAAACCTCTGCACCGTATTTAAAAGGATCCCCTGTAAGATAGGAGTTGACTCTCACATGTGTTTAATTTCTTTATCAGTAATTCACGTGGGAGAGTTTGCTGAGAACTTTTATCTCCTTGACCTTGTAAAAAACCTTTGCGTTTCCTGGATTTCTTACGCCAAGGGGCACATCGTGTTCCTGGTTGTGTTTCGGTCTTTCTGGGAGGCTGAAAAAAAGTGGCAGGAAAGATCCGAGTTTTGCAAAACCTTTTCTGTGAAGGGAGCGTGGAAAACACAGGGTTGTTATCCTTTGAAAGGTGGGAGATAAGAAAGCTGCCAGGGAAAAAGCCTGCACTGGAGGCAGATGGGGCGGACCCTAGTTCACCGTGGTCCTGCCTCGAGGCACCTCCTGTCCCCCGTGGTCCCTATGTGCGGGGCTGAGCCCCTCTCTGCTCTCACCCCTCTGCAGGGATCTTGTTCTCCGTGACCGTCATCGGGCCGGGGGTGGCCTTCATGCTAGGCTCTGCCATGCTGCGTTTTTACGTCGACATTGACAAAGTTGCTGGAGGTGAGTGAACGCGCCCTCGGAGAGCCACCCAGCACCCTTCGCATCCCATTGACTGAGCCTGCAGTGGTCCAGCCCCTCTCTGGGCATCCCAACCACCAAGGGATGAGGGTACAACTTGTCTGGCAGGGGCTGGCTCCCTTTATCACTTCCATCACCTGGGGATGCTCTGGGTCCCATCAGTGCTGGGGTGAGTTCCCCAAATAAGTGGGTCCTTGCCACCTGAATCAGTGTCACACACACGTCTGCGAGGGTTAAACCTGGCCCCATGGCCGCTGCATTTCAATCGGTGCTTTCTCCTCCTTCAAGACCTGGGGGAACCCTCAGCCCTGGGCTGCTGCCAGGTCTGGTTAGAGAGAGATTCCCATCTGCACTGTGCTGTTAGACCAGACCTGATTTTCATTCTCCTACGAATTTTCTGCCATATGCCAGCAACAGCAGTGGGAGCATTTTGCTGCCAGCACTGGGAAAGAGTGGGGATGTGGACGATGAACGAAACCCAGAGAGAAGCACAAAAGAGAAAGTCAGAGGGGAGAAGTAAGAGAGAAGGAATGGAGAATGGGTACCAGGATCCTGAGAGGTGAAGCAGCAGAGGGAAGGGTAGGATGGGAGGAAGGTGAAAATCAGTAGAAGAGAAATGCTGGATAGGGCAAGAAAGGAGCATGAAAGGGGATTTTTTTTTTTTCAAATGTCTCTTCCTGAGCCACGCTATTAAAGCATTTTTAGTCGCCTCCTTTTTGTCTGCTCTTGAATCCTGGCTGGGAAAACAAGAGGTTCTTTCCTGGTTATTAGCAGAGCAGACATACGTTGTACGGCTCAGCTTATCCTGACATGGACAGGCTCCTTTGGGTGATGACCAGAGAGCATCAGGGCTGGGGCTGGATGAGCAGCGGGTGTTGACACTAAGGATGCTTTGGCTCCTTCTCGGTGCCTCGGGCTCATTCCTGCTCACTGACTTCGCCAGACGTTTTTTTCCTCTGGACTTTGTCACTCCGCACGTTTATGGTATTTGCAGCACAAGAGCACACTTGAGTCTCGACACTGCCTCCTGCTATCAGGCGACCTCCAGACTTAGTCCTGCTGCCATCCATCCTCCTCAGTGGGTGGACCTTGGCCAGGTGTCTGGAGTCTTGGCTTACCTGCCTCTGAAAGGTGAAGAAATGGGATGCTCAGTTCTTCTAAGCCATCTTCTGCAGATAGGCATTGAGTGAGAAATGTGCCTGAGTAGCCAGAACCAGAGAACAGCCAATTTTAGAGCCATCTTCAGCCTAAAGATGTCTTCAGCCTACTGGGAAAAGCTAGTGGCTGCTTAATGCTAAGTGCAATTTAACCTCATGTTTTCCTAGAAAATAAACTTGGTGTTTATTCAAGAAGGGATTTAAAATTCCAATTTGCTAACCGCATCGTGCAGGGAGGAGATTATCAAATTTCTTTGACCTATCACTTGTTACTTCCAGAGATGGGAGATTAGATGTGGCAGTACCAAAATCTAGTAAACTGATTGCAGTTTTAATTGCATCCCCCCCTCACAGTGAGAATAGCTCACTTGTGTTAAACTTCACACTTGAGGAAGAGGTTTCCAGGAGGACTCGTTTCCTGGGATTGCTCATGAATGCTATCTAACCACAGGCATCCCCTTTTTCTGTAGAAATATTTCTTGGTTCAGACTCACCCTGTTGTGAATTTGCATTCTGGCTTCTGCATATCCCATTTTATTTATGCCAAGTATCCTCCCCACAGAAAATGTTATTTTTGTCAGAGCGCCCTGAGGATGGCAGGAGAAGAGGCTGGGTGAACTGGCAGAGTTGGGGGGGTTCAGCCTGGAGAAGAGAAGGCTCCACGGAGACCTCAGAGCCCCTTCCAGTCCCTCAGGGGGCTCCAGGAAAGCTGGGGAGGGACTCTGGATGAGGGAGGGGAGCCATGGGACGAGGGGGAAGGGGTTTCCCCTGCAAGAGGGGAGATTGAGCTGAGATCTCGGGCAGAAATTCTTGGCTGTGAGGGTGGTGAGCCCCTGGCCCAGGTTGCCCAGAGAAGCTGTGGCTGCCCCATCCCCGGAGGGGTTCAAGGCCAGGTTGGCCGGGGCTTGGAGCAAGCTGGGCTGGTGGGAGGTGTCCCTGCCCAGGGCAGGGGGTGGCACTGGGTGGCCTTTAAGGTGTCTTCCCACCCAAAACATTCCATGATTCTGTGAACTGAAGGAAGGCAGCCAGGAGAAAGGGATATAATTTTTATTAAACTATTTTTTAAGATTGGCTTCCAGTGTATGAGCTGCAAGCCAGGCACTGGCTGATGGACCAGACTGGTGGGCAGAGCTCCAGGGTCCAAGTCCTGCTGTGAACAGGGGTCCTTGTGCAGGCAGCCAGACTGTAAAAAACTAAACCAGCGCTCTTGGATGCCAAAAGTTAATTGGAGTTATCTCCATTATGCTCTTATGAAAGGATTTTCCCTTCTGTCTTGACAGTCACCATGGCTTAATTCCCTCGAGTGAGTATTTCGAAGCTTTTTCACAACAGGGATGTCCCTTGTCTGAAAAAGCTGTGATGGGGATGCTTTTGTTTGCCTTTCCAGCCCTAGGACATCCCTGTCCCAGTTGTCTCCATCCAAAGGGCTGAGTGGGTTTTTAAGACACAAAGAACAAAATGTGATTTAGCGCCATGGGACGAATTGGGTGCAAATGCTGCTCAGACCCCAAAGCTGATGGTCACCAGGTTGGGGCCACCGCTTTGGAGCACGCTGATGTCTGGGATGACAGGGGCCGTTCATCCCCATCCCTTTGGTGCACTGGGGTCCCTCCGTTCACCTTTGATTTACTGCCCATTTCTCCATTTGTGTTCCAGACGACGTCCAGCTCACGAACAAAGACCCGCGGTGGGTCGGCGCCTGGTGGCTTGGTTTCCTGGTTGCAGCCAGTCTCGTGGCCATATCTGCGGTGCCTTATTTCTTCTTCCCGCGGGAAATGCCGAAAGAGGTAGGAGAGAGAGGTGCTGCAGATTGCCCTTCTGCCGTTGCACACAAGTACGCCGTTCCCCCCTCACCAACAGCATTCGCTGCTGCATCCGTGGGTGGGAAGCACCACTGTGGAAGTGGTCATGTAGTTTAGATCTGCATCCCAAAGTCAGATGTGAGCTGTGGTTTGCTCTCATCTCCTGCGTCAGAGGCTCTTGGAAATGCTTAGTGAAACCCAGCATGGTGCAAGCAGCTTAATGGATGTGATAATCTCCTTGGTGGGGCACTGAAGCAGCACCTGCATGCTGGTTCCTCTGCATAGGAACATCTAGCACCAGCCAAGTCCTGTGTAGACTGAGGTCATTCTCACAGCCGCCCTCCTGATTCACCTGGAGATGGGACTCCTTGCCTTCCCTAGGAAAGAGATGGTCCTGCTCCTTCTGCTGCAGATCAAACTAGATGGTCTTTAAAGTCCCTTCCAACCTAAACCATTCTATGATTCTATGATCTCTTTTGGGAGGTGGTGGGAGATGCTGCGCCAATGGCACTTGCTTTCCTTCAAGAGACGCCATGTGCGCCCGATGAGGAAATCAGTCCCAGTTCTTTGGAAAGATGAATCAGGAGCCTTTCCTTAGAAGCTGGTTGTACCCTGGGAGTGTTTGAAACACTGAGGCTGGAGGGCAGTTTGTCTCATTTCCACTGCGAAAGCCCCTTCTCACTTTCCAGAAGGGGGTTAACTGCTGCTCCAGCCTCAAACTTCCCCCACCACCTTCTCACTGCCACCTCTTGGCTGGCCAAAAAGGATTTTAGACACTTTCCAGCCCCTGAACGCTGCCTCTGTAAAGTCCTCAGAGTTTTCTGGTGGGGAAAAAGCCTTTAGCAGCCTGAACTCGTTATTGCGGGCAAACATCTGCCTTCCTGCAGTTTGCTCAGGGAATGCGTGTCCCTGGCTCTTGCTGCAGCCCACTGGTGGGACTGTACTTTGCTCTGTGTCTACTACCAAGGTTTTTACATCTCCGGAGCCCTCCTGAGTGCTTCAGTGCTCACGCCAAGATGCAAAATAGCTTGCGAGCTTCCCTGAGCGCTTCGCTGGCTGCGGGTCATGGTTTTCTGGCAACCGACACATCGCGAGGAATAACACAAAACAAATTGTTCTTTTAGAGGAGGCATCACGCTACGGTTTGGAATGTTATTGAAGTCGCCGGGACGCGCTTAGTAGGTGAAATTGGGCTCGTCTCGATGTCTTGGCCTTACTCTAGCCTGTGTAATTGCCTTTCACCTATATTTTACCTTGGGGCAGTGTTGAAAATTTCTTGTCTAAACAAGTGCATGCGCTGTCTGGTGTGTAATAATTCTTCATTCCTCCTGCTGTGCCTCCTGAATTTTCACAGGAATGAGTGATTCTTAGGGAGAGTTGGGTTTCACCTGCCTGGGAAAAATGTGACCTGATGTACCAGTTACGTTTCTGGGGATATAATGCTCTATTCATGGGTTATACGTGGTGTGAGGTTTGCAAAGGTGCTGTGGGCCTGCGAGGTAATGGGGTGGAAACCGCCCAGCGCTTTGCAGGATGAGGGCAATACCCAATGCAACGTGGCTGATTTATGCCCCTGAAGCTTGGTTCACTTTAAAGTCATTACGGATGATCTATGTTAGCAGAACCCGCTCGGTGTGCAAGAGCGGCACACTCCATCTTAGGGCAAACGTTCTTTATTAGGGCCGATGGGAATATTAATTTCATAAACGGCTCTTGAGACAAAATAAGGTACTTCAAACTAAAACAACTGTACTTTTTTTTTTTTTTTTTTTTTTGCAAGCGCTGCACTCCTCTGACCAGTCTGAGGAGTTTCAAAGAGTTAAAGGGAGGATGGGTTGGATATTGATTTTAAAAAAGCCGCAGGGAGATTTCACCCCGCTCTGCTGGCTGATGCCTGTAGGGAATGCTCCCGCATGGCTCAGCACCCATTTATCCCTTTGCAGCCCAGATCTTCTTGAATTTCTCCCCATTTCCCCCAGAAAGCTTTTGGAAACTGTTTACAGTTAAAAAATAATAAAAGGGAAAATAATCTAAGGGATGGCAAAATTCTGACCCCCTTGCAGGACAGGGGACGCCAGGGCCAGCCAAACCGGCTTGTGCCCGTCCCATGGGGGTGTCAGTGCCACAAGCAGCAGCAAAGGGCCCTGCTTAAATTAAAAAAAAAAAAAAAAAAGAAAAAAAAGCCTCTTTAGAAACTTTGACAGATGCTATTCTGGGTAAGACACCTGTCTGCTGTGGGAGCATTCAAAGCTTTGTAGGAAAATCTGTATTATCAAGGGTGATTTTCTGTAGGTATAGCAGAAAAAAATATAATTATAAATCACTTTCTCTTGCTTGCCCCTGGAGTAAATCAGTGTTTGGCTAAGGGTATAAGCATGACCGCTTTTCTATGGCGAAGGGCAGCCCGTTTTCTTCTGCGGTGAGCTGGAGGCAGCAGCATCTCCAAGGCCACTGAGTTACTGCAGCTTGTTTGAGATGTGGTTCCCCCCCAAAAGAGCATCAGCCGGGCACATGTTGCAACACCCCACAGAAGGGATGGGGAGAGTTGGTATGACACATGAACGCAGGAAGGAAACATGTGTTTCCAGCCAAAAAGCTCAGTTCTGACCCCGCTTTTGCCTTCCTCTGCCCAGCTGGAGTAGCCGGCCCTTTCCTGGTAGGTCTCCAGAGTCACGGTGGCTCACGCTGCGGTTTTAGGGTTGCTTCCAGGTTCCCTCTCACTGCGCAGAGCAGAGCTGTTGTTTCCTCTCGTGCTTGGCTCTGGTTTGGGATGGAGATGCGGCATTGCAGTGAAGAAAGGTGGGATCCCCGTGGTAGCTCCCTGCCAGGCTCTGCAGGACAAAGCCCCATCCCCGACACACTGCAGAGGGGAAGGGAGGGATGGGGTCAGCCCAGGGTTTTGCAGACCAGCAAATCAGCAAGAACGGACACTGTGATAACCTTTGGGTCAACCCTGTCTAAATACAGTTGCAGTTTCAAAGACAATCGGCATTTCCTTGGCTGCCTTCAGTTTCAGGGCTTCTGCCTGTCCAAAGCAGGAAGAAAGCAATCAGCAGCAGAACAACCACAAGCTGCAAGTCCTTGAAGGCGTCAGCCGGGCTTTTCGTTGTGTTTGTAAAGGTCTAGCACAACATCTTACCCACACCAAACACCTCCAGGCATGGCAGCTGTGATAACGCATGGAAAAAGCACAGATCTGCTCTGTCCACAGAGATGTTTCTGCACCACCACCAGCTGTGAGCTTCATTTCAAGAGGCCCAAAATGAATTTCAGGTGCCCCAGGCCAAGCTGTCCTTGTGTCACTTGTTGTCTGCAGACCCCTGGGACCACACATTCCTCAGCAGATGATGAAACAACCTGGGAATAATGTGTCCACACCAAGCTGTGGGTACATTTTCCCACTGCAGAGTCCACTAAACGAGATCCCTGTAGCAAAGATTGGCCCATAGCTTGGTCCTTCTCACTGCCAAAAGCACTAGTTCTCTTCTCTGATTCTCCTCTTGCCTTCATTTGCCTTTCTTTCACCTGCCCCGCTCTATACAACTCATCTGAGCTCTTGGTGGTTTCTCCGGACCAAGGACCGTCCTCGTCAATGGGCATCATCCAGCAAACACTGAATATAGCACAGTCCTCGGTCTATTTGGAGACTTATTTGCCTCTCCCCACCAACCCAGGCAGATTATTTATTCTCCAGCCACATTCCAGCTTTACCTTTATTTGATAGCTTCTTTCTTTGAAGTTCCTGGAATGACTTGTGTACTTAGTGTTAACATTAATGAGAATAGGAGTTTGCTCTTTTTGATCTTTTTTCATAAATCAATCACTCCAGACCCGGAACATTTTTATTCCTCTGCTTTGAAACTTGTCAGTAAATTTCTAGCACCAAATTATCCTCAATAATCCTATCTGAGGGACGATCACAGCAAAGCTGTAAAGCTGTCATGATCTCAGGCAGGGGATGAGGATAAGGCTGTTACTGGACAAACTGTTTCCAGTCAAGACCAGTTCTTTTGTTCAGTAATTATGGTTTAATCCTGCCCCCAAGAGCCTGAACGATTTCTCGGGGTTGTGTCCTGGATTCTGGGGAACTACAGCATCTGAGTGTTTTCCGGTTGCTGAGTAGCCAAAGTTTAGCTCATGCTTTACCACCTATCCCTGGCGATGTTATCGTATCCCAACCCAGGCGGTTGTAGCCTGTCTGCTACAGGCTTTCCCTGTGCTTTTGCTTGGGCACAGTGTCTGTCTGTCTTGCCATCTCACCGGCTGTTGCATTGCAGCTGGTGAAGCACCTCCCCAGTCCCTGCAGCTTCGCAGGTGACGTGAAAAGGGTTTGAAAAGGGGAAAGGTAGAATCATAGAATTGCCTAAGTTGGAAGGGACCTTTTAGGTCATCGAGTCCAACCATCAACCCAACACTGACAAACCCACCACTACCCCATGTCCCTCAGCACCACGTCTGCCCAGCTTTTAAATACCTCCAGGGATGATAACTCCACCACTGCCCTGGGCAGCCTCTTCCAATGCTTGACAACCCTCTCGGTGAAGAACTTTTTCCTAATATCCATCCTAAACCTCCCCTGGGGCAACTTGAGGCTATTTCCTCTTGTCCCATCACCCGTTCCTTGGGAGAAGAGACCGACCCCCCCTGGCTACCCCCTCCTTTCAGGGAGTTGCAGAGAGCGAGAAGGTCTCCCCTCAGCCTCCTTTTCTCCAGGCTGAACACCCCCAGCTCCGTCAGCCGCTCCTCACAAGACTTGTGCTCCAGACCCCTCACCAGCTCCGGTGCCCTTCTCTGGACTCACTCCAGCACCTCCATGTCTCTGGGGAGCCCCTTAAACAACAGCAGGAGCATTGACCTTGCTTAGCATTGCTCCTGTGCAAGATCTGTCTTGTAGACTCAATTATCTCCCAGATCAAATTTTGTTCTCTGACACTCTGAAGTCATGTAGAACCAAACATCTCCCAAGGGGGTGACTGACACTTCCTCCTCACCCTGACAAAGCCTCCCCTGTAGTGTCAGCACATGTCATCTGCAAACAGATGCCCCGTGAGAAAGCTCGGATAGATTTTATAGGAAGCAGGTCTACCAGTTCCAAGCCCTAGTGGTTCCAGCTCACCGTCACGCAATGCCCTCTGGATATCAATCCATCTCAGCAGTGCTTTCCTCTCAGGTCTCACCAGTAGATGGTTTCAGATATTTATTGCATGTTGCAAAGCATGTTGTCTAATCTCCCGTCTATATTTTATCCCTTAGTTTGTTCTGCCCCTAATCCTGAATAAATAATTCTTTCCTACTCATTGCCATATTGGCATCGTTAAAAAAAGCCTTCCTTTTGCGGGGCGGGGGATGCTAGCTAGTCCTCTGCTGCCAGAGAGCTTCTCCATCCCAGAAGCTCTGCTCTTCACCCATCCCACTCACAAACTGGTTTTCCTGGTGCTGCACTGGTCTGGATCTGGTCTCCAGTGGTGGTGCAGCGGGGTCTGCACTTCCCTGGCTCTCCTGGAAACACCGTCCTCGGTTCTTCCTCACATCACACTTACTCCTTCCACAGCTGCACCATAGGCTTATGCAGAGATACACCTGGATCTATTTGTCATTCTCCTCCTCTCATTTCCAGCATTTCCAGACGTGCAGCAGAAATTATTTTTAAACCCCAATTGTACAGCTATGCCTTTTTACTAAGTTTGGTTCAGTTACTGTTATTTCAGCCTTCTACTTGCCTAGTTTTTCCTACATGGTACCCCACCTCACTCTGTGTGGACAATTCCCACCTTCCTTCTGCTCTGCAGATTAAGTAGTACTTGTCTTCTCGCTATGCCAAGGGGATTACTGAAAATATTTGCTGGAGCTTCTGCACCAAACCACTAAGGAAGCCACCAGCACCTCCCAGAAGCGCAGTACATCCGTCTGGGATGCTCTGTTTTCTTTCTCCTATTTACTCATGTTGTGTTTACTCTCCTAATTTTCACGTTCTCCAGCTTAGCTAACGGTTTCCCATATGGTGCTGCACGTTCTGCTTTGCCTAGGGCTGTAGAGATTAGACCTACTGCATTGCTTTTATTTATCTAGCCACCGATATTGTTGAGGAGGGACAACAGGCTGCTGCTGAACGTTCAGTCCCTAGCCCAAGGTACCCATCAACCTGGGGGACACGTGGGTGCCAACCAGAAGGGATGAGCAGGATGATGGAGCAGGGTGATGCCTCTTTCACGTTGGATCCTTCCTCATCTCAAAGCTTCACATGTGTCACTTCAACTGGGAGAAGTGCAGAAATGGGATGGAAAAGTAACCATGCTCCTTCCTTGGTGTTGCTAACGGGGCAGGTGGAAAGGGCATGGTCATCTCCTGTGGGGTGGAGAGGCTGGGAGATTAAATCCTTTGCAGAAGAGAGGAGGTGGATTTCTAGGGGTGTTTCGTAGTGGAGCTGGAGGGATGTGAACTGCGGGAGTGCTCAGGGCGTGCAGCAATGCGACAGCTCTGTGGTGGCCTAGCAAAATGCATCTGATGGGATTTTCTGCTGGGATGGTGGGGAATGTGCCCCCTGACATCTGTACAGTACCTCCAGAGCTTATTTTCAATTGCCCTGCTGGATAGTTGGAGCAGACGCTTGGCAAGAGAGGGGAACACCAAGCTGGACGTGCAGCTCCGTCCTGGAGGAGATGTAGATGGCAGAGCAGAGGGTTAAGAAGTCACCCCCCGTTTCCCAGGGCAAAACCCATTGTCTGGACAGTGCTTCAAGCCGTGGAGCGGGGAGAGCTAGACAGTTTAGGACCACAGCCTGCAGACTGGGTGGACTTTTTTCATCCCGAAAAGCACCTGGTGCATGGTGGCAGGAGGGGGCTGCAAGCACAGAGAAACCTTGAATGAGGTGTGAGATGTGTCATCACCATCCCTGCTTGGAGGTGGCATTGCTTGGCAAGGTCTAGGCAATGCCTGTCCCTCTGCTCTTGAAGCAAAAGGTTTGAGACAAGGAGAAGATGCTGCAGGTAAAATGCAGCTGGGATCCCTCCTGCCCTGCCCTGAAGATGCTCCATGGATGCTGGAGCTGCTCTTGGCTACATCACGGGATTGCACCAGCATGTCCAAGCCTGCAAGGATCCTCCTGCCTTATATCAGGGTCGTTGGGGACTTCCCAACCCATGGAAGTTATTTTCAGGGTGCAAAGAGCTGACAGCTCTGTCTGGGCTTGTCCTCAGGGCTCCAAGTGGACATCCCAGGTCCAGCGTGGTGGGATGGTGCTGGGGCAGCGACTCAGCCCCTTCTGCGCAGGCAGAGACATTGTGCAACGGCGCTGGGGAAGTGAAAAATAACCTCTCCGGTTTCTGTCTCGGGACAGATTGCCAGCATTTATATGAACCCTCCTCCCACGTTTCTTCAGCAGTGACCTGGTGCGCTTCCAGTGCAGACAAAAAGCTGAAATGAAAATAACCGAGGGGGAAACTCTCTTAAACGCCTGCTCCAGTTTGGGTTATCAGCCAGTAGGGAAAGGTTAAAGAGCGGGGACGGGGAAATCTAAGTCTTTGCCTGGAAACTTTTGCTCCTGAGGCTGCGATGCTCCGAGGCTACCTCATTAAATCTCCTAAAGCACCAGCAAAGGCAGTCGGAAAATACAGGGCATTACCTGGGGAGCAACTGGGGGCCAAATGGCAGGGCGTGGTGGTGCCACTGGTATGTTACAGGAATGGGCTGGTCTCTGCGTTGAGATTTTCCCCAGGGAGCTTCAAAGACAGGCGAAAACAGCAGTTAAAAATAATTATCCCACTCCGTGTGAGCGAGGTGCCTGTTGGCTGGTTATTTTAGCACTCTAGGAAACTGGGTCCCTGGTGGGACCCACACTCGCTGGAAGAGGCACAAAGAAGTGTGTGTAGGGAGCATGACCTTGTCAGGAGGAAAATAATTCTTTTTTTCAAGCTATGAGTTTTTACATTTTGTTTGTTTAACACGAAAATAGCTTCTCTGACCTTATTTTTCAACGAGCCGGGAGTGCCAGGTTCTGCACAGCCAAAGGGAAACTCTGCAGAAGCCTCAAATTAAGCAAGGAAAACCTCACTGTCACAGAGCAGGTTATTTTTCCCTTTTTCCAGTGCTATATTCGAATAAAACCAGACCGCCAGCACCTCTGGCTGCCCTTTTTGCAGGTGCAATAGCAGGTGGGTGAAGGCAGGAGCCTGCAAAGCAAGTCCAGGTCTCAGCCCTGCTCAGTCATTACCCGATTTATTCATGTCCGTGCAGGGAAACAGGGGGTTTTCCCCGGGTCGAGGTCATGTTAGGGATGCTCCTTGTTTCAGGAAGAAATTTTTCACTATGACGGTGGTGAGCCCCTGGCCCAGGTTGCCCAGAGAAGCTGTGGCTGCCCCATCCCTGGAGGGGTTCAAGGCCAGGTTGGCCGGGGCTTGGAGCAAGCTGGGCTGGTGGGAGGTGTCCCTGCCCAGGGCAGGGGGTTGGGACGAGATGATCTTCAAGATCCCTTCCAACCCAAACCGTTCTGTGATTCTGTGATTAGTGCCGGTCCCTCCACAACTCGCTTTCCCGGCGTGTGAACATGCCTACCTCATCCCAGAGGAATGCGTTTCTGGATCCTTTCAGACAGCAAAAAAAATGCTGGGGCCAAACCAGCACGGAGAGTGGAGTTTTTCTCCTCCTTGAGTGCTCTGCTCCATGTCCAGCTGCTCCTCAGGTGGGTGCCGAGCCAGCAGATGTGCACAGAAACGTCCTGCTTGCAAGGGTCATGCTCACGCAGAGGCATCCCAGACTGGGGAATTTGGGGAGATTTGGGGCTTTTTAAAAATTTTTTTTTTTTTTGGACGCACGGAGAGTGCCCAGCAGACTGTCAGCTCTCTGAAGTACAAACAGCTGGAAGCTGAGAAAGGCACAGTCAGTAACAGCTTGAACGTACTTTTGGAAAACACTCCAGTTTTAGAGCAGAGAGAAGAGACCCTGTAACCTAATTGAAAAGTGAAAGGAAGCTGGATTTTATCTTTGCATTCAAAAAATATATTAAACCCCAAGCTTGATCAATAAAAACCATGAAAGGAATTTTATTGCTTTTGCCTTGTAGTGGCTCTTCAAAAAGGGAATGTGGCGCAAGCGCAGTGTGGGGCATTTTGACCTCTCCGATGTTTAATAATCGGTTTCGGAAAAGAGATCATTTTAGCCTGCCCGGTTCTTTCTGTGAATTAAGAGCATCTATAATTTCTGGTGAATGAACTCGTTTGTCTGACTCACATTAAAGTTGTGTCGAGAGGTGCAGCAGCGCTGCTGCCGAGCTGATGCGGGATGTGGGAGACGGGGCCGCTGGCTCTGTCCTGCTGGCTAAAAATACGCTGTGGTTTTCCGTGAAAACCGCACTCCCACTGAATGCTTTCTGCTATTGCACGTGTAGAGTAGCACATCTAATTTAATTAATGCCCTCCTTTCCAGTGATTCCCCTAAATCCTGCGGAACAGGGGATGGGATGCGCATCCAAGAAATCCTCCCCTCCCTTGACCTCCCGCTTGCTGATGGGGTGTTGGACACTTGCCTCGGACATGCAGTCATCTAATGAGGTTGGGATGGACCTGAGATGATCCGAGCCCTCCATCTTCCATCTCTCCTCTTCCGCCAACAGTGAGCAGTGGCAACATGACATTCAGGGCGCGGATCCTGAGAGCACCCGGATTAATGTCCTGCAGAGCTGCTCATTAGCCTAAGCACCAGCTGAGGCTAAATTAAGCAGAGACACCTGGACCCATCTGATTTCCAGCTGCAAAGTGTTTTTGCCCCTGAATAGAGAAGGAATAAAGAGGAGAGCTGCAGGATTTGTCCCTTTGCATGGACCAGGATGGGAAAGGATGCCCCTTCCACAATGCTGCTGTTCAGTGGGAAAGATGTGGCTAAAAAGAATTAAAAGCATTAACGAGAGTAGGAGCTGCTAGAATTCAGCTGAGGTTTCCAGGAGCAGGAGAAGAGAGGGAAGGGGCTGGGAGAGCTGAGGGGTCTGTGGCTGCTCCCCTTGCTCCCCTGCTCTGCATGGCTCTGGGTCAACCCCTCTCAGTTTAGGAGGTGAAAAATATTTTGCCTCCATCCCAAACCCTCTCACTGCCTGGATCTTTTCCTCCTGCATTTGCTGCTTGCTCTCCCTGCTGGCACCTGCACAGCAGCTTGTTACGGCACACACGGAGACGCAGGGAAAATGCTCATCACAGAATGGTTGGGGTCGGAAGGGACCTCTGGAGACCATCGAGTCCAACCCCCCTGCTCAGGTAGGGTCACCCAGAGCAGGTTGGAGATGGGTTTGGAACATCTCCAGAGCAGGAGACTCCACACCCTCTTTGGGCAGCCTGTGCCAGGGCTCTGCCACCCTCAAAGGAAAGTCTTTCCTCATCTTCCATCCAAACCCGAGGTCCAAACCTGCTTTGGGTGCAGGCCTAGCTGCATCTCTCCTTGGGTTCCTGTTCCTGTGTCCCCCCCACACAGGGGCAAAGGAGACCCTCTGGGGAAGAAACGCATCTCCCTAAGGGTATCGCTTTTTCCCGATGCAAAATCTTGAATTTCCATATGCATGTGAGCTGAGCACAAAGTGTGCTTGTACCTGGGTAATGGCTTGGCTCAATATTTATAAAAAGTGATTCATTGCGGTTGGAAAAGGCAGGGAAGCTGGCTCTTACCCCTATAGCACAGCGTGGATGCTCTCAGCCCCATCAGAAACCCAACGGTGTGGGCACAAAGCAGCAACCAAGGGTGGGAAGATCCCTCTCGGTGGTGGCTGCACATCCCATGCTGGACATGGACCGTGCTGGCCGAAATGCTTCAAACTCCGTCTGCAAGAAGCACGGGCTGCTGTCTGCCCTGATTTGGGAGAGAAAAAGTGAATTCAGTGGAAACTTTGGCACGGTCACTGTAGTGACAGCCTCTCGTCTGTCCCCAGGTGGCGAGTGGGAAGGAGAGCGACAGCAAGAAGAGCAAGGGTATGCTGAGCCAGCTCAGGTCGAGGTCTGAACACGTCCAAAACCTCTCTCTAACCAAGTTCATCAAACGTAAGTGTCTGCCTCCCACACGGATGGGGTTCCTCTGCTTGCACAAACATACGTCCCGGCAACGGGCAATGCAAGGGGTTGCAATGCTGGTAAGAAAAAGAGATGCTCCTCCCTGTGCTACCTCCTAGATAAGCCCTCAAGATGCAACTTAGACCTACTGTTGGGTTTAATTCTATCTGCAGATCTCTTCCTGGTCTGCTCACAGCACATGCCATCACGTCCAGACTACCCAGCTCATGCTGATCAAAGCATCTGGGGTTGGTAGCTCTCAACGTTGCGTGGCTTTAGAGCTCATCTGGGCAGGGGGAAACGGAGGCCAAAACCTCATCGGAGCCCAAAGCCAGGCCGGAAAAAGGGGTGCAAGCTGTGAGCCTGGAGCAGAGCCATGGGAAGGGAAAGAACCCCCCAGTTAGAGGGGTTTTGCAGTTTGGGTGCATCCAACTGCTCTTTCTCAGCTTCCAGGACATAGCAGAAACCAGACCGCCAGCAGCACTGGTGGCTCTTCATCCCCAAAACCCTCCTCAGACCCCCTCTTTCAAGGCTGATAACAATATCAGAGCCAGGCTCCCCTCCCTGTCCCACTGAAGACAGCTGGCGCTGCCTGGGACCAGGGTCTGAGCAATTAAAATCAGATGCATGTTTGTACAGGGTGATCTTAACCTGGTGCAATTAGCTTGTTTAGAGACGAGGAGGCTCTTTGTGCTGAAGGGAATCAGCTGGGCTGTGGAGGCTGCCGCTCAGGGTTGTTTTTTGTGAAGGAAATACTCTGCGCTTTGGCAATTACTTAAGAAAAGTGGCCCTCTGAAGTCAATCCATGTCAGCTTCCTCCATATTTCCTGAATATCATCCCTTTAATTTATTGGAAATTCTCCGCTTTATTAAGGTCAGCGCAGGGCAGGCACAGCCAGACAAGCGTGGGCAGGTTTTTATTCTGCTGGTTTGCACCATTTGCTCGCTGGCCTGACGCTAAATTAGAGGAGCAAGTCGGAGTTTTATTCCCCCGCTGACCTTGTTGCACCGTCATTTAGAAAACCTGGGTGATGGAAGTGATGGCGTGGGAACAGATTTATGGTGCTCAGATGGGATTTTCACACCGATGCTCTGCTCTTTGCCTCTGAAAAACGAATAAAAATGAGCTTCCTGCCCCTGGGTGAAAAGAGAAGGAAAGATCTTACCTCCGCTCGAGCCACAGGTTTGGCTCGGTGTCGTCAGGGCTGCGGGATCTGTGTTAATAAATTCATTATTTATGGGAGTTTATCCCCTAAAGCCCAGTTCTGAAAAAAATGAAGTGCCTGGATTTTTTCTCAGAAGAGCGATCTTGCTGAAATCACCGAAATTTCTAATACGAAACTCATTTTAGAGCCAGAATCTGGATGGTAGCTAGGGTGTGATGGTGTAGATGGGGACAATTTGAGTA
The DNA here is from genome assembly GCF_028500815.1 of Rissa tridactyla. Taxonomy (NCBI): domain Eukaryota; kingdom Metazoa; phylum Chordata; class Aves; order Charadriiformes; family Laridae; genus Rissa; species Rissa tridactyla. Next base: position 9,149,558 of record NC_071466.1, on the reverse strand, counting down.
AAGGCTGAAGATTTTAGTGGTGGCTCATCTATGGGTCACTGGAAAGAGAAATTTACCTCCTATTTTGTAACTCCTCTCCTTATTTTGTTTCTTCTGTCACAAAGCATTTTTTTCCTCTCTATTGTTACTATTCTTTTCTATATGAGAGTTTATGAAAGCGGCGTTTGGAGATTTTCCAGCCTGAATCACCTTGGAATTTTATACCTTCAGTTGCTTAAAAAGAAAGACAGAACAAAACATGTGTGATGGAGAAATGCTGTAGGACATTCTGGTCCTTTTACCAGGTTCATAGTGTTCATAGTGATCCCATTTTACACCACACCCCTGTGCAATAGGATGACCCGGCTCGTGAAGGAGAAGGGTCCCGCTTTGCTGGTCTCAGCAGGCTGGAATTGGCGGGGTTGAGCTGGGGGATCTTTGAGGCGTACCTCCTTGGTTTTTCCAATTGCATCTCTGGACGTGGTGTGGGGAGAAGGAGCCCACTCTGAAGAAAGGCAGGAGGTGAGCAATGCCAATCTACCGGCAGAAACGACAGCAAGGCAGATTTTTATAATATCTTACAGGAGAAATAGCAACCTGCATGCCAATTCAGTCTTATGCTCACAGCTTTCTCTGCTTGTAAAAAAATATGTTAGTTTTATGGGCAAGGGGCCAAGTTTAATGCTGGAGATGGCTATTGGCAAGAAGTGGATTGGGCCTCTGCTCACTGGTACATCTGCATCTCGAGGAGATATTTTACAGATGGTCCCCTCCCCAGAGCTGCCTGGTACTTTGGTGCTGTCCCTGGGACAGGCAGCCCCAGCCCTGCCCAATGCTAATGGCTGTGGGTCCCCTGTTTGGGGTGGGACGAAGGTCGCTGTTGACTCTGGGTCCCCTGTTCAGGGTGGGATGAAGGTCGCTGTTGACTCTGGGTCCCCTGTTCAGGGTGGGATGAAGGAAAGCATTAAGATGCCAGCAGGGATTGGATCAAGCAAGGACCACACAAGGTCTCTGATTTTTCCCTGTGATATTTCAGTCCTTTTCCTCCCACACTGCTTGTAAGACAGAGTCCTCCCTCTGGCTGAGGTGTTTGAATACCTCAAGTAGGTTGTAGAATCACAGAATCGTTTATGTTGGAAAAGACCTTTAAGATCAAGTCCAGCCACAAACCTAACACTGCCAAGTCCACCTCTAAACCATGTCCCTAACTGACACATCTACAAATGGCCCCAGAGATCAGGGCTGTGCTTGGTTATTTGGCTCATCTGCAGATCTTTGTCCACTTTCAGTTAGAAAGTACTTTGTACCATTGGTGTTGTGTCTGGCCAAACAACGTGCTTGGAGTTGGAGTCCATTGAGTCAACGCTTGGAGTTGGCTCATCACTGGTGTTAAAAAGTTTTGCAAACTGGCCTCACACTTTCACATGGGCCACCCATGCAGGATGGCTGCAAACCCAACCTGAGACCAGGAACGCTTCACCCGGGAGGAAGACAGCAACTCCCGTTGAGAAGTGTCCCTTTGCCTGTCAGCTGGAGGGAATGGGGATGGGTTTTCTTGATGAGTGGGGAAAATGGATCTCCTGTTGGAGATGCATCACCTGGCCCAAGCCTGGGGAAACTCCAGGTGAGAAAGACACTATCTATTTAGGCTGTGATTCAGCAAAACGCTTGGGGCTGCTCCTTGAGCAGAAGAAGATTAAAGAGTGCCTGTAATAGTTCATAATTTTCTTAAGGGCTTGGCAGAGGCAAGCCTTAAATTACTAAGCTGACCTGGAGGAGGAACATGCTCAGAAATGCTGTTTAGTCACTTATTTCAGCTTAAATGATGCAAAATGAAGCATGATTATGGAGAAGGAAATGCATTTTGTCATTTGTTCTGTTGCTTCAGTGCACATGGAGATAACTGAGCGCAAAATAAGGCTTGCGGGAATTTTTGCCGTTTGCTTTATTGGGAACAAAAAGAGGACGGCTTAGAGCCCATGCCATGAGGTTCTTCGCGTTCTCCATTCCTCTGGAAGCCACCGGGCCTTAAATCTTTCTGGGGCAAGGTGTGATGAGCAGAGAGCAGTTTGCCAAGCCCTGGGAACTCTGCCTCAAGGACAGGAAGAGCTTCTCCCTCCACAATCAGCAATAACAGGATGGAGCTGTGTACAGGATAAATACTCAGGCAAAGCACTAGGGACATTTCCAAACAATGAGGTCAATTACCCAAGCAGGGATCAGGCTCCGCATGCCGGAGTTATTCAAAAGTAGGAAAATCAAAGCACTGTGGGGAAGGATCTTGGCTCTTGCACAGATGTTCTGCGTGACATTGGGTTGCACCCTGCTCCTCGTACTCACAGAATGCTCCTTTTGCAGGCATCGGACCTGCTCCCAGTAATCAAGAAAGTAGGATTTAGCCAGCCTGAAGTCATTTCCATTGCTAATTTCTAGGCTTCTGTTGAAAACACCTGGGAGGATGTGCAGCTTCTGTTGTGCATACTGGGAATTAATCCGTTAAAGGTGATCTTCAAAGCAATTAAAACACTGGGCTTGTGACTTGTTTGTTTCTCTACGGTGCCTAAAGATGGTTTCAAGATTTTTTTTTATCATTATTTTAAAGTTTCCACTTGCTTTTAGTATCTACTCAGCTTCCTCCCTGGAGCTATAAGGGCGATCGAATTAGTGATGAGACGGTGATTGCAAAGGATGGCAATCTTGCCGCCTCCCACCATGAAGTGGGAGCCCTGCTCGCTGTCCTACCTTTATGGCTCTGATCTGGGATGGCAGAGGGGGCGAAGTTTGATTGAAAAGACCGAAGCAGTCTGGGGAAAAAAAACCTTTTTGGTGGAAGATTCCCACTACCTCCCACAAAGGGCTGGATTAGCTCTCAGGAGATGTTTCAGCAAGTTGAGGTTTCGTATTTGCAATATGTCTGAGATATTCCAGTATATGAGATATTCCATATGGAATATACTTCAAAAAACAAGAGCTCTATTGATACTTAAGAGCAAAACCCTCTGCCCTCTTTGGGGTTCACTTGGTCTCTATGTAGCTTAGAGATACCATCGTGGCTCACTCCCTCTCTGGTGGATTCCTACCCTCACAGTTCTTCAGCGTGTCAGTATTTCAGGGTCCTTGAACATTCCTTGCACACTTGGACCCTCTCCAGCGCCCCTGAGCTTGCTGCTCCCCAAGGTCTGTAGCTGCTTGCCTACCCCTAAGAGCAGATGGCTGCACTGGAGAGGTGATACTCTCATGAATGAGAGCTTCGCCTTTCCCTACGGGGCACCCCTTCGCATCCACGGAGGGCCCTTTGCTCTTCACATAACTTTTTAGGACAGCTAAACCAAATACACAGCTTGGGGCAACTCCCAGACAAACACCAGAAAGTTCTCCCCGCTGCCGTCTCCCAGCGCCTCCGTGTTGGAGCAGATAGAAAGATTGTCCCACTTGTTTGTGAGCTGCTAAGAATTAACACCATTAATTTATGGCAGGCCCTTGCGTTAATCCCCCCAGTTAATTCCTTATCTCTGCTTCAGCATATTGACTTTCAGAGCCCTCATCTGGGAAACTCATCATCTGTTTGTGTGGAGGTTGCCCTTTATGCACGCCCTTTGCTTGCGAGCTGCAGAGCAGGACGAAGAGCACGGGGGGAAGGCAATGGTTCAGGGGGAGCAAAGGCTTGAGCAGAAAAGCGGGTTTGGGATGGGCACGAAGGAGAAATCGCTCGGGGATGGAGAACTGTAGCCTCCCAGCTGGCGGGTGTCAGCATCAGGCATCCCGATTCCCACGGCACTGGGAGCGGGGCAGATGTCTTTGCTGAACAAGCTAAAGATGTCTTCTTCTCAAGCAGCGAGGGTTCAGCCACAGGGGAATTTGCCTGAGTGTTTCTTGCTTGTAATCAAAAAATACATTTTTGTGATGGAAACAAAAAGGACATTGAAATTGCAACTGCAGCAAACAAATAAATTAACTTTTAATGACTTCCCAGCTACTCTTGTATTTGCTTTAGTGGAAGCCCTGCCAGAAAGCTTCAGGGAAAGGAACTGAGGCCGTGTTTGCTGGGGCCATGCATGTTTGTAGCAGCCCCTGTAATGACTCAACGCTGCAGCCTCAGCCCATGGGTGGTGGGGGAAAGACAGGCAGGTTTCCATGTTGCTCTCAGCCATCCCAGTACAGTCCACCCATGGAAAGCGGGAGATGTCAACACTATTTATCGACAGGTTCAGCTGAGGCTGAAAAACTATTATGGAGCCACTTGCATTTCTCCTAAGGCATCATAAGACCCTGGCAGCTCAGAGCTCAGCAGGAGGTATCTCTGCAGAAGGCGGCAGATCTGTCCTGTGCATTAGCATTGAATAGAATCACACAATCATGGAATCACAGAAGGGTTTGTGTTGGAAGGGACCTTTAAAAATCGTCTATTCCAACCCCCTGCCCTGGGCAGGGACACCTCCCACCAGACCAGGTCGCTCCAAGCCCCGGCCAACCTGGCCTTGAATCCCTCCAGGGATGGGGAAGCTACAGCTTCTCTGGGCAACCTGGGCCAGGGGCTCACCGCCCTCACAGCCAAGAATTTCTGCCCGAGATCTCAGCTCAATCTCCCCTCTTGCAGGGGAAACCCCTTCCCCCTCGTCCCATGGCTCCCCTCCCTCATCCAGAGTCCCTCCCCAGCTTTCCTGGAGCCCCTTGAGGGACTGGAAGGGGCTCCAAGGTCTCCGCGGAGCCTTCTCTTCTCCAGGCTGAACCCCCCCAGCTCTCTCAGCCTGTCCTTACAGCAGAGGGGCTCCAGCCCTCCCAGCATCTCCGGGGCCTCCTCTGGCCCCGCTCCGGCAGCTCCGTGTCTCTCCTGTGCTGAGGCCCCAGAGCTGGAGGCAGCACTGCAGGGGGGTCTCCCCCGAGCGGAGCAGAGGGGCAGAATTCCCCCCCTCGCCCTGCTGCCCACGCTGCTGGGGATGCAGCCCAGGCTGCGGGGGGTTTCTGTGCTACCAGAGCACGTTGATGGCTCATGTTGGGCTTCTCACCAACCAATGCTCCCAAGTCCTTCTCCCCAGGGCTGCTCTCCATCCCATCTCAATGTTCAGGGTTGCTTGAGCACATTACCCAAAGGCTGATGTGAGATATCAAGTGTTTAATTTTTGCAATGTCCTGATGCGTCATCCTGACTTTTTAATATTCCAATGGCCATGCAATCACACCCTCAAATGATAAACCCTGAAAGCACGCATTCTGAAATGTTTGGAAGAGCTCACTGCTCCTAAAGAGTTAATTCTGTGCGAAAAAATATAGGAAAATTCAAGGGTTTGTCACTTTCTGTGGATTAATATTATGCTGTACACCTCCTTTGTATGCAACAGGTTTCCCTTTTTCCTTTCAGATTTTCCTGTGGTCCTCTTGAGGAACCTGCGTCATCCCGTCTTCCTGCTGGTGGTGTTGGCTCAGGTCAACCTCTCTGCCATGGTTGCTGGTTTAGCAACGTTCATGGGGAAATTCCTGGAGAGGCAGTTCTCCCTCACGGCGTCCTTGGCCAACATGATCATCGGTGAGTGTTGCTGTCAAGGCTTGCCAGCTTTTGAGCGTCCCTTAGAAAATAATCTAGAGATTACTAAAAAGCAAGTTTTCCTTGAGAGCTGCCAGGCTCCTTCCATTACCTACAGACAGACGTGGCACCAGGTCCTTGCCCATACAACTTCTTAGCTATTATCTGCCTTCTTTCCTTTACATTGCAGCCTGAGCTTGCTAGAATAAAACCTTTTAAGACCTGGGGAAATGTTTATTATCTAAAGCTATTCACTATAATCAAGGAGAGGACACCAACTGATTGCATTAAGGGAGCAAAGAAACATCAGATATGAATCGTGCACATTTCTGTAGCAGGGATTACTTTACATCGATCATTGGGTTAAGGGTCTTTAAAAAAGTAGGTAGTCAATAAAATTAAAAACTGCAGAAATGTAAGCATGCATTTTGAAGATAGTCTGCAGCAAGAGGCCACTCAGGCCGGTGTACTGATCGTGCCTAAACCCTTCAAAAGGTTTGCTATAGTCAAACTAATTGCTCGTAATGGTTGGGCTAATTGCTTGCTGTTGGTATTGTTAGGAAGGAAAGGAGTAAGTGTTAAGCAGGATATGTGCTCGTGAGATTAGACTGCTTTTGCTTGCACTGTGATATCCAGAACGTCCTGTCCGGCACTGAGGTCTCCCTGTGCGAGCTTCTCATGGTAATAAAAATACGAAGAATAAAGCCTTACTCTTATAATCAGTTTGTAGATCTAGACACAGAAGGATTTAAAATATGTTTTTGAAAAAAAAAAAACCAGCACGCGTCCTCAGAGAAGGAGTCTTCTGAAGTCTGCAAAAAATAAATCAGAAGAAAGTGAGCAGAGCAGACTGGCAAAGCCCAGCAAACCTGGCTAAATACAGGCGGAAAGGTTAAATGCTGAAGCAGTGGGGTCCTCCACCCATGCGCCCTGCTGAGCTGTTCTCACCCTTGATTTACCCGCTCTGTTAAAGACGTGCGCCGTATTTCTTGTTCGAATTTATCTAGTTTTTGTCCCCAGCTACTGAATCTTGCTTTGCCTTTTTCTGTTAGATCAAAAGGCTTTCTGTAGTCAGAAATCCCTTCCTTCTGTGGCTGTTTATGGGCTGAAAGCAACCTCCCTGTTGATTCTTTGTTGAATTAAACAGATTGCGCTTCTTTGGTATCCCATTAGAAAGCTGGGTTTTGCAAAACGCTAAGTCTGTCACGGAAATCTTCATTTTTATGCTGATGACAACAGAAGTGGGCACATGACTGTGCAGAAATTACATATCCTCTCCAGGTTTACTTGATATTTTCCTCCATCTACACTGAAAAATCACATTTGCTGGGTGAAGCGTAGCTTTTCACCGGTCCCTACATCTTCCATGTGCGGATAAGTAACGGCCAGTTTGCTGTGGGAACCTGCTGGTTTTGCAAAACTGCTCTTTCTTAGCATTATTCCACCAGCCTCTGCAAAAGCCTTGGTCCCCTCCAGATCACCAACATTGAAAAACAGGAACCCAACAGCAAATCCTCTGGCCCTTCACTATAATGAAGGGAATGATGCAGCTCGGAAGATAGAAAACAAGGACCTGCCTTTCCCCAGGTGCTGTGAACATCCCCGGAGCGATGGTGGGGATCGTGGTGGGTGGTGCCATCCTGAAGCGGTTCCAGATGTCCCTACGGCAATGCAGCGCCATGTGCGTCCTCGGCATGTTCCTCTGCCTGCTCGTGGCTTTCCCCCTCCTCTTCCTCGGCTGCCCCACGCAGAAGGTCGCAGGTGTTACCTACAGTGAGAGGTACCGGCAGCTCCAGCTAAGCTGGGAACAGAGGGGTCATTCCCAGGGCTGTGGGTACCCCTCATCCCCAGCTGCACTCCTCAGGGTGGAGTTGGGTGGGAATTAAGCAGAATACCCCAAAATTGGTTTATTCCCTCAAAAGAAACAGTTAACAGTGGTAGAATAACACGAGAAAATAATGCTTTTGTGCATAAACACTGGATCTTCTGCATCCTTATTCCTTCTAACTTCGTTGGTTGTGAAACCCAAGGTGAACGCGTTTTTGACACAAGCAGCACAAGATTAAAATCGCGTCTTGGAAAGTGCGGCGCGTTACTCACAGGCAAATAATTTGGGCAAGGGCCAGCGCTGGGATCACACCTCTGAAGCTGTGGCTGCTTCCCTACGGAGCTAACCGCAGGCAGCACCTTGTCTTCCCTCAAGGCTTGATCCAAGTTTCTGTAAATTCACATGTTCAGCATCCTGTGGTCTCGGTGGAAGCCAGCCCAAGTTCTCAGCGGGAACCTCACCACCTCCCACAGCGTGGTATTGCGTTACCCCAAGACCCCACGTTTGGGGCCAAATATGAAGGAAGTGGGTGACTCCCTTCACCATTTGTGGTCATGATGCTTTGCCCAGGGGGGTTATAGTTGAATTTTTGTGGGTCCTCTCTTACATACGGGGAAGGTTTTGTTTAGCAATCGAGTGTTTCTTTATTAATCTCAATATACATGCAGTATATTTTCTATGTAGCATGTGTATTAATGATGCTCAATAGCGTGTATTAATATTTTCTTCCTGTCATAGCTCTGAATTTGAACACTACGCCTTGGAGTGTAACCTCCAGTGTAACTGCCCCGAGAAAGCCTATAACCCCATCTGCGGCTCCAACAACATTGAATACATCTCACCCTGTTCCGCTGGCTGCAGAGTCGTAAATATCGATGCGGACAACTCAGTCCTGGTGAGTCATTCTGTCTGCGCCAGTGTCCTGTCTTGGGATGGCTAATGAGGGATGACCAATGCAGCACTTAAGTCTGGCAATTAGGTTTTCTGAAGCTCGTTAGTGTTGGACAAGCTCTGCATGACCCTGTGGGATGAGGAGGTTGAGAATGTCCCAGGAAAACCCCTTGTAGATGGTGTCTCTCAGCACTCTCCAGTATAACACAGCCCTTGCCAGTACAGGTCCTTGGCCAAGACAGCAGGCGGAAACCTTCTAGGTCTCCAACCTTTTAGGATGTCAAGGTGTCCTTCCCCACCCACTGCTCCACCTCAGGTCAGATTTTGCTCCACAAACCGTACTTTCAATATCTCCCATGCTACCCAGCAGATTGAGCAGACTTCTTGCATGGATGATGCAAGGATCTGCTTTCCCTTCCCACCTAAATGATGACCAACAAAGTCACCTTTCTTAGCTATGTTTCCTGTCGTGGGACAGGAGGAAGTGCAGTATGGGAAGGACTAATCACAGCACCTAGCACGACCCCAGGTCCATGGATGCCTCTTGTACTCAAGGGGTGTTTTCTCTATGGGGTGAGTCAAGCCACCTCTAGGCTCCGGCTGTGAATTTCTCCATCTGTTTTCCTTCAATAGGGACCTACGGAAATCAGTGTCCTAATTTAAGTATCATATGCCCAAAGTTAGCTGAAACTGGACAGTTTCCACTTTTGCAGTGTTGTAAAGGCAAAATATTAATGCAGGTGGTACACATTTTCACATACCTCCATGTCTTGCAGCAGGTCTCAACCCAGACTGCTCACCCAGTAGTGTTTGCTTGGGGGGGCTTGACCTAAAAAAATGCTCAAAGCCAAGAATGAACAATTTATTTATTTATTTATTTGCTGAAGCAAAATGCAAAACTGCGCTTGGTCCAAACCGCCCTCCTGCAGAGTCGGGGCAAATACCAGCTGAAAACGCTCCACTGGTACCTACAGTTGCAGAAGCAGCCTGGGTGTTTCCATCACGTATTTTGCTCTAGTTATGCCTCATCTATAGATCATGTGGAGGGATGAAGAGAGGGAAGGTAAATCGTGATATTGGGGACTCAGGGAGGCACTTTAAGTCACAGAATGATAGAATCATAGAATTATTGAGGTTGGAAGGGACCTTCAAGATCGTTGAGTCCAGCCATCAGTCTAAGACTGCCAAAACCACCACTAAACTGTGTCCCTCAGCACCTACTCACCTTTTAAATTCTACAATTCTGTGACCAAACGGACTTGGTGATTCTATGACCAGAGTATATGCTGTGGGCAAGCCAAGCCTGGAGGGACCATTGCCCCAGTACACACAGCACTGACATTTAGCAGACCTTCGCTGCATGCCCTGGGACGGCTGCGTCAGAGCAGTGTTATTCCACCTTTCATCCTGCAGATTTGGAGGTCAAAAAGTCATGATCCAGTTGCAGAGTGCATCCTCTCCATAAGTACCAGTTGTCAAGCCAAGTATCTACTTGAGAGGATAATTTAGTGGGAGAGTCCCAATGCAGTGGGTAGAGAAATGGGTTTTGCTCTTGGCTTTGCCTTGATTTGCAGACCTGGCAGGGTTATTTTGCTGCCCTGTGCCTCTCGCTCCTCTGCTACTCCCTTCCTGTTACCAAAACCCCAACAGGGCTGAGTTTTCAGAGTGCAAATTGCCTGTTGGGTCTCCAGGCAATTCAGCTCAACAAATAAATAGTAAGGAAATCTTTGCCAATTCAAATACCTATCTGAAAAACGCTAGCAATCCATACAGGGTGAGTAGCTTTCCGCTGTGTTCTTGGCACGGGATATAATGGCAGCATGGGATTGTCTGGGCACTTTTTAGCAGCATTCTGTTAATTAACAACACTTCATTTTAATAACAATTATGTTTTCTGCCAGAGCTTGGTCCCAAATGGGCTTTTCTGCATCCCCGTGCCTGTCCTTTGCGCAGCAGATGCTTTTCAACTGCTTCTTCCTCCTCAAAGATGCCTCCAGCCCTTTGGCATCCTGGGGTCTGGAACGTGACCCACTCCTGCATTCATTATACGTATTTTTATATGTAGTCACATGCTACAACAAAATCAGGGCTCCCTTGATGGTGCCATGCAAACACCACATGGTAACACCAGCATTAGCTCTTCCTCTAGCACTGAGATAATTTGCTGAATCTTCTTTCCACCTATTGACGCATCTTGACCCAATTTCAGTTGTGTGAGAGGCTCTTCCGCACGGGGACGGTGTCTCGGTATGGTGTTGTAGACGCCCAGCCATGTGCCAGCAGGCAGTGGCCAGAGCAGGTTGCATCTCCCCAGGACGGGGGAGCTCATGGCACACAGTGACGTGGCTGCAGATGCTGAGCTCTGCTCCTTTGTCGTGCGGGACGAGGAGCTGAGCTCAGGTGTCCACAGAGCAACCTCAGTCTCTCCAATTTTGGGTATTGCCTCTTGCAGGAAAGGAAAAAAGAGATTGTTGCGTTTTATGGCATTCTTCTAGCTCCTGCTTTCTCTGCTATATTACACTTTTCTTACCATTTTCAGCATTTCTTTTCCAGTGCAGAGACCTGTGGCATTCATTGCCTACTGCTCTCCATGTCCCAAACACCTGGCTTTCTAGAAACCCTCCCAGTGTGCCAAAAAACTTACAGTTTTTTGCTCAGCTTTGCTGCAGCCCTTCCAGAGGAGGCTTGCACAGTGCAAGCTTGGCTTTTTTCATTGGAAAGCTCTCGTACGCTGAAAGCCATTTGCTTTTTACATCGCCGGATGTCCCCAAATTTCATGGTCAACAGGAAGCTTTGCCCCAAGAGCAGGACCTTGCAGTAACAACCTTTTAGTGCTTTGCTATTTCTTTGGGTCCAGCGTGACCTGTTGAAGTGAGGTGGCCTCAGGGGCTCCCCTGGGACTGCAGGAATATCCATGCCACGGGGCTCCTGGGTTTCTGAGCCTTCCTCTGCTCTCATCATACATGGTCACAGGTGGGAGCAGGGACAACATCCCTCTGCTGCGAGCTGGGTCAGATCTGAGATGGTCAACACACACTCCAAAATCTGGGGTACCTGGAGGTCCCAACTGGGGAAAATCATAGAATCACAGAATGGTTTGGGCTGGAAGGGACCTTTAAAGATCATCTAGTTCCAACCCCCTGCCCTGGACAGGGATACTTCCCACTAGACCAGATTGCTCCAAGCCCCGGCCAACCTGGCCTTGAACCCCTCCAGGGATGGAGCAGCCACAGCTTCTCTGGGCAACCTGGGCCAGGGGCTCACCACCCTGTCAGCCAAGAATTTCTGCCCGAGATCTCAGCTCAGTCTCCCCTCTTGCAGTGGAAACCCCTTCCCCCTCGTCCCATGGCTCCCCTCCCTCATCCAGAGTCCCTCCCCAGCTTTCCTGGAGCCCCCTGAGGGACTGGAAGGGGCTCTAAGGTCTCCTAAGAAACCCAGGGCTGGCCATGTGCCATCCAGCTGCCCATCCTGCCCAGAAACCATAGCCCTGTCTGGGGGTTGCTCTCAGTTATTCTTCTCTCTCCACTACTCTGGGTGGTTTTCCCCATCCCCGGTGCTGCGTCAGCCTCGTGGCACTGCTGCCCAGTTGATTCATCTCATGGAGACCGGCCACCGGCCACTTTGTGGCTTGTCCCTGATGCTCAGGGGTTTTTGCAGCCAGGGTCATGCTCCCTGCTCTAAAATCCTCCGAGGTTCCAAATGAAAGGAGCAGGGCAGCTTTTATGGGCGTCAGACATGCCACTTCCCCAGGCAGCAAGGCGGGAAAGGGAATTTGGGAGACCCTGAGGTGCCCCTGCCTCTGGATCACCCTTCTGTAAACTGCCATCCTGCTATGAATCTATCCCCTCTGGCAACAATAAGATCATGCTCATTTTATTTAAAGGTCTCTTCCAAAAAAAAAAAAAAAAAGAGGTTTATTTTAAAATTAAAAAAAAAAAAAAGAGAGTTGTGACTAAAATTTGGAGAAAAGTAAAAAATCCATATCCCTCGCCCCAGGGCATTCTTCCATTGCTAACGCTGAGCCGGTTATTTATGACCCTCTTTCAAAGGTGAAGTTTTGCATTTTCCCTTAGCAAGTGTTTTCTGATTTAATGCTCCCCTGTGCTTGGGCTCTGGCTTTGATTGCCAGCTCTGCTCAAGACGTAGCCCCTGGATGAAGGGTCTCACAGCAGGAGACAAGTTGGGTACAGGTGGTGGAGCCCAGGCTGCTCCCTTGGAGATTTCCTCCAAAAGTTATAACACAGGCCACTAAGCTCACATCAGGCTTGAATCAGCTGGGGGTGAGATTTTTCCATGCCAGGAGTCCAGATTTTTATGCAGGATGCCAAAGCGTTCAGCAGCAAAGGATGACATTGAAATAAACCTGTGCATAAGTATCTTCAACACACAACAGGCGTGAAACACAGGACTGGAAGCACGAGCATAGAAGGGTTGCTGCAGCGGGTACGGAGCCATGGCTGGGGCTCACATCAACAAGACATGGATGTTTCTGGCTTGGGAGAACTCCCAGGGGCCCCTGGAAGCACAGAGAGATGAGCCAAGGTACCACTATAGACGAACCAAGGTACCACGGTTGTCCCAGCATCTCCGTCAGCTGTGGATGCTCTCCCGTGTGACATCCTAGCGACGCCCGTGGGACCTGATGGGACTGAGACCTCTTTTCAGAGATGGCAGCATGTTGGAGGCTGGAAGTAGGGATAGGAAAATGAGTTTCCTCATCCCCTCAGTCTGTTATTCCCAGCCAGCTTCATTCTATGTGTTTCTTTCCCTCTGCTCCCTTAAGTGTTGAGTGCTAATTATTGCTAATTATTTACAGACAAAACCTAAATACTCTCCTACCCTCTGACAGCTGGCAGCTATCCCTGGTATCTCCACAGCCTTGAGCAGATGGGCAGCCTCTGGGTTTTCTCTCCTCTTTGCAGAACTACACCCATTGCAGCTGCATCTCCGAAAACGGTTTTGCGGGGTTTGCCAAGCCCGGGACCTGCGGCACCGGCTGCTCCCACCTCTTCTTGCCTTTTGTGGTCCTGTCCTGCCTGGCAGGGATCCTGGCCAGTGTATCCCACACACCGTCCTTCATGCTTATCCTCAGGTGAGCAGACGTGGGTTGGCCATGGTCTAGGTGCAACCCAACCACACCTTTAAGCGTGGCAGAAAAGGCATCCAGGGTCTGGGTTTGGGAAACCAAGGGGTCCTTGAATTGGGGAGGAAGGTTTTCTCCAGCTGAGGGATCGGAGGGTTAAACCACCCCAATATTGCACCTTGCGCCCAGTTCCTTTTGCTTGTTCCAGTTGCCTTTACATGGGTTTTGCATGTGTTGGTGCAGGGAATGGAGAATGGGGCTTCCTGCACGTGGTTGTCTGTCTTCTAGCATATTCCTGGCTCAGGAGCTGGCTGTGCTTTCCTTGCAAAGACCTGGCATGTCTGGGCAGGACAGAAACACAGAGCATCTCCAGTCTCAAATGTTGAAGCAGGAGAGACCTTCAGGACTTGCTCTTGAAGACCCTGCACTAACAGAGGTCCTGCTGCCCTAAGACTACAAAGGTTCTTCCAAGGTCTCCTTGGCTGCGGCTGCTGATCCCTGCAGAGTTAAGCAGCAAATGGAGATTTCAGGCTCCTGAAGGCTCTACCATGGAGCCACCAGCGCTGCATGGCCAATTGCTCTTGCAGGCAACGTGGTGTTCACCAACAGGTTCAGGCAAAGAGCAGCTGGTGGGTGGGTGGGTGGGTGTCACACCATGTCAGGCCCCTACAGGACCTCCATCCACCGATGGGGCCGTGGGGGTCACAGGATCCCTACATTACCCTCAGCACCCCCATTCCTGGTGTCAGCACAACCTTCAGATCCAGCAGCCATCCTGTTCCTTCTCCCCACCCACGGTTGATACCTCAGTAACGAGATGCACCATTAACTCAGCTTTAATTTAGCACGGCAGTATTTTGGCACTTCTTAATCCATCTCTGTGTTGAGTTAAGAAGTTTAATTACCTTCCTTCGCTTGAAGGATCTCGCTTGAATACAGCCTCCCTTCCCAGTGCAGACAAGCAACCTGGACTTTGGTTTCCCACACCCTTGGAAAGGTGCCTATGGGGCAGGCTGGAGCCAGCCTCGACACAAGCCCTGGGCTGATGGGGCTGGAGCCTGGGATGGGCAGGAGAGGCTGAGGCTGGGACTGTGCTGGGGAGGAGGGGAAAGTCATTGGGGAATCTCTATGTTAGTCTATAAATGATATTCCCAAACACAATTTTGGATTGAGAGCAATGCTGAGGAGAAGGACTTGGGGGTGATGGGTGATGTGAAGCTCAACATGAGCCAGCAACATGCTCTGGTAGCCCAGAATCTCCCTGCATCCTGGGCTGCATCCCCAGCAGCGTGGGCAGCAGGGCGAGGGGGGGATTCTGCCCCTCTGCTCCGCTCGGGGGAGACCCCCCTGCAGTGCTGCCTCCAGCTCTGGGGCCTCAGCACAGGAGAGACACGGAGCTGCCGGAGCGGGGCCAGAGGAGGCCCCAGAGATGCTGGGAGGGCTGGAGCCCCTCTGCTGGGAGGACAGGCTGAGAGAGTTGGGGGGGTTTAGCCTGGGGAAGAGGAGGCTCCACGGAGACCTTGGAGCCCCTTCCAGTCCCTCAAGGGGCTCCAGGAAAGCTGGGGAGGGACTCTGGATGAGGGAGGGGAGCCATGGGACGAGGGGGAAGGGGTTTCCACTGCAAGAGGGGAGACTGAGCTGAGATCTCGGGCAGAAATTCTTGGCTGTGAGGGTGGTGAGCCCCTGGCCCAGGTTGCCCAGAGAAGCTGTGGCTGCCCCATCCCTGGAGGGGTTCAAGGCCAGGTTGGCCGGGGCTTGGAGCAAGCTGGTCTGGTGGGAGGTGTCCCTGCCCAGGGCAGGGGGGTGGAACTAGGTGATCTTTAAAGGTCCCTTACAGCCTAAACCATTGCTTGATTCTATGATGCTTCTGTGGTCAAAGCACTCCGAACAGTGTCTTTTTAGGGAAAAGCTGTGGTTAAAACCTGTTTTTACCTTGGCTCCCAGGCATTATTAAATCTCCTTCTATGCCATGAGTGCACACACCAGGCAGACAGAGAGGAAAGGGAAGCCAAGTTCCCTGAGGTGTGCTCACCTGGAGGTCCTCTGCCACCCAGTCCTCTCCCATGTCTGACCCCAGCAGGAACCACAGCCTGAAATATTTATTTCAGGAAACTGGGGTACTACCGAAATATACACTGGGGCATCCCACCTCAAAAAAAAGCCACTTCCTCAATGGGTAAATCACTTTTCTCTTTCAGTTACAAAAAGCATCCCTTGTGTTGCTCTTGTTTGGCAGAGCCAGTGGCTATATTGGTTTCTCTTTGTGTTTTCCTTGTCCGCATTCTTTAAATTTAAAGCAAAAATACTCAGCTGAGCTCCACCCCGTCTCTTACGGAGTTTGGTAGGTTTTTCAGGCCAAGAAAAGGCTGTGGTTTGCATCTAGCCCTAATGAATGAAACTTCATTATTTTTGCTGACGTAAATGGGAGCTGCCTGGGGTCCTTGGTGGTTGGGTCGAAGGATCATTTTTTTGGGTGAGGTGCCGTAAGGCCTCATGCAATGCCAGGGAGGGAAACATACATCTTTGCGGGAATGCCAGAGGGCACACTTTCCATTTTGTTTTTCAGGAGCATCCAGCCTGAAGACAAATCGTTTGCGGTGGGGATACAGTTCATGCTGCTGAGAGTTTTAGGTAAATTAAAATGTGTTGAAATGCCGTCCTGGAAAATCGTGTCAGCTCTTGGGCATTCGTGGGCATTTCATCCCTGAGCAGCCCCAGGGCTGCAGAAGTGCTGTTTTTTCAGAGTTACGGACTGGTCAAAGCCTGTCCAGAGCCAGGGAAAGATGCCACCTTGCAGGGTCTGGGGGGCTGCACATGGTGGGGAGACAATGAGGCATCTCCATGGGGGTGCATCTATGCAGCTAAATAAAAGAGGACAGGGAATAAGTTCAGGTCCAGGAGGACAACCCTTGGCTGTGTGTAGATACTCCCATGTTGTCCTCCAGCATATCAGGGTGGCTGCAAACCATGCCCTGTGATCCCACTATAGTTATTTTTCCTATGGTGAAAATTCACGTTCACCTGGAGGCCCCCAGAACGTGCCACTGCAGTTGTGGGAAGGAGGGTACATGCACAGCGCATGAAGGAGGTGAACATCATTCCTGGGATGAGTGATGGTCCCTTGCCAAAGAGCAATGATAAATAAGGACCTTCTCGCATCATGGTGGGGTGCAAACATGCAACCAGCCCTTGGTGTGCTGTGCAGGACCAGTGGCTTCACGAGCAAAGGAAACCACCCCCAGCCACTTTCCTCCCTAAGACATGGGAAAGTAACCAGGGTTGGGACTGTCCCAGCAGAGGTGCTCCCATAACAAACCCCCCTCTGACCCTCTGCTTCCAGCGTGGATGCCGGGGCCCGTTCTGTATGGCAGCGCCATCGACACAACCTGCATCCTCTGGGAGAAGAAGTGCGACAGGAAGGCGGCCTGCAGATACTACAACAATAACCTCTTCAGGCAAAGGTAGGGATGGGCAGAGGCAATCCCAGGGGGAATGTGGCATCAGGTCACCTCCAACCTGGATATGTTGTATATGTCGCGGTAAGCGAGCAGGGACGCTGGCATCCCCCTGGCCAGTGCTAACTCCCAGCAGTGCTCAGGAATGGTTTGGAGGGAAGTCATTGGCACAAGCTGAAACCATGCCAAGGACCATGCTAACTTGATGCTAGAAGACCACACAGGTCCACTTCCAGAAACACTCCCTGCGTTATAGTGAGAACAATCCTTCATCAGAACAACCTCCACAGACACATGGTGGAGTCCCCATTGCTGGAAGTTTTCAAGATGCAAGTGGACAAGGTGATAGGTAACCTCATCTAGGCTCCCTTTCCCATGAAAAGTTGGACAAAATGATCTTCTGAGGTCCCTTCCAACCTGGGCTGTTCTATAATGCTATGATTACTTATTTCGTGAGCATAGACAAAAACAGCCTGTCCTGACACCTCCTCTTTGGAGGTAAGGCAGCAGCAGGGGTGACCCCAGCCTCAGAGCTGCCCATGAGGTGGTGCAGAGTCCATGCAGGGTGCCTTTTACCACGGGATTCATTTTCCAACAGAACAGCCCAGCTTGACACCAAATCCAGACTGTGCACGGTGGGGAGGCTGGAAGGGAGCTGTAGGTGGTCTTCCATCCCTGTTGTAAATCCGTCGTTAAGTGGCGCCCTGCCCAGTAGCCACAGCAAGTCCTATTTGCCCTCAACCCCAAGACATGTTTTTATGTGCCTCCTTTTCGCCAGGAGATATGACTTGTTAATGTAACACCAAAAGAAGTAGCTCTTACTAGCTCTTCTTAGCTATTCCTCCTCTTTCTGCCACCCTTCTCGGGAGCCAGGCATACACCTGTTGCTTGCCCACTGCTTAGTGTGCCCAAGGAGCCCATCCCCATGTTCACTATCTGCTGGGGGCCTGGGGACATAGGGCGTTGGTGCTTGGTGCCCTGATTTCTTGTGTTTCCACACCACAGATATCTCGGTCTCCAGTTCTTCTTTGAGGTGGGCGCTTTCCTGTGCTTCGTGATGGTGTATGTGATTCTCAGACGGCAGGAGAGGGAAGCCAGTGACACAGCAGAGACAAAGGCAGACCCAGAGAAGGAGAAACTGGCAGTAAACTCCATAAAGTGCCCAGAATCCAAAGTGTGATGCCAAAAATGTGAATTGCAATCCGTGTCCAGGGAGGTGAAGCCATGTGAATCACACAACATTTGAACTGTGAAGGATGGATGCTTGGAGAGAGAGATGATGGGGATGCTCCCTAATCTTCTGGGTGGGATGTACTACATCTGTACAGTGTGGGAGTCTGTCCATATGCTGTACTACACCTGTCATCTCCACCTCAGTGGTGCAGCTCGCTCCTTCATGTGGATTAGTCCACACACATTAACCTTTGGACACTGCAGTCTTCTGGATTTATGTCCTCCAAAGCATTTGTTCCTGCTGACAACGTTGGTGGTGCCAGCACTGAGCATTAACCATATAGCTGAAGGGTTTTGTGGTTTGTTTTGTTTTAATAAATCATTTTTAAGAAATGGTTTTTTACTGAACCCATACATCTCCATGAGTGATGGTCTGTCCTTGACCCCAAAACGTCAGTTGTGCTTGTTCCTTTTGCTTTCGTGGTGTTAGATGGTCTCTCTTTCTTGAAGGCTTCATCCAGCTCCAGCTGACATTGATGGGAGTTTTGTCCCAGGCTGTGGACCGTTGCAAGGACCAAGTCCCATGGTGCTGTGTAGATGCTGCTTTGGCAGCGAGGGGCAGGGGTGAGGATTTGGGGAGGGGAGGACATCAAAAGGAACCTCAGGTCCAGCCCAGGAGAGAAACACCAATGCCCGCAGATCTGTAGAGCTTTGGCAGCATGGCCACATTTTGCCCAAATAATAATAATTATAATCCTTATTTTTGCATTATCAGTACTTGTTACGGGAGCTTACTGAAGCATGTGAGTATTAAGGCTCCTTCCTGTTTTCCAGTTTGAGAAAGGCAGAACTTTTCCCAGGGTTGCAGGACCAGAAAGGGAGGTTGAACCCAGCAGACTGGGCAGAGCTTGTGGCTAAGCCATTTGACCACAGAGCCAGACAGCCTTGCTGTGCTCCCTGAAGGGGTTACTGTCAGATGCAGCTGTAATTACGGGGTAAAAGCCAAGTCTGGTGTTATTTTGGTGCAGCTGCCTCTGTTTCCTGCATTCTTCCCATCTCGGGGCTCCGTTCCACCCAAGCACAGATTGTGTTGCTGGTCTCATACCATCAATGTGCAACCACAGACCATAGGGTAACT
The DNA here is from genome assembly GCF_028500815.1 of Rissa tridactyla. Taxonomy (NCBI): domain Eukaryota; kingdom Metazoa; phylum Chordata; class Aves; order Charadriiformes; family Laridae; genus Rissa; species Rissa tridactyla. Next base: position 9,130,490 of record NC_071466.1, on the reverse strand, counting down.
TGTCATTTTTGGCTCCAGAATGGAATTCAGTAGAGAAACCAAAACTTCTGAGTTCAGCCCAAATACGCAGAAGAGGAAAGAAATACTCAGTAGAGAAAATTCATTAACTCCTCACGCCCTGACAAATAGTCCTATGGTAAGACGTGCAGAGAAGTACAGTGGTGGAGGGTGGAAAGGCCAGTCGTTAAGTGGCTGGTTTAGATATTTCACCAGACTGTTTGCTCAGACACTTTGAGAGACCAAATGAACATACTTCAGAGTGAAAGATTAATTTTATTTTATTAGGGTTGGGGGTTTTTTTTGCATGTTTTTGTTCAGTACCTTTTGTTCATTGAAGAGATGGTTAAGAGAATCTACAGCCCTGTTCATGGTGCCTACACACAGAAGTGACTTCTGGCTTAGAAGAAGGTGTTAGAAGACAGACATGAGAGTGGACACTGTAGGTGGACCCATTCAAGGAAGGATGAATAGCACATGCTCACCATGAGCATCAGAAAGCCAAATCCAGGGAAGTTTTGCACTATTCTTGGTTTTCAAGCCATGACTATGTAGCATCTGTTTATAAACCAGACTAGGAATAAGAAAAAGGTTCTTTGGTCAGGAGTAGGGAAGAGGTGGGCCATGATGTTCACAGTTATCCCTCCAGCTCTTGGCAGCCCATGGATTTCTGTCCTCCTTGCTGCATCCAGTGGAGAAGAAGGTTCTTTCCTGGCTAAGCACAAGTCCTCAGCTTGCAGACGGTTTCCTGTGTTGTTCAGCACAACCTCAAGTTGCTCCAGGGTACTTTCCAAACCACAACAAGCTAATAACAACACAATTCATTTCATATGGTGTGAAAAGTCGAGCTGCAGTGCACTTTGCCAGAAACACCCCCAGATGGGGTAGCAGAATGACTTTATAAAGTCAGAAAGGCTGCACCTCCCTACCATTAGGACAGCTGACTTCAGCTGGGGGCCAGACCATGCTCAAGCACCAGAGCAACTCAGCCTGGCTGGTGGCCACTGCACAAGTCCAAGGAGTCCTAGGCTTTTTGTCTTGGTCTGCCGGTGCAATCCTTCTGCAAAATTGCTGCCAACGCTTTGCTGCGTGGATCTGCCACGCCGGGCTGTTGGGCAGCAGTGGGGACAGGCTCAGGGGGTAGCTGTGCTCTTGCAAAGCAGACAGCGTAGCACCAGACTTCTCCTGTTAGAAATCGGAGGGAGACCCTCAGAGGGATGACTGCAGCCTTTCTGAAAGTCCTCCAACCACTCTTCCTTAATCCTCATGATTACCAAAACACTGTGCTGCTTATGAGGAAGAAAAAGAGGGGCGGAAAAATCCTTACACAGCAATTTGTCTTGTTACTTTGTTCACAAACAACTTCATGCAAAAATAAACAGTGAGTTCAATTACCTCCCTTGGATTCATGGTGCTATTTCAGGCAGCCAGCAGGCCGCACCATCCCTTGGCCATCCATCTGGAACGATGGCCAGGTCTGCTGGGCTCATGACAGATGCAGAAACAACCCACCGGATAGTCTGGCCAGCTCAGTCCCAGCATGGCCTCTTCTCACTACTGGGCTTGGGAGTCTGCATCCATTTTCCGCTTGGAAAACTCCTATCATATCCTATAGAGATTTTTCTCAGGCAATGCACGAGCTGGTGCAGCCTGAGTTCTTCCTTTCCTCATTACCCCTCCAGCAGAGGAGAGTTCCCTGTAGGTAAGCATCCAAGGCAATTGCGAACCGCGTGTCTTAGCTTTGTGGTCAAGTATAGGCCTGTTATGCTTTTGCTGTGGTAATTTCCATTAATTTGGGCTGGAGTTTCTATAAAGAGAAATAAAGCCACTTTTTCCCCTTCCCTTCCTCTGTGTTCTTTAAGAACACTGTTGAAAGGGACTGACTTGCAAGAGAAGATTAAAAAGAGGCAGTTTGGAAAGGCTAGCTCCCACTGTCAGCAGGGAGGGAGATAAAACCCAGGAAATATGAAAAGGTTGCCAGCACCAAGGTGAGAGGAAGAGTGTTTGATGGAGAGCAAGGGGCAGGCAGGTAGGAGGACTGCGAAAAATGGAAGCAAAGGAAGGTGTAGCATCAGCAAAATCCGCCCTGGGCTCTGATGCTTTGCCAGGTTTTCCCCTGAGAAGATATACCCCTGGAGATAGCTTAAAATAGATTTTACAAAGCACTTAAAGGTATACCTTAGGCAACAGCCATCAATTGCCGAGGGGAGGGTAACACGAGTGAATCCAGCTGTGCCATAAGTCCATTGACTTTCTTCAGTCTCGCTCCTTTGTGCTCCAGAAAGGTTGAAGGAGATAACCTACAGCAAGGCAGGTATAGCAAAGATGTCCAGAGCAGGAGTTGAATGCACTGGGTGTTTCCATGCAGCACTTTGCGGTACCAAGGGTCACAGACCTGAAGATAAAACAAGTGCCTTCGGGGCTGGTGAGAATTGCACAAGGACAAGAGGATGAATTAAAACAGGAGGGAATGGTATTTCCCCAACTACAAGAAGGCTTTGCAGGGTGCTAGGAGGATGGGTGGCTGGCACCGGTTCCATCAAAAGCAGTGAGCTGGTTAGCAGAGACAGATAACTCCCCACTCCATCACACCCTGAGTGCTGTATTCATCTTTATCTGCTGACGGTGTCCCCTGGCTGAGTCGCTGATGACCACATGGATAACAGCCAAGGGAAGCTGGGAATTTGCATGAGCCTTAGCAAGTTTTTCCATACCATAATGGATCTGGGCTCCAGGTAAGCAGAAAACCCCCCTAAACAGCAGGTTTGGCCAGCAGGTAGGTGCTTCTGTCCTGCAGAGGAGCCTCCAACCACCTGCACTGCTGCTGTAGTCACCTGTGGTCTCTAACAGCCTGAGGTTTCCAGCCCAGAACCTTCCCCTGATGGATCCTGTTCCTCCACCTCTGTTACTAGTCCCTAACCCATTTTCTTGTCAGATCTAACCCAGACCCACACCTTTTTCATCCGGCCCCAACAAGCTTTCAGTGCCAACAGCTGCCCAGAGCCCCTCAGAAGCCAGGATAGCATGAAGTTCAACAAGGCCAAGTGCAAGGTTCTACCCTTGGGTCGAGACAATTCTTGTTATCAATACAGGCTGAGGGATGAGGTGACAGAGAGCAGCCCTGCGGAAAAGGACTTGGGGGTCCTAGTGGATGAGAAGCTGGACATGAGCCAACAACGTGTGCTCGCAGCCCAGAAGGCCAATCACATCCTGGGTTGCACCAAAAGATGCGTGGGCCGCAGATCCAGAGAGGTGATTCTGCCCCTCTGCTCTGCTCTCATGAGACCCCACCTGCAGTGCTGCATCCAGCTCTGGAGCCTTCAGCGCAAGAAGGACATGGAGCTGTTGGAGCGGGGCCAGAGGAGGCCCCAGAGATGCTGGGAGGGCTGGAGCCCCTCTGCTGGGAGGACAGGCTGAGAGAGTTGGGGGGGTTCCACCTGGAGAAGAGAAGGCTCCGAGGAGACCTTAGAGCTCCTTCCAGTCCATAAAGGGGGCCCACAGGAAAGCTGGGGAGGGGCTGTTTGCGAGGACATGTAGCGATAGGACAAGGGACAATGGTTTAAACTAGAGCAGGGCAGGTTTAGATCAGACATTAGGATGAAGTTCTTCACAATGAGGGTGGTGAGACACTGGCCCAGGTTGCCCAGAGAGGTGGTGGAGGCCCCACCCCTGGAGACATTCAAGGCCAGGCTTGATGAGGCTCTGAGCAACCTGGTCTAGTTGAAGATGTCCCTGCTGACTGCAGGGGGGTGGGACTAGAAGGCCTTTAAAGGTCCCTTCCAACCCAACACATTCTATGATTCTATGATTTTCTGCTGGTAGAAGAGTGGCACCCAGGATGGTGAGGCACCAACCTGAAGTACCTCAACAAGTCTGTCTGTCCTGTGACCGTCTGTCAATTTCAAACCAGAAGGAGATGGGACACCAAAATTAAAGCTGGACTAGCCCTCTCAAAGCTTCCCTTCCCCTTTCACCCATGCTACCCGGCCCAGTCGTCAGAGCACTGGGAAACAGTTCAGAGCAGCCAGCTCAAATCTTCTCCTTTGCAAAATAAATACTCTTCCTCTTGTCTTTCCTCAGGAGACACAGGGGAAAACCTGGCTATTATCCTTTTGAGAACAACCTTTTTTTTTCATTTACCCATTACCCTTTGACCTTCCCTTTTCTGGAGTAAACAAACCCAACAGCTTCAACCTCTCCCTCCTAGCTTGTGTTTTCTAAACCCCTAATAAATCCATCACTGTCTCCACCGCTCTCTCGCTGGTTCCTTCATACATCTCTGAAAGGGTAGCACTTGGCTTGGCAGAGCTGGGGCTTCCTCAGGGCTGGCCAGAACAAGGAAATGATGATGCTCAGTGCTAAAACACATGGAGGACAGTTTCACCCTCAAAGCCCCATCAACTGGGAGACCCTACAGCACTGGAGCATGGCTGTGTCCAGGACAAGGTCTTCGTACCCAAGGGCACTGCTTTGTTGTGTAGGAGTTTGGGAAATGGCTGGAACGGGATGAGAGATGGCATGGGGATCAGCACAACACTCAACAGAGATGCACACTAAAGAAAAGAGGATAGGGAGGAATTTGAAAGGTTTCCCAGGCTGATCTGATTTCCTCAAAGCATGGCCAAGTCCACCTCCTCCACCCCTGAGGAGACGTAACCCAGCCCTTCCCAGCAGCCCCTTGCCAGAGGCCATCCATTACTCAGGCAGATGTGACACAAGTGTCTCAGCCAGGGACGATGCCTGACTTGTTACTGAGGAGTGACAAACAGTGGTGCAAATGCTGAGAGCAGCAAATTCTGTAATTGCTCTTGTCAACTGTATTAAATTGAGACAGCTTAACGTAGCAGTTCTTTGGGTGTCCCTGGCTAACACCCGGACTTCCATCCATCCAGCAGTAGAGGGGGAGCTGGGTGCCTTGCAGTCCCACCAAGCATAAATGAAGGTTCAAAAAGGGACATGGATGCATTTCCAGTGCTTGACATGGTGAGGACCCGCTCATGATTGGGATTACCCTCCCCCACAGTGTCTACACAAGGCAGGGATGGAGACCAGCAGCTCAAAACAGGGTTCACAAAAGCTGAGGTGCAGTACTGGGTGTTTCTTGAACCCAGCAGAGACAAATACCAGGGAGGGGTGAGGGAGATCTCTGCCCTCTCTGGGGGAGATCAAGCCATAGCATCTCTCTTTCCTCATCCAATTGCCCCATGATTAGAATCCTTGCCTGGGGCAGAGGAACCCAGACTCCAGACATCCATCTCCATGAGGGTTTTTAACACATTGCATCTGGTAGACAACTGCACTGGTGCGGTTCGTGGCATTTTAACCCCTTGCCACTCAACAGCCTGTCTTCTGTCTTCAGCCCATGAATATTCACTGTTGGTTCAAATCTCTGCAGGCTGGAGAAGAAAAACATCAGCAGAGTTTGCCAAAGATTCAGCGAACCTGGTTCATCGCTGTCTGTCTGAGCGGGGAAGGATCCAAGGCATTTATGGAGCTGAGAGCTACTTTATAGCTAAGCACAATGCTCATTCTTCTGGAAAAGAGCAAAGCTAAAGCTTTTAAATCACCTAGCATCCCCTTGGTCTATTTATCTCAGCTAGATCTCTCCCTGCGGTGCTCCTGGCCACCGTTCTGCTGCAATCAAAGCCCAAAGGGTTTCTCCTGGTCGTCTGCTGCTGTTAAAGGAGCAGGTTTTTCAGCAGAGGGGGGTAGGGATGGTCCCACGTGGATTTGGCGACTGTTTGCAGACTGCCAACAAAAAAATGTGTATCAAAACCCACTGAACGCTTCTATTAAAATTCCCTCAAACTGCCTCCGGCAACCCGAAATCTGTTCCCTGAAAAGGCTCAGCAAAGAGACCCAGTTTGTAGCAAAAATGTGGAGAATCCCTGTGCCTGGCCATAGTCTGAGGCAGAGCTGGGAGAGAAAAACCTAGTCCCCAAGCTGGGGAAAAGGAAAGCAAATAATTCATATAGGTATATACAAAAGGCAGAAATAGTCATTTTAGGAAGGTCTGGGAAGTTCCCATTAGGATACTGAAAAGACCATCCAAGGCATCACTGAACTGCCATCGATTAACCCCAAAATTCACAGAGGTTGGGGGTTCCTGGAGGGTCATAGACAGGGAAAAGGGAGAAATCGGGCAGATCCAAACGCAGCTCAGCACTGAGCACCAGAGAGATGCTGAGAATTTGTTAATCCATGTACAAGCACTTGGCTAATAATGTCGTGGATTGTCACAGACAGATCACATCAAACATTTAATTTCTCTTTTGGGGAGGCATCTGGCCCATCTGGGGAAGCTGTGCTACCCCTTGACGTAAGTAAGGATTTTGACCCTACCCCACCATAAACTAATTAGCCATATGAAATTATCTTGCAGCGAGGAGAAAAAGAAGGGGAAAGAGCATGCTTAATTGGAAAGCTTCACTTCCAGAGGTTACGGGTAGTTTACTGCCTACCTGAAAGGATTTATCCAGTAGAATCTCACTAGGGTCTGTCCTGTCTCTGGCACTAATCAATGTTTTAATTAATGACTTGGATGATGAGAGAAAGAGGAGCTAATAAAATTTCTGCCTGCAGTCGCGAGTGCTGCGGATGGCAGGATTTGAATTCAAATCACTCACAGCAGATTGGCCTGAAATCGATAAGGCTGGGATTCAACAGTGAGAGCAAACGGATAGAGGAGGGCTGGGGTGCAAAACCTGCCCTGTGAGAAAGGGGATGTGGCAGCCGCCTCTCATGCAGAGTAGCTCTAAGGAGGAGGGAAGATCAGTTGTTTGTAGGAGAAAAAAAGTCTCAGTTGGGGAAAAGATGAAGGAGGAGGAGCAGGAAGAAGCTCCAGCTGCAATGCAAAGCCCTGGGATCATCAGTGGAACGTTCTAGGAATGGGAGATGCAAGTACCTAATCCAAAGTCACAGGGTGACTGCAGATAAAGGCAAAGTCTTTTCTTTAACCAGCATATATATGATGCTGTTGAGCCCCTTCCAACCTGCCCTTCCCAGGCTCTATTGAAGCGTTGAAGAGCAGCGAAAGGGAGAGGATGTCTCGAGACCTCGTGGGGATGCTGTGCAAGCTGGCACTGCTCGGGAGCTGGCAGAATCGCCGCCGTGTTGGCGCTGCCAGCTGTGTGACGGTGAGTCAACCTGACAGGCAACATGTTCAACGCGGTCACAGGACACACTTTCCCAAAGAACAACATTTTTTTTCACCTGCACGTCTCACTGGCTGGTGGGAGAGCTAAAGCCAAGACTAACTTGGACTTTAGAATGATTAAGATTCATATAGATCTTGGTAATGCCCAGAGTTACATCAGGCATGGTTGCAAACGTAAAAAGGAAGAAAATCTCATACTTCAAAGCAGGTGGAGAGCAGGAGAGCTTTCTTTTGGGGTTTCTGCTGTGGTCCAGCATGTGAGGCAGGTTATAAAGCCATGCAAAGCGCTGCTGTGATATGATCTGGCAGCACCCGTGTCCAACAACACGTGTCTTGGTGTTGTGGCTTGTTCCCCAGCTGGTGACATGAAAGAAAGCAGACCCTGACATGGAAACGTGTAAGAGAAATTCATGCTTCTTGTAGAGATGTCTGCACTGTGCAGGCAAGCATGAAAACAGCCTCCGGCGCAGTCGTCGGCTGGTTTGCTGCCTTCCTTTGTGGGTTTTGACCATGTATCTGGATGCGGGCATAGGGACAGAGCCAGCATCCCAGGCACTCTACAAGCCTGTAGACCCCAGAGTTTCAGCCAGGCTTCCCACCCCAGCACCAGGAGACATGTGGGAGCAGATTTTGGGATCTGCCACCCCAGTAGCAAGGGTACATTGTCTTGATTGGCACAGACTATCCATGAACAAGGCAATAGGAAGGCTTAGAGACCCTGTAATGCTGTAGCAGGTAGGGGATGATTCAATCACACCTGTGTAACCTGATCTGATGCCCCTTTCCAGAATGTCTCACACTGAAGCAGCTGCACCCCAACAGATCACCTTGTTGTAATAAAATTGATGCTAACTAGAAAAATGAAATGTAATTGAAGCAACCAAGAGAAACTGCTGCTGCTGCTAAAAGTCACCTGTACAGCCCCAACCTTATTTCATTAATTACAGAGAAATAGTAACTAGACATGATTTATCTAAGGTTGGATTAAGGAACAAACTACTAGAAAATGCAGCTTTTTTAATAAGCAGGATATTTCCATCAAGAGAATGATGAACCGCAGGCCTGGTCGGCAAACTGAGAAAACCACCTGTAACTACCAAAATTAGAGGAGAAGTAGGTAAAAGGTAATTTCAGCAGGGGGAGATCACGACCACCGACTCATTGACCACCTACCCAAGTGATACCACTTACTCAAAAGAGAACAACAGAAGAAGAAGACAGAGTCTGCGCACTAATTTACATAGGAAACAAAGAAATCTTGACCGATCATTGAAGAGAATAACAATGAATATGTATTAAATGTTCGAATATATAATAATCAGTGTATAAAAAGGGAAATTTTTGAAAGTAAGGTGCACCCCATTTCTGCGCATTAATGGAATAAACTTGGAAATACCTCTGCCCTGTGTCTTATTGGCTTGCACACCAGGTAAAGAACCCAGATTTGGGACAAAAACCTGCTTTTTCCATCATGCTGAATGAAAGGAGGAATGGGAGAGCTGAGGGATTTGTGGCTTCGGGAAGGATCTGTGCTGCTCCTCTGCTTCTCTGTGCCATGACCATACCTTGTTGCAGCCGGTTAAGGAAGTGGCACAGATGTTTCTCCACTGCCTAACAGGTGTCAACCGTAAATTTTTACTTTCTATAGAGTCTCTAAAGAGTTTCAACTCTCCAAGCAAACTGCAGTCGTGCCAACAGCTGGAGACATGCATTGACTCCAGGACAATCATAGTACCATAGAATCATAGAAAGTGTTGAGTTGGAAGGGACCTTTAAAGGCCATCTAGTCCAACCTCCCTGCAGTGAGCAGAGACGTCTTCAACTAGATTGGATGGCTCAGAACCTCATCATGCCTGACCTTGAATGTCTCCAGAAATGTCTCATACAATTGCCTAGGTTGGAAGGGACCTTTCAGACCATCTAGTCCAACTATCAACCCAACACTGACAAAACCCACCACTAAACCATATGAGAGCCCACAAGATGAGTAGGGCAGGGGCAGCACCACTATTCAGACAGAAGACTGTCAAGAAAAGACTGTGTCCTGCAGGAAACATTGTTGTCATCTAATGGTTGGCTTTGCTCTTGGGTTTGATCACTGACCCACCACCACTTCAGACTGGTGTCTGAAGGTGGGGTCTGCCTGGTGCAGGGCAGGGAGAGGTAGGAGACAGCTGCGCTTTCCAAAATGGTGCTTTTTCAGACATCAGGAACCAAGAAAGAATATCTCACATCCCATGAAATGCTGCTGCTTACTTGAGTGGGCTTTACTTATAAGCAGTAATCGCACCACCAGATCAAGACCAAGAAAACCATCCCTATTAGCCATTGATCCGATGACTCCCTTCTTCGTTTCCTGCTCTGAAGTGCTGCATGGCATTTGACTGTCCTTTTCAAGAGGTACTTGCACTGCAGTCCTGGTTGCTTGGGTCAACATTTCCTTACAGAACCGTGACATCGAAGGTCACAGAGGACCTGCCATTTACAAACCTTTCTTCACGCAGCTGAATCTCAAAATACTTTCAGGAAAAATAAAGAATTAATGAGCTGTGCATTGAGGAGCGACCATGCCACCCATGGGATGCAAACCTTTCTGGGGTGACCTCTCTCTCCCTTGGCCAAGAGCATAGCAGGACACGGGGGAGATGGCAGGTGCCTGAATGCAGAAGAGTATATCTAAAAGCAGAATTTGCTGGGGTTTGGCCAAGATGCTGTGCCTTCATTATAAGAGTTTTAAGCTCATAATATCCCTCTCAATGAAATTGGCATTCACCAGAATTCAGTTGCTGTCCTATGCGGAGAAGGTGTGACCCCTTGCACTCTGAGGCACAAAATTATCTCCCCGTGTTGCTCAATTGAATGCGTTTTCCTACTGATTTCCGACTGCCCTCCCCTCTTCTCTTCCAGTTGTGCTTACTTGAAGGTCCAAGACAAACAGAGCAGAATAAATCAGGAAGTCTCTTCTGTGTTTAGAGACAGGTTGAGTAATGATTACTCATGAAATATGAAATTCATCTTTGGAGCTTAGTGTACTTATAACAAAGTTACGCGGGAGCTTGTTGTTGAAGGCTCTGAAATTATTGTGGCGAGGGAACAACATCCTTTATCCTCCTGATCTGATAAGGGCTGACACTGCATCATTGAGCATATTCCCAGCTTCACCCTAATCTGTTGCTTTCAGGGCGCTGAAGGACAGAAGTGCTTTCAGACGGCGCTGATAAAGGCTGCCATAACATTTTAATCCCTCTCACCTCACTTTTCTAGTTAAAATGTCATTTGCTAAAGAGACCAGAACCTGAGATGGTTCCAAGCTGTGCACACCGTTATAACTTTCTGAGCAAACTTTAGTGAAAAAAAAAAAAACAACGTTCCCCAGCTAAATTTGCTATTGAAACCTTCTTGCTGTTATACCTGCTGTTAAAAAAGGTTTCCCTTTCCATCCTCCCCATCTCCTGCTCCTCTCAGTGACCTGACCTAACTGCACATTGGCAGCTGGATGTACCCAAATTGCACTCATAAAGTTTTGGGGAATCTGTGCTCACCTTTTTTTTCCCCCAGTTTCTGATTTTTCGTGACCGCAGGAGTGCTCTGGAGCAGAGGATGGGCACAAATACAGAGATAGTCAGAAATCTTTGCAAGCAGGAGGACGAGCAGCCACATAGGGAGGACGTGGGTCTGGCCAGGCTGAGACATGGTGGGTTTGCACATCAGCCACTCCTTCAGTCTCAGCTCTGTGAGTAGGTGGCTCTCAAGGGAGACCTTCAAGGTGGGATGTGCGGGAGGCTAGAGAGATGCAGATATAAATCCACAAATATTTGCAGATAGATTTTCCATCAGGAAACCCTGGAGAAAACACAGAGACGCGGATAAAGTGGTGACCTAGGGGCTGAGAGGCTGCCACGGTGGGCAAGAACACACTGTGAAGGACCTTGATAGCATAGAGGCTGCGTCTACACCTCCAGGGGTGGAGTAGACAGAGGCACAGAGAGAAAGATAAGCATGTCAGAGCCTATGGACACCCCCCAGAGATAGAGGGGAGGGAGAAGGAGTGATGGAGAGGAATGGGTCATGATAGCCAAGGACAACGCTTACCAGCCATTGCGTCTTGCTGCCTTTGGAGAGTCTCCAGAGAAGCAGGTCACGGAGAAGGATCTTCTCTCTTCATCCCCTAAGTGTTTCCAGCATGGGGACAGGAGACACCAGCTGGCTTTATGCCCTCAGGTGCATCCCACCCGGAGCCCCCCAGGGGTCTGTGACAGAGGTGCTGAGGTTGATCTGGGTGGAGGGTGATGGGAAATGCCTGTGTGCGAAAGTACCTGTAGAAACACTAAAGGCAGGTGGATAGGGATGGGACGCTGACAAACGGGGACACCATTGACACTGAAAAAAGTGGCAACACTGGAGAAATCCCTACTCCCACCCTGCTCGAGAGATACACTCCTGTACAGCCCCACTCAACCACCTTTTGGTGCACACCTGCTCTGGCAATGAGAGAGTGGCAGGGGGGTTCTAGCTTATGCCCCATGAGCTGCCCTCATCCTGCTGTCCCACTGGGAGACGGGCTGGAGCTGTGCTTAGCCCCAGAGCAAGGAGATGCAACAGCGTTGCCTAAGATTCACAGAAGGCAGAATAAGCAAGGTTTTGAGGCAAAAGATACCCCCTACAGACACCTTTCCAAAATAAGTTTGTCACTGCCAATGACGAGGAATCCAAGAGAGATGGAAAGGACGTTTTGGAGCCTTGATCTTCCCCATTGAAGTAGATAATCCTGAGCTGACTGAGGCACGCATGCCTTGGTGTTCGCAGATATTTGGATAGCGGAGGGTGAGTGGGTGAAATCTAGGAGCAAACAACTGAAATCCATCTGGATTAAAGCAAGTATCACCTCCTTTCCAGAAGGTCTTGCACTGACTCTTGTTGCATCGACCTCCTACATCTGGAGCAGAAAGAGGCAGAGCTCTCGTGACTGTCCCCTCCAGCAGAGATGTGACACAGCCAGGTGTCCCAGGTCTGAGCTGGGGCTCATCCCAGACCAAAGATGTTTAGACACACACGGCAACGTGTTGCTCTTGGACCCTGGTGATAATGACAGGCAAGTCCAGAGGAAATTACAACTTTACTGTTTCCAGGAAACTGGAGGAAAGTTGTGATCAACAGCCTGGTGTGCCAACGTCGTTCCCCGAAATCCTGGCTGTAGAGTCTCCAGGATTCCACATACCTCAGGGGAGCAATTGCAGAAGTTGTTCTGGGAACAGAGGATGCAGGAATAAGACGTACCTGAAAGAAGCCAGGAGTTCATGGCAGCTTAAGCAAGGTATCAGCTGCAGGGAGCATGCTGCAAAGTGGTAATAGTGATGCCTGGTCTCCTGTGTGGTTTCCACCGTCCCATTCCCACCACCCTAGACCTGTTCCTTGGGTGCTGGTGTCACATACCCATTTTCCCGAGGCTGGAAGAAAGTGCAAGCTGTGTACAAAGAGAAACGAGCCGGGGACTGACGAGGTCCATGATAATTTTCAAGCCACAAGCATCTTTCCTCACCCCCCTTATACAGATGCTGGGATGTAATTCGGCTTCACATTAAATCCCCTAGATGCGGATGTCCACATGCACCGAGCATTTCACCTCCCATTACAGCTTCAGTTTTGCTATACAAACACAGCTGTGTAGCATTATTTGGGACCCTAGGGTCCTAAATGTTTAAAATATGCTCCTCCACACCTCATCCAGCAAAAGCATCCCGCAGGCTGGCACGTCACGGGGGACACACACAACCTGCCACTGCTTCAGGGTCACCAAGCAGAGGCCACAGAAGAGGTTGTGATGGACCAGGTCAGGTGGCACCAGGACGGTTTCTGCCTATGAAGCCTCTCTGGGAGAGGACAATGGGAGGAGGACGCACCAGGGTTAATATGGGGCCTGCCCTGCCTCCTTCCACCAAGAAATTTTATGTTTATTTTTCTCCAGAAATGTAAAATAATACATGTTTTCCAGGTTCCCAGAGGGAAACGGCTCCTTCCGCTTGTTTCTGGACGGGGGAGGGAGAAAGCTGTGCAGGTGCTGGGAAATGCATGGGAAGCAGACGTTTCCCAGCGCAGCCCTTTGGGACCAGGAGCACATCCCGCCACGGGGTCCCCGGCCCAACCCTCCGACCCACACATTCCCCTCCTGCGCTCCCCTTTCCACTGCATCATGCAGGATATAAACTATTCAGAGGAGCACAATAGCCCTGCAGGCTGCAGGACCAAACCCTTCCAAAGATGACAGCCCTGCTGTAATTGTTGAGGTTTGGTTTGGCACATACCAACCAAATGGCCAAGTCTTAAAGGACACGGTTCTGTAAAACACGGGCAGATCCTGAGCACCCTCAGATCCCATCAGTGTTGGGGATGCTGGAAAGCAGCAGATGCCAGGGCTGATCCGAGCCCTGGAGGGTGATGGAGGCTCTAATTCCTTCTGGCCCACACACAGCTGCAGCTTTAATTTAAAAGCGTCTTTTGAGCCAGAGGACCTGTAGCCTGGGTATGGTTAAATAATAGAAAAGGAGGGAGAAATTAGACAGCAAATGTATATATTAATAATAAATAGGGAAGGAGAAAGGCTTGAACAAAAGCAAAGGCAAGAGTGAAAGGAAGAGATGAAACGTGAAATGGAAAGGGACTCAGGACACCACGGGCATCTGTGGAGGAGGAGGCTCGAGGTCCTCCTTGGCTTCATCTACTGGGGCTCTGTAATGAACAGGAGAGTGGCTGGCTCGATTTGGGGTCAGGTGCAGCGAGAACTGTGCGTGTTGTCGCATGGGGACTCCTTGCACAACACAGAGCAACTTGGGGAATAAGAGCTGGGGAAGCCTTTTTTAAATCCAATGTCCCTCCACAGCTGCAGGATGAGTGTGAAGTTTTCTACCTCATACAAGTGGTTTTAGCTCCATCCATTAATAACCTCCATACGCTGCTGGCTGGCAAAGTGTGCTCATCCCTGCAAGGCAGAGCTCTCTGTCTTACACAGCAGGGCAGACACTGAAGTCATCAGAGTCCCAGCGTGGCTGTGTCACCGGGGACCAGGCACTGCACCTCAGCTGGCCTGCAGCATCACCAGCCCCAGGGTGACCACAGCACCCTCAGCATCCACCTCCATCAGTGGCAAAGCATCAAGAACAGCCAAGAACTGCTGAAATATGCACTGCAAACACAGGTAAGGGAAGGGAAGGGAAGGGAAGGGAAGGCAAGGCAAGGCAAGGCAAGGCAAGGAAAAAAAGATGTTTTACTAGGGTAGCAGAGTGATAATCCCTATTGCAGGACAATCCATGAGTATAAACAAGCCTGGGCCTCGGGGCATCAGTGTTGTACAAAGTGAAGGGGGACACAGGAGCAGGGATTTGGCTTAAAAAGGTCAGAGAGGAGAACACTGGGAAGAGAAACCGTTGTCCCGACTGTGCCTGCCCGAGCCAACTTGCCCCATGCCCTTGGATGGGGACCCGGGGTTCCGAAAGAGCCACCAACCGTGTACCCAGAGCACGTCTGCAGCACAGCATCAAAGTCACAGCAGGAAGCAAAGCACATGCAAATACTCAAAGCTGCATTTCTGGTCAAGAGGAGATTCTCTGTCACTATAATTCAAGATAGAAAAGGCAAAAAAGGAAACCACATGACTATTTATCTGTGCTGTGGAAGGAAACACTGCTCAACTTCCTCCTCCTTGTTGGGGTTGGTCAGCCTGGAGAAGAGAAGGCTCCAGGGAGATCTTATAGTGGCTTTCCAGTACTTAAAGGGAGTTTATACGGAAGATAATTTTTAGCAGGTGTTATAGTGACAGGACAAGGGGTAACAGCTTTAAACTAAAAGAGGTTTTAAACTAAGAGAGATTTTCCATCCACTCCAGAAGCCCTGACTTTTAGAATCATAGAATAGATTCATAGAATCACCAAATGATTTGGGTTGGAAGGGACCTTTAAAGGCCATCTTCTTCCAACCCCCTGCCATGGGCAGGGACATCTTCAACTAGACCAGGTTGCTCAGAGCCCCGTCCAACCTGGCCTGGAATGTTTCCAGGGATGGGGCATCTCCCACCTCTCTGGGCAACCTGGGACAGTGCCTCACCACCCTCAGCATAAAAAATGTCTCCATTATATATAGTCTAAATCTTCCCTCTTTCCGTTTAAAACCATTACCCCGTGTCCTATTGCTACAGGCCCTGCTAAAAAGTCTGTCCTCACTCGTTTTTTATTAGCTGCAGGAACGACAACCCATCACCAGGGTGCTTGCATTGCTTTCGATCCCATGCTGTTTCGCGATGTTCCCCTCACCACCGCAGAGAGTAATTACAGCTCTCCTCCTTTGCTTTTTGTTCAAGCACACGCCAGCGAAGACTGCCGAGGTCAGTGGGGAGAGAAATGAATGCACAGTGCATGGCGCGTGGCTGTCATAACAAGGATAGATGGAGCAAGCGCCATTTATCTAATGCGGCAGTATAAATCAAACCAAGGAGAAATGGGAACCTTCAGGAAAATCCCAGGTGTAGAGTAAGAGGACATGAGGAAGGAGTACAGTATGGCAGAAATGTATCATGGAGCCCTTGGTTCGGTGTAGATGCATGGGAGGGAGCAGCAGAGGCGCCGGGGAGTAAAAGAGAGCAAGCAGCTGATTTGCACAAGAACTCAGAGGAGAACAAACTGTGTTGTGTGTCTGTGTGTAAGTGCCTGCACATAGAACCATAGAACCATAGAACTGTAGCATGGTTAGAGTTGCAAGGGACATTTAAAGACCATCTAGTTCCACCCCCCTGCCCTGGGCAGGGACACTTCCCACCAGCCCAGCTTGCTCCAAGCCCCATCCAACCTGGCCTTGAACCCCTCCAGGGATGGGGCAGCCACAGCTTCTCTGGGCAACCTGGGCCAGGGGCTCACCACCCTCATAGTGAAGAATTTCTTCATAATATCTAACCTAAATCTCCCGTCTTCCAGTTTGAAGCCATTACCCCTCATCCTATCACTACATGCCCTTCTAAAAAGTCCTTCTCCACGCTGAAGCCCCTCTCCTTCCCCTTGGAGAAAGGCACTGTATGAGCCTGAGAAGGATGTTAAGAGGAGGAGGGATGCTACTGTGCCTTCTCTGCGCTCTTCAGCCAAGTTTTTCAGGACTGTCTCACACTCCCCAGTGAACTATCTCTGTGCACTCAAACTGCTTGATTGCTGTATTGCCTCTGAACCCACACCCTGACGTAGACAGAAGGATTTAGGGTCCCTTGGACATGTGTAGAGAAGGCGCAGTGGGAATCCTTGGACTTCTCTCTAAGAGAAGTAGCATAGGGAAAGTGGCTTTAAGCCAAGTGTTGGGCTGAGCACTGCAGTGCTTGCCAGGGTGACCTTGCCCTCTGGACCAAGGGAAATACTCTTATGCATCAGCAGAGGGGCATAACAGGGTCTACAAGACAATCCAACATTCTCAGCAAAATGGTTCACCTTCCAGCAAATCCTGGCCCCATAAGCCAAAGGAATTTGGGAGGAAGGGTTTTTCCTTTCAAGCTAATCAGCATCACCCTCAGCATATCTGGAGAACCCAGGGTCTTTTGGAGAAGGGAAGGAACATGCCTGGATCTGCTGGGAGATGCCAGGGGTCCAATGAGTATCCACCACTCCCAGCAGCTAAAAGCTGAGGTCCTGGACCAGACACAGTAGAAACCAAACTGTTTGAAAACAAGTAAATCTGAATCTCTTGTGTTGTGTGAGGCTTCATCTGTTTAAATACTCAATAAAGGACTACGGACTCAATCTTGGATCTTTCCAGAGAGAAGGTGCTGATCATGGCCGAAGGCCTTGTGAGCTCTTGTTTGAAGGCTGGGATGCTCTGCACTTTGCTTGCAGGTTTTCTGTGAAGAGCTTGAAACCAGCATGCCCTGGGCAGCCTGAATCCACCTGCATTTGACGTTTATGTGGGCACAGTCAGAGGCTATGAGGCCAGGGCAAAAAATATTTTTTCACTTTCTACTAGATTGAGCAGGAAGAAGTGCAGTTTGATCTGTTAAGGCCACAATTAAAATCTTAGATGGATGACAGAAGGAGTAAACCAAGTGAAATCCAGGCAGGTCTACAAAGATTTCTCTATCGATCAATTACCAGCACCTCTCAGGATAAGGAATGGTGGGTTTATGTTGCGAATATGGGAAAAGTTGTTTAAAAATTAATCCTTTCTGTGATTCTGTGTAAAATAGCTGATGTTGGTGGCTCTGTGACCTGGAGACGAGATGCTGCCACTTCTCCGCTGACCACTCTGATGTCCCTTCGCTCCCAAGACCATCTGGGCTGCTGCCTTTGGCTCTATTCATCTCATAGCATGGACGGTGGGATGGGTCTGATGTAGGATCCTGAGAGCCACGGGCCTTCCCAGCCAGATGCTGGTTCCATCCTCTCTCATCACCCATGCCACCAAACAAGGATTGTTGCTTGCTCTTCTCAATTGCTTCAGACCTCAGGAGTGAGGACATTCAGATGTAAGCAATAAAGCGATGCATGAGGCAGGATGAAGTGGCCTCCATAACTCTCTGCCCCTACCCATGCCCAGAAGAAGGAGCCAGATGAGTCTAGATGCCAGCAGTGAGGTGGCCCAAATCTCACTGGATACTCGCAGAACACCATCTCCATGGGCTGCATTTTGCCTGGACATCTTTGAGTGACCCAAAGTGTGAAATAGCAAAAAATTCCCTGAGGAAACAATTTCAGAGCTTTATTTATAGCTTCCCTGTTCCAGTCCAGCACTCAGCTGCAAGAGGACCTGGGGCTCCATCTAGAAGTGAATATTGCTAGCTGCTTTCCAGTCTCTCTATCAGTCATACAAGTCATCATTAAGCCTCAGCATCCATCAAGTGAATGAGCTATAATAAACCGAGATGGCCGTGAGATCAGAGCACACAGGCAGCTTGTGGGAGAATAGCTCAGCAGAGAAGACCAGAAAGGAGTCGGGGTAATATTAATTGTATTCAGATTTCTTTACAGATAGCAATGAAATTAAACTCTCAGGGAAGTGTTGATAATGGCTCTGCAATCTTGGCATCGTGGTTCACAGCATTATATAGGTCAAGGGCAAGGGCTTTGTGGGCCTGGAGGGACTCATGGGTAAGGGGTGGACTGGGACTCTGTCCCTGGCTGCATGACTGTCACCTTGTCATTGGATAAGTCACTTCATCCCTGATGGCTCCAGAGCCTCCTATGTAAATATGGAGACAACAGTTCTTCCTCAGTCCTGCGGCACCTGAGAGTTAGACAATCCAGGTTCCTTGAAAACTACATTATCCTCAGGAGAATACATCCTGAGGTCTGTGCATCCCAAGCCCACCTGCCTGGCTGTTTCCCACCAGGTCCTGGTCTGCATGAAGGTGAGAACCTGCCAATGTTTCCTAATCTCCCAGGGGTATCGCATACACTGCCTTGCAAGTGACAAGCTCCACAGGAGACTTTAGGGACCAACATACCTTGCTGCACCTTTAGTGGGACTGGTTGAGCTTAACTAACAGGGAATTCGATCCCCCTTTGCTCTTGGCTCACCTCCTCTATCACTCCAGCTGTGGTGATGGGCACCTGGGAACTCACCACCAAAAGAGAAGACCTGGAGCCCTGCTCTGTCAGGGACTGTGCAAACAGCATTTCTGCTGCAATTTAGCCCCCAAGGCTCATCGTCTAGGAAGGAAGCGCAGATCCCAGTCTCCCTGCTCCACAGAGCCCATCGCTGCCTTGGTGCAATAGGTCTGAGCAGACAGGGCTGCAGACATCCATCCTTGACCTTGGCTGGGAGAAGCTCATGCCCAAAGAGCTGTCATTCTGCCATGAGATTATTTTCTCTCCTCTGCTCACATTTCATAATGGCTATTTTATTCTTTCTTACCCAGAGGCACAAAATGCAAATAAAATGCCATTGTGCTGGGTCCAGCCCCTGAGAAAGGGCAGATTTATGAGGAATGGTATTAACGCGCTTTCTGTGAAGGGGAGCAATAGCCTTTCCCGTCATATAACAGAGCCATCCAGTGCCTGTCCTTCCTGTTTCCCCCTTCCCCAGACTTCAGCCGAGGCCAGCCCTCATCCTAAGTGGAGGGAATCACTGAAGTGCTGTGGCTGCACAGTCCTCCTTGGTGGTGTTATTTATGCATGTGTGTGCATGGAAAGTCTTTCATGAACATGAAAGTGCATGAAAAGCTTTACGTAAACACAGACCAGCCTGCATCAATGGCGAATCCTCTTGAATGGGGTGATCAATCAGGATATGTGACCAAAAGAAGCCTTTCCCCTTGGTGGCTAGCAGCTGCGGTCCTGCCAGGATGCCCATAGAATCATAGAATGGTCTAGGCTGAAAGGGACCTTTCAGATCATTGAGTCCAACCATCAGCCCAACACTGACAAACCCACCACTAACCCATGTCCCTCAGCACCACGTCTGCCCGGCTTTTAAATCCCTCCAGGGATGGTGACTCCACCGCTGCCCTGGGCAGCCTCTTCCAATGCTTGACAACCCTTTCTGTGAAGAAATTTTTCCTAATATCCATCCTAAACCTCCCCTGGCACAACTTGAGGCCATTTTCTCTTGTCCCGTGGCCTCTTCCTTGGGATAAGAGACTGATTGCTGCTGGCTACCCCCTCCTTTCAGGGAGTTGTAGAGAGCGAGAAGGTCTCCCCTCAGCCTCCTTTTCTCCAGGCTGAACACCCCCAGCTCCCTCAGCCGCTCCTCACAAGACTTGTGCTCCAGACCCCTCACCAGCTCTGGTGCCCTTCTCTGGAAACGCTCCAGAATCCCAAGGGCATCTCAAACTGCTCTGGACATCTCTGGTAGGCAACTGGAGCAGCATCATTTATGCAGGAGAATCTGAGTCCCCAAAGGATAAAAGCACACGTTGGGCAGTTACAACCCGAAAAGCAGCAACAGAAACTTCTCTGCAGCCCTCTGCCTCTCAGCCCACAGATTTATGAGCTTTCTGCAGCTCGTTTTCACTGCAGTCCACTTCACCACTCAGGAATGTTTGTCTGAACTGAATCGTACAGCAAGCTGTTTAATCTACAGCAAAGCCCTGCCCTTCTCACTGCTAAAGGCTCCGTCTCTGTTGGTAAATAAGAGGAGGGTGAGAAGCACATCCTCTGCACGTCTGCGGAGATGAACTTGCTCCTTTCCTTGGCTGACCAGCTGCATCCAACCTCCTTATGTGACTAAGACCTCTGGCCCATGCTGTCCTCCAAACCACGATCAGGCATGGGCAGGGGGGAAGAACACAACAGCGTTCCAGGAATCAAGTAACAATGAAGCAATCTAGGAGATAACGAGCAAAGCCTGGAGCTCGTGGCTCAGCCCTGGCTAGTTGCTAGTGCAGAGAGAGCGCTACAGGGTTTTAGTTTTATGATATTATATTTCACTTCCATGTTTGCCTTCCACAAAGGGAAGAAGCTGGATCAAGGATACTTAATTTCTGAGGGGAAAAAAAAAAAAAAAGAAGAAGAAGAAAAGAGATGCTTCTGTTGTACCCTGAAACTGCTGTGTGTCTTTTAGTCTTCTAGAATACAGCACTGGTTCCTCTGGGAGTCACCTCCTCCCAAAAGTAAGCTACAGCCTCCCTCCAAAACAAGCAAAATGAGGTCTTTTGGTCAAAACGGGGTTATCCTCCCCCTCCACACTGCCCTGGGGAGGCCACAGCTGGAGCAAGTTTGCTGATGACACAAAGCTGGGAGGGGTGGCTGACACACCAGAAGGTTGTGCTGCCATACAGAGAGACCTGGACAGGCTGGAGATCTGGGCAGAGAGGAACCTTATGAAATTCAGTATGGGCAAGTGTAGGGTGCTGCACCTGGGGAGGAATAACCCCACACACCAGGACAGGTTGGGGCTGACCTGCTGGAGAGCAGCTCTGCAGAGAGAGACCTGGGAGTCCTGGTGGACAACAGGATGACCATGACCCAGCCATGTGCCCTTGTGGCCAAGGCGGCCAATGGCATCCTGGGGGGCATCAAGGAGTGTGGCCAGCAGGTGGAGGGAGGTCATCCTCCCCCTCTACTCTGCCCTGCCCTGGGGAGGCCACAGCTGGAGCACTGGGTCCAGTTCTGGGCTCCCTGGTTGCAGAAGGACAGGGAACTGCTGGAGAGGGGACAGCAAAGGGCTATGGAGATGCTGAGGGGACTGGAACACCTCTCTTATGGAGAAAGGCTGAAGGATTTGGGTCTCTACAGTCTGGAAAAAAGACGACTGAGGGGGGACCTTATCAACGCTTATAAATACTGAAAGGGTGGGTGTCAGGAGGATGGGGCCAGGCTCTTTTCAGTGGTGCCCAGCAACAGGACAAGGGGCAACGGGCACAAACTTGAGCATAGGAAGTTGCACCTAAACAGGAGGAGGAACTTCTTTCCTGTGAGGGTGGCAGAGCCCTGGCACAGGCTGCCCAGAGAGGTGGTGGAGTCTCCATCTCTGGAGACATTCCAAACCCGCCTGGACGCGTTCCTGTGCAACCTGCTCTGGGTGACCCTGCTCTGTCAGTGGGTTGGAGTGGATGATCTCCAGAGGTCCCTGCCAACCCTATGACTCTATGATTCTATGATTAGCATCCTCCCAAAGCAGGAGTCTCAAATGATGGCTCAGACAACATACAGCCCTCTTCCCTCTTGACCACAAGGACCTAGCTGAGAAGTTGACCTGTTGTCCTAATGTGTGTGGTCCCCTCTCCCTCTGGGCAACATTCCCACATCCCCAGCCATCAGCCACCCAAGAATTCAGAGAAGGGAATGTTTCCTGGCACGTCTATTCGTGCCCCATCATTGCAGCCTGGAAAGGAGGAGGAGGAGGGCTAGGGTGCACACAGAGGGAACAGGTGATGCTGAAGACAGCCTGACTTTGCCAAGATAGCTTTGTCATGTTCACCTGAGTTTGTTTCCAACCTCTTCTCTCTGTGACTTCTATAATCGTCTTTTTTCTCTGTACTAAAATGGGGATATGAAAACCCCGAGGAAAGTGTCATCCTCTTTTTTTATTAGGGTCTCCTCATGACCATGGGGAGGGCAGGGAAGACTTGCCAGCAAGCTGTTAAGTATCTGGTGCCTGTCGGCTTGCAAAAGCATCAGGATAAAACTCTCATCTGGTGAATCCCCAGAAATAACAATTTCTGGCTGCTGGAGACAGAGGATGCTACTCTTTGGGGTGCTTTCCCTCTGCAATCCAGTTCTCTGTGCTTAATTCCCCCCAGACTTTTTCAGACAGAGAAATAATAAGTGAACTCAAAATCTTGAAGCCAGGAATAAATCGTGACACTTGTAATTGAGAGTTTCTTAATTGCTGTGTCTGATTAAAGAGAGCTGCTGGGTTTGTGCACAAAAGCTAGTGACTCCAGAAACCCAGGGAAGGAAGAAAAGAGGATAAGAAGATGACGGGAAGAGAAAAATGCAAGATCAAGGAGAAGAAAGACACAAGAGAAATCTTGTTCAAGTACCAGAGATAAGGGAGACAGAAAAAGAATGAGTGGTTTCCCTTGTGACTACATCTGTGTTTACTTCTGCCCTTTTGGGGCAGAAATACAGGGATTTGTGCTCTCCTGGAGTGAAATGTGGCAGCTATTTAACATCATAAAGTTCCAAAGATGAAAGCATATGAAGAAGAACTAAAACTGACTGGGAAATTGCTTTTTTGATGAAAAAAAACCCCAGGGAAATAGGAAAACCTTTCATTAGAACTTACGTGGCTGCACTGCCAAGAGATTAATGGTCCAAAAAGCCACAAGCCTGCAGCCCAGGGCAGCCCTTGTGAGCCCCATGTATGTCTTCTGGTCCTGCAGCTCCAGCCTGAAGGACTCCATCCAAGGCCAAGGACACATCCATGTGCCATCGCAGGTGGTGCCAGACCTGAACGGGACCCTACTGGGAGACGAGCTGGTTCTCCTGTCCTAAGGTGTCTCCCAGGGACATTCCTCACATCTGAGAGGCATTCATAGGGAAATCCAAGCCAGTGGTCCCCAGGGCAATGATGAGTGTAGAGATGAAAAAAGTACAAGACGAATGGGGAAAGTTTCCCTCTTTTGTAGGGTATAGAAGAAATCTGTGTCCTTCCTTCCTGGGATGCTATCCACTCACATCAAAGCAGGATGCTCTTTGCCAGGACATGGTTGCCTGGTGGTGTTTGCGTGCAGGACAAAACAAGGTGTTATGGTGAGTAGAGTTGTTGAAGAGCCCTTCTCCCAACCCAAGAGATGATGGGAGCGGGTTCCAGCCATTTTCCACCACCCTTTGATGCAGATTTTGGGCCAGGCAGTCTCCCCAAGTCCCCCCAGCTCTACATGCCTGTGGTGCTATGGTCACAGGGATGTCCTTCCCACTGTGTTGGATTACCGAGGAGAAGGTACAGCTCTTTTTCCTGATGGCTTGGAAGGGTGTTGGCCTCAGCTGATATGAAATGGGAAATTTTTTGTGTCCAGCTTTGAGAAAAGGGAGGTTGCCAGAGGATGTGTGCACTTTCCTGAGACTTTACTTTCTTCTTGTTCATTGTTTTCTTTATTTCCAAGTGAATCACACAGAGTAGGAGCCTGGTTATGGTGCTCCATAGCCAGGGGCGTGTGTAGGAATGGCAATGATGCTACAGGCTGTAAGGTCGAGGCTAGTCTAGCTAAATCCTCAATCCTGTACAGATTTTTCCAACTCAGATGACCTTTTTTGTCTTTGTATGAAATCCTTAAGACAGTCCTCGTTGCTTCCAGGTGGATGTTAGAGGCTTTGCAACTCTGCAAGAATAAAAATACTCCCTCTGTTTCCTCAGCCAGCGTTTCCACCTGCTTTCATTACCTCCCTGGCTTCTCTCTGCCATGTCTCCAGCCAACTCTGAGCAAGTCTATTCCCTCAATGCAAATAAAATCTCTGTTACAGATTAGTGGGAAGAGAGAAGAAGGAGAAATCTTGGTGCAGAAGAGGTTTGTAGGGGGTTTTGTGTCTGGGCACTGGCCCATGTCAGTTATTACACTGGGAATTTCCAGAAATAAATGCACAAACAGTTTCAGCTGGAACCACGATCTTCAAGAGACCCTTGAGATGGCTGTTTCACACCGAACGGTGCTGGGGCTTTTAACATATTGTGAATGCACTTGAAAGAGCGTAGTTGTACATAAATTTTGACCCTTAGAAATCTTTGTCTTGCGTGAAAACAGACTGAAGAATACAAAATTTGGTGCAGTTTGTAAAGAGCTTTTTTTTTTTTTCCCTTTAGAAATCTTCAGATATATGGTATGGTTCTCATGACAAATAGCATACCCTCCCCAATAATCACCCTGCTCCAGCAGCACAGGCAGTTGCTCGGAAAACTTCCAGACTCATTAGTTCCTCCTATCATCACCAACAAAACTCAGGTTCAATGATTTCTAATGGTTTCCTTTGTGAACAGAGAATTGAATCTGACCTGCTTCGTTTGTACAACTGTCAATTGCTTCTCGCTGGTGGTTTTCTCCTCCAGGTCAGTTATGTCTGATTCTCTTTAAGCTTTGACAAATGCACGGGCTTGTGGCACAGATGAATGGCACATCACGCTTTCGGATAGCTCAGGAGCATCTTAATTGCCTTCCTCTTGTCATACATCCTCAGTCTTCCTTTCTGTGACAGCAACATCCTCAGTAATTTCAAGACCGTCACCACGGCTCCCTGAGTGAAACTGGTTCTGGAGAACCCGAACCTATTTATCTCCATGATCTTGCAGCGTTAAGCCTTGTTGGGAAACCTGTGTGGTGTAATTCCCAAAAGCAGAGTCCTCTTTTCAGTACTTAAAGGGGGATTATAAGAAAGATGGGGACAGACTTTTTAACAAGGCCTGTAGTGATAGGATGAGGGGGAATGGTTTTAAACTGAAAGAGGGGAGATTCACACTAGATATAAGGAAGAAACATTTTACGCTGAGGGTGGTGAGACACTGTCCCAGGTTGCCCAGAGAGGTGGGAGATGCCCCATCCCTGGAAACATTCCAGGCCAGGTTGGACGGGGCTCTGAGCAACCTGATCTAGTTGAAGATGTCCCTGCCCATGGCAGGGGTTTGGACTAGGTGGCCTTTAAAGGTCCCTTCCAACCCAAACCCTTCTGTGATTCTATGATTCTTGCAAGCCAGCTCCTGGTGTGCAGGAGCAATACCACCCTGTGGCATCCATCAGGATTTATTTACCCTTTTCAGGCATGCACAGACCTCTGGGTGATCTCTGTGGGACTGACACAGTGAGGAGGTGACAGCAGAAGTGGCACTTTGCCTCTTCTCCACTTACAGACTGCGTCTGAACCGCTGGGTCCGGTTTCAACATCTCACTTCAAGGACAACCCAAAGAACGTTCGCGTGACACTAATAAGTATAATCAGAAGCCAGGAAAACATGAGCTATTGGGAGGCAATTGGTGTCATTTAATCTGGAGGAAGGACGGCTGCGAGGAGACACAATAGCAGTCTTCAATTATGTAAAAGGTCGTTGCAAAGAGGGTGAGAATAAACAGCTCTTCCAGGGATGGGACAAGAAGTCATGGACTGAAATTACAGCAAGAGACAAGCATGCTTAGATAGTCCTTATAGCTAGAAGGAGAGAATGGAATGGAATGGAATGGAATGGAATGGAATAGAATAGAATAGAATAGAATAGAATAGAATAGAATAGAATAGAATAGAATAGAATATTCTAAATTACAGCAAGGGACAACCACACTAAGATAGTCTTGGTAGCTAGAAGGAAAGTATGGCTCAGGGCTGAGTGCTTGCAGAGGGAAGGATGCTCTGTCACTGGAGGTTTTTAGCCAGGAGGGGTTTCATTGCATCGACCCTCTTTTGGGGACAGTAAGTGTGTAGGTGAGCTCTTCCAGGCCCTCCCAGTCCTGTTTTCTGCTAATCAGATGTCCGCTCTGGTCTCACAGATCCTAAACACCCATAATGGTTTGCACTACGTCCATTACAAACAGCCCACGAGCTGAGCACCACGTATTTTGGGGTAACCCAGCTCTGGGATGTGCTAAGAGGAGAAAGTTGTGCAGAAGCCGGGAGGTGCTGTTAGCTCTAGCTGCACTCTCCAGAAAGTCATTTTGAAATGATGGATCTGTTCCTGCATCCAGTCTCTAAAAGGGCAGGGAAATAAATGGGAGAGGCTGTGGGGAAGAGTTATACGAATGATTCGGGAGCTGGAAAAGCACGTGATACTGCAGGGGATGAAGGGAGTCCTGGCTATGGAAGTTATTACAGCAAAGGTTAAGAGGCTGTTAAATTGCTTTCTGTGCTTGCCAACGAAGACAGAGAATGCCTGATAGGAAGGGAAGTTTACCTGTAGCCAGCTGATGGCTAGAAGATAACAAGGACCAAACTCTGCATGTTCAAACTGCAAAGAAACTGCACATTTTTAACACTAAGAGTGATTAACCGCTAGAACAGATTGTGGAAGGATGTGGAAATTTTCCATTGCTTTAAAGAATTATGTATTATTCTCAAAATGCCACTGTCGCCCTCTTTGATCATAATGGTCTTGTATCTGGCCAGCAGGACTGGGGCAGTGCCCCAGTACTGGGCACTGGTGAGGCCCCACCTTGAGTACAGTGTCCAGTGTTGGGCCCCGCACTCCAGGAAAGCCATTGAGGTGCTGGAGCATGTCCAGAGAAGGGAAATGGAGCTGGTGAGGGGTCTGGAGCACAAGTCTTGTGAGGAGCAGCTGAGGGAGCTGGGGGTGTTCAGCCTGGAGAAAAGGAGGCTGAGGGGAGACCTTCTCGCTCTCTGCAACTCCCTGAAAGGAGGGGGTAGCCAGGGGGGGTCGGTCTCTTCTCCCAAGGAACAGACCATGGGACAAGAGAAAATAGCCTCAAGTTGCCCCAGGGGAGGTTTAGGATGGATATTAGGAAAAATTTCTTCCCTGAAAGGGTTGTCAAGCATTGGAAGAGGCTGCCCAGGGCAGTGGTGGAGTCGCCATCCCTGGAGGGATTTAAAAGCTGGGCAGACGTGGTGCTTAGTAATATGGTTTAGTGATGGTTTTTGTCAGTGTTAGGTTTACAGTTGGACTCGATGATCTGAAAGGTCTTTTTGAACCTAAATGATTCTATGATTCTAATGGTTCCTCATGATCTTATGAAAATGACGGAGCCCATGGTCACCTCAAGGTGGGACAAGAGGGTCTCCCTCACTGTCTCTCCCATGCTAAACTTGGGGAGATGCTCACCAGCCCCAAGGGCAGGCAGCATGGCTGATGAAGACCCTCCTCCCCAAAACCCAGAGAGTTTGTCCACTTTGCCTCCCAGGAGCAATCCCTGGTCTCTGCCACCCTTCTCCATGTCTGGGCGTGATTTGGAGAGAAGACCTGGCTGACGCAGGCTGGAGGAGAGCTAGCAATTTAGCAGCATGGATAATTGCAGGTTGCATTCCTGAGAAATCTGTAAGCACTCACTAACCCTGAAGGAATTGGATGTTTCAGCAATGTTTCAGTTACAGACATGTGTCCTCCCTGCTGCCCTGAGGATCCTTCTCAAGCGTGTTTTTTGGTAAGTACAGACATTGGAAGCTGCAAGTGATGGAAATCCCCCATGGAGGAGGAGGAGGAGGTGGTGGGATTTACCTCTTCAGGGAAAACCAGAGGAGAACCAAGAGGCAAAGCGGCAAGGAACGGGACAGATAACAGCACGTCTGTTTAGGGGCAGTACTGCTGAGTGCTTGCCTCCCTTGGCATCTCTTTAAGCATGGGGCATTGGGCTGGGGAGACCTTTGGTCTCAACCATGCAGTTATGCCTATGGGGCAGGGTGAGACAGAATGACCTGGTGGAGATGGAGATGTCCTGGGATGAAGAAGGAGCTTGGGCTGAGAACCAGGGCTGCAGGGCAGAGCAGTGGGAAGTAAGAGAAGGGGGAAACCGTGGGGGATTTGAGCTCTGGGACAGGACAGGTAAGAGCTGTGGGCTACAGCCTTGGTGGGGGTTCAGGTAGGAGAGGTGCAGAGTATTAGCAGATGGGCTCCCACCCAGCAGAGAGCATCAGCTGGTGATGGACATGTGCAGGGTTCCTGCTTTCCCCTCTCCTGTGCTCCCAACATGAGCTTTTTCTCTTCTTTCTGTTGGAAACACAGCAGCCTTGCTCCAACAGAGTGGATTAAAGAGCCACACAGCAGAGTCCTGATGCGAGTTAGGCAGAGAGGGGCCATCTGTCCAGCTGGGCTCTTTTGCCAGCATTAATTGCACCGTTTGCTTACCTTTTTTACAGCTGACATCTCAGTTTTGAGTCATTCCAGCCACTCTTTTCCTCCGCATCCAGAGCCAAACTGGACGACCCTGCTGCAAAAGGCAGAGCACAACTTTGCTTACAACTTCCTAACCAGGTTTTGACTGTGTCCATCATCAATTAAAACAGAGATGAAACCCGCCAAAAAAGTCATTAGCAGTTTAGCAGAGGGTCAGAAAACAGGTCATTGACTTGCTTTATCACGGCTCCAAAATTCTCCTAAGAATAGAGCACTTTAGATTAATTGGGGGGAAAATGGATTGGAAAGTTGCAATTAAGTTGATGTCATAATTTTGAAAAAATCAGGTGCTCTGTAGTTCTCCTCTCCCAACTTTAATTGGTGTTCCAGTCCCAGTTGGCCGTATTGATAAAATGCTGCCCATAAGAAATGTATAATTAGCGTTGGTTTAAGAGGTACAGACTTTTTAAAGAAAAAATGATTAAGAGCTAGGCAAACTGCAACGCTTATTATTTTTTTTTTTTTACCTTCTAGAAGCTGTGGGTAATTGTAGCAGGTCTATGCAAGAGTGAGGTTGGATAAACAGGGGAGAAAAGCATGGTGCCTAATTGCACAGACACTGGAATAGTTTGGCAGTGACCTCTCTCAGCTACGTCGGTTGACACCAAGGAACTCATTAGCTGGGTTATCATTTAACCGTGATCTGAACAGCGCATAAAGGTTTTGCAGCCCTCCAAGACGCAGAGGCGAACGCGGCCAGCAGGAAGGTGGGAAAAGCGGTATTGCTGGAAACAGGTAATTCTGCAAGACAGGAATCCAGGATTTCTCATGGCGAATAGGGAGGAAACACAGCCCACCCACAGCTCCTTTGGATGGACCTTGCTTTTCACAACCCTGCACGAGAGGTTTTTTCCACCCTGGATAACTTATAGCTTCCCAGCGCCGCATTTACCTTGCTCTGCAGACACAGCGCCTGACCAACACACACGGATTGACGTTTCTGATGGAGCAACCCTATGATAGCAAAATCTAGTGCTTCGGATGAGAGCAGATATTGCTCTCTGTGCCCCTGCCTTGACCCGCATCTGCAATACCTGTTCAGGACAAGTCTGTAAGGTCCTGAGCGGGTCCCTGCTTTCCCAGTGCTCAGCCTGGAGAAGAGAAGGCTCTGAGGAGACCTTATAGCACCCTTCCAGTGCCTAAAGGGGGCCTACAGGAAGGATTGGGAGGGACTGTGGATCAGGGAGTGTAATGATAGTAGACGGGGTAACGGCCTCAAACTGAAAGAGGGGAGATTTAGGTTGGATATCAGGCAGAAATTCGTTACTGTAAGGGTGGCGAGGCACTGGAACAGGTTGCCCAGGGAAGTTGTGGATGCCCCATCCCTGGAGGGGTTCAAGGTCAGGTTGAATGGGGCTTGGAGCAGCCTGGTCTATAGGGAGGTGTCCCTGCCCAGGGCAGGGGAGTGGAAATGGGTGGTCTTTAAGGTCCCTTCCAACCCAAACCATTCCATGATTCTATGATTCTGTGATTCTGTGAAGATGCAGAAGTGCTGAGCACTGAACAATTTGAGGCACTGAGGAGCCCATGTTGGAAAAGGGCAGGAGAAACTGAGTTTCTGGCCTTCTAACAATGTCCCTGCTGCATTTGAGCCAATGATCCGTCACTGCATTTAAATCAAAGGAGCTGATCTGGAAATGTGGCCCCTGATGACTCCAGGCTTGCAGAGAGCAATTGCCTTTTCTTGCCCCGAGCCTTCCCTTTTTTTTTTCCCGGCTTTTGCTGAAATGCCTCATCTTAGCAGCACCACCACTTCTTTTTGGGTGTTTATACCCTTCAAACTACTCTGCACAGGCATCAGACTCTCCTTTGCCATCATTCATTTGAGCTTTGCATATTTAACTCTTTTAATCTTCCACCAATAAATCACTCCCTTCTAACCCTTAATCGTTTTCAACGCTGTCCTCAAAAATCCCTTCAGTGTGATGACACCCGTCAGGTACTTGTGTTAATTAATAGATGGCAGATCTCTTCCAGTGCTGAGCTGCACTTCTGGAAAACAATCTGAAAAGCGCAAAGGAAAGAGAAGATTGGGTTTAAGTGTTGGATGTGGCACCCAAAACTGTCTTGAGAGGAAAAACTCAGGAGCAAGTGGAAGAGAGGAGAACCGCATTCACCTTGGAAGTGGTATGACCAAAGGGGCTGTAGGGTCATAGAATCATAGAATGTGTTGGGTTGGAAGGGACCTCTGAAGCTCATGTAGTCCCACCCCCCTGCAGTGAGCAGGGACATCTTCAACTAGACCAGGTTGCTCAGAGCCTCATCAAGCCTGGCCTTGAATGTCTCCAGGGATGCGGCCTCCACCACCTCTCTTGGGCCAGTGCCTCACCACCCTCAGTGTAAAGAACTTCTTCCTAATGTCTAATCTAATCTTGCCCTGCTCTAGTTTAAAGCCATTGTCCCTCGTCCTATTGCTACTTACCCATGCAAACTTGTGCTGGTACACATCTGGGTATGGGCTCTCTGGAACTGGGGCAGCCCCATACATTGCAGGTCAGACCTGTGGTGCAGAGGTGGGAGAGAGATCTGCAGCAACTGTAACCCCACACAAAAGATTTATGGCATGGAACAGTCTGGGGGATCTCATTTTGGTGGAAAATATGGGTACAGTTTGGGTCTAGCATGTAAACACATTAATGGAGGTGTCTAGAAAGAAGTGCCTGGGTGAGCGCTTGGTGTCTAACCTCCTGTTATACTGAATGCAGATATAGTCATTGCTGTTGGTGAACTCTGGAGAGCAATTCTGCTCACCCTAAAGTAAGCACCTACCTACCAATAACCCTGTCCTCCACTGGACTCACTTCAGCTCCCTTAGCATCCTGCTTTGCCTCCAGGTCTCTTCCATGCCTGGGGCATCTCCAACGCAGCTCTAGACACCCATATATGCTATTAAATCCCTTGGCTCAGTCCATCTGCCTGTACATGAGCACCTGAAACCATGTGAGATCCATGGGGTATCTCAGCCAACCATCCTCACAGGGGTGACAGAGAGGGCACAGGACCTACGGAGACATGTGCCATGCTAGACTGTGGGAGGCCAGGTGGGATGCAGGAGGACAGGGAATTCTGCTGTCTTCCCCGAGCCCAGGTTAAGGACATCACCAGGAGACTCCCTAGTTTGATACAGTCCTCAGACTATTACCCATTACTGATGTTCCACGTAGGTGGAGACGAAGCTGCGACTCGTAGACCAAGAGCAATCAAAGGGGACTTCAGGGCCTCGGGAAGGTTGGTGAGGGAGTCTGAGGCACAGGTTATTTTCTCCTCATTCCTTCCAGTTGCAGGCAGTGACATTGGAAGGAACAGACGAATCCAGTCCATGAATACATGGCTCCGTGGCTGGTGTCGCCGCCACAGTTTTGGGTTTTTTGACAATGTGATGGCCTACATGGCACCAGGCTTATTGACATCAAATAGGAAACACCTTTCTCAAAGGGGGAAGATGGTCTTTGCCCAAGAGATTGTGGGGCTGATCGACAGGGCTTTAAACTCAATGTGAAGGGGGAGGGGGATAATAATATTAGGCTTGCCTGTGACAAGCTGTGGGATAACACATCAGGGTTAGAGGGACGGGGTGCTAGGAAGGGCCTTCGACCTGTTGCCCCGAGGCATGCTGGGGATGCTACGTCGCAGTCAAGGTCTTATGGAGACGAGCCAGCGGCTCCTGAGGTAGTCAGAGTCAACAGGGAAACACCCGTGAAACACCCAACAGGGTGCTCCTCTAAGAAAGCATCACAGCCAACAGCTTGGTCAAGTCCTCTGTCTACTGATGGACAAAGCTTCAGCCCTGCCCTCTCCTCTTGGCCACAGGGATGTAGTTTATCCCAGGGGTGGTGATGACATGTTCATTAGGGTCTCTATGCAGCAGCTGTGGCTTGAGGAATGCGTTAGCTGCACCAAGCCACAGAATCAGAGAATCGTAGTGTTGGAAGGGACCTCTGGAGATCATCCAGTCCAACCCCCCTGCCAGAGCAGGGTCACCTAGAGCAGGTTGCACAGAAAGTCAAGACTTTGCAAACTTCCACAGTGGTTAAAACTGCCCCTGATGCTTCAGGATCGTGCTGCTCTGAAATGCCTCTGCTTGGGGTCACGCTCGAAGACTCAGGTGACAACGGCTGCCCCTGCAGTCATGAGAGGCCGATGATGTGTGCAGAGCCTGTGTGACTTGTGCTGGGCTGATTGTCCAAGGCTGCTGCTGGAGTGAGATAGGTGTGGGGGGTAGACCCCAAAATGTAAGGATCTAGCCGTGAAGTTGTGCATCCAGCCTCCTGCTGAAGCCAGTGGAGATCTTGGCACGGTTCCTTTCTCACGCGGAGGAGCCCAGCACCGCCAGAGATGCCCTTGGGCATCTGAGACATCCACATGGGGCTGGTAGACATGGCACAGGACCTGCAAGACTCCTGCGTCCCTCTAGATCAGTGGCTGGAGATGAGGAGGAATAGAACAGGGCATCTCAGAAAGTGCGTTAAAAATCGATGGAGAATTTACACACAAAAGATTGGTGGAAAAAAGTATTTCTTTAAAATGCTGGTGTTTCAAATTCAAGCAGTTTTAAGGTTTCAGTTACAAAAAAGTGATAAAATAATTTCCCACTTTAAACACACTTTAATTTTTTTTTTCCTATAAATATTTTGGTACAGCTGGGAGGAACTCATGACACATGAAAAAATCACTGAATGTAGACATTTTCCCCCCGCCCCCCCAAATGGTGTCCTGACTTTGCTCAGCTTCTGTATGGGGTTTGTGGTGTGATTTGGCAGTTGCTGGGGGACTGTGGTCCCTTGCAGCCCGTGTAGTGGGGAGCACAAGGACCATTTGTGCTTGCAGGACGGTACGAGCCCTGCCACTGCTTTCAGGTCCTTCTCGCTTCTCCTTGCCCATGGAGGCCGCCAGGCTGATAAACCAGCTGTCTGCCTCGTTAGCAAGCTGGTCCTTCTCCCTGGCAGCTGGGCTTTTTTAAAGGTCACCTGAAGGCATGGGTGCAGCACTGGGAGCCTGGCAGGCAGAGAATAGCCTGTGTCCGTGATGCGCCTCCCCCGCCCCGAAATGGGAGTGGGGTGGGGGGGCTGAGCCCACACTGCAGTATCGATCCAGCCACCCTGCAGCTCTCTGAGCAACCTGTAGCGGCCCTGAGCTCCGAGCTTTGTGCAGAAATCCCAGATACCTGCAGTGCCTGCAATTCTAAAGAAGCCTGGTGGAGTGGGGCCAGAGGAGGCCCCGGAGATGCTGGGAGGGCTGGAGCCCCTCTGCTGGGAGGACGGGCTGAGAGAGTTGGGGGGTTCAGCCTGGAGAAGAGAAGGCTCCGCGGAGACCTTGGAGCCCCTTCCAGTCCCTCAAGGGGCTCCAGGAAAGCTGGGGAGGGACTCTGGATGAGGGAGGGGAGCCATGGGACGAGGGGGAAGGGTTTTCCACTGCAAGAGGGGAGATTGAGCTGAGATCTGGGGCAGAAATTCTTGGCTGTGAGGGCGGTGAGCCCCTGGCCCAGGTTGCCCAGAGAAGCTGTGGCTGCCCCATCCCTGGAGGGGTTCAAGGCCAGGTTGGCCGTGGCTTGGAGCAAGCTGGGCTGGTGGGAGGTGTCCCTGCCCAGGGCAGGGGGTGGCACTGGATGATTTTCAAGGTCCCTTCCAACTCTAACCCTTCTATAATTCTATGATCTCCTGTTTTGGCGTCTGCAGCTGGGAGCTGGTTGTCAGCCCCAGGTGGGACGCAGCTCCTTAAGCCCTGGTACCCAGCACCACTCCTGCCCCTGCAGAGCATCCCATTTCCACTCCTTCCCTGCTGCTGTCTCAGATGCCCCAGCAGGTTCATTTTGGCTCACCCTGGGGAGCTGCCCTCCCCGCCCCGGAGCTGAGCTGCCGTACATCCCCACGGTGCAATGAACAGTGTGGGGCTGTGCTGAGCGCAGGGAGCAGAGGGTCAGAACTGGGGCCTGATGAGATTTCACCTGCAATAACTCATCCTCAGCGTGATTCCCCTTCTCCCAAGACATACCCACAGGGCTTTGCAACGTGGCCGAGGAATAAGTGGGTGTCACATCTCTGTGCAAGGCCAGGAATGGGGTAAGGACACTGGAATGGATACCGCTAAGAGGAAGATTTATTAACCTCTTGTTTCCTTTTTTTTTTTTCAGCTCTCTCAATGTCACCTATGCGCTTCTGTATCACTTCCAAAAAAAAAAGTTGCAGGTGCTGATAACATCTGACATCTCTCTGATTTACTGACAAACGGCTGGGGAAAGCAAGCAGAGATAAAGGAATCTGATTCATCCAGCTACCCCGTGCAGGTCCTCTGGAGACTACAGAGCTTCATACCATTTGCTGTAAATCATCCAAGCAGCCTTCCCTGCGTCAGGACCTCTGGGGCACAGCTCTGCTATAAGCCCCTTGGCTGCAAGGAAAGTCCCTCCTTGAGCTTCTGGGCAATGTCACTGCGATGTGACTCAGCCCTGCCTTCCCTTTTGCAAGGTGCAGATGGGCAAAGAGGGGCTCCTGCTACGCAGTGGGTGTCACAGAACAGGGATGAGGCTGTGGATGAGCTTGCTCCTCACATTTGCACCATGTGGTTGTCCACAGTGATCTAAATGCCATGGATCTGGCCTTGAAGTGCTCAGTGGAAGGAGATCATAGAATGTGTTGGGTTGGAAGGGACCTTTAAAGGCCATCTAGTCCAACCCCCCTGCAGTGAGCAGGGACATCTTCAACTAGACCAGGTTGCTCAGAGCCTCATCAAGCCTGGCCTTGAACATCTCCAGGGGTGGGGCCTCCACCTCCTCTCTGGGCAACCTGGGCCAGTGTCTCACCAGCCTCAGTGTAAAGAACTTCATCCTAATGTCTGATCTAAACCTGCCCTGCTCTAGTTTAAACCATTGTCCCTTGTCCTATCGCTACATGCCCTCGCAAACAGCCCCTCCACAGCTTTCTTGTAGGACCCCTTCAGGGACTGGAAGGGGCTCTAAGGTCCCCCCAGAGCCTTCTCTCCTCCAGGCTGAACAACCCCAACTCTCTCAGCCTGTCTTCATAGGAGAGGGGCTCCAGCCCTTTGATCAGGGCAGCTTTGTGCATTGGGGGGTGTTGCGGCTGCACCAAATGCTCTTACACCTTAGAGTCCAGGATGCTTGTTGGGTTGCTCATAGTGGCCACCACCAGCTCCAAGACAGAGATGGAAATCTGTAGCCTTCCCCTGATCTCTCCCCAGCATCTGCCACCCGTGCTCTGCCTAAGTCTCCCCACAGGCTCACTCCAGCTTCCCATGCACCCCCAGTTTCCCTGCCCATGTGGGCAAAGGAGGAGCAGGCATGTCCTGGGTCAGTATCCAGTCCCAGGGAGGCCCCTGGGAGAGCAGGTAAGATGCAGGGTAGGGCAGGGCGAGGAAGAAGCTCCATTCAGCTCCTGGGATGTGAAGGAGCTATACGTGGCTTGACAAGACAGCGATAGGGAGAGACAACACCAGAAACAGAGCATTGCCATCTTCTAGTAGGTTCATTAAGGAAAATTGGCCATAATTTGGTGGAGAGGACCAGTCTGGTGGCTAACTAGCTGACAAGAAATTGCAGAAACATCTGAGAGCATCTCCACTTGTCCCTGTAAGATCCCTACCACAGTTTCAAACCTTTTACCCTTTGATGAGTATGAGAGGAGGAACATGTTCATGTGGTTGTTATCCGTGTCAGTCATAGAATCACAGTCACAGAAGGGTTTGGGTGGGAAAGGACCTTTAAAGGCCATCTAGTCCAACCCCCTGCAATGAGCAGGGACATCTTCAACTAGACCAGGTTGCTCAGAACACCGTCCAACCTGGCCTGGAATGTTTCCAAGGATGGGGCATCAGCAACTTCTCTGGGCAACGTGGGCCAGTGTCTCACCACCCTCAGTGTAAAACATTTATTCCTTCTATCTAATCTAAATCTTCCCTCTTTTAGTTTAAAATCATTACCCCTTGTCCCATCACTACAGGCCCTGCTGAAAAGTTTGTCCCCATCTTTCCTATAAGCCCCCTTTAAGTGCTGAAAGGCTGCACTGAACGACACTGTTGACTTTGCACTTGACAACTCCTCAGGCATTAAGTCCATATACTTGCTCTGTGGGCTCAAGTTAGTACAGATGATAATCTTCAGAAACAGCGTATGAAGCAGTTATGCTTCTTTCCGGTAAAAGAGAAAAAAAGTCCTCAAATAATAGCAGCCAGGAGAAAAGCTCCACAGAAAAGTCAAGGACAGGGTGTTTTGCTGGGGACTGAAAGCAACCACAAAGGATGAGTACGTGTGAGCAAAGCTGCAAGGCACTCGAGAGCTAAGGACAGCCAAAAAACCACTTACGGCTCGCTCTGGAGAGAGCTGTGGGAGAGCATTGGTGATTCATGACTTGCTAGTACTGAATACCAGGTAAGGACTTTGCCCTTCAGGATTTAAGCTGAAAGCAGTGGGTATTTAGGAGGTCCTCCTCTGCTTGGGTCTTCTTGGTCACCCCTTCTTTGCAGCTCAACTCTCGTGGCAGCAAGTTGGACCAGTGAAACAAAATGATAGAATCACTGAATGGTTTGGTTTGGAAGGGACATTTAAAAGTCATCTAGTCTAACATCTTGCCATGAACTGGGACATCTTCAACTAGACCAGGTTGCTCAGAGCCCCATCCAACCTGACCTGGAATGTTTCCAGGGATGGGGCACCTCCCACCTCAAAATGATCCAGGTTAAGAGAAATCCAGTCTCAGTAATCTGTTTTTCAGAAGGAAAATCACAGAATCACAGAATCACAGAATGGCAGGGGTTGGAAGGGACCTCTGGAGACCATCCAGTCCAACCCCCTGCCAGAGCAGGGTCACTCAGAGCAGGTGGCACAGGAACGCATCCAGGCAGGTTTGGAATGTCTCCAGAGACGAAGACTCCACCACCTCTCTGGGCAGCCTGTGCCAGGGCTCTGCCACCCTCACAGGAAAGAAGTTCCTCCTCATGTTTAGGTGGAACTTCCTATGCTCAAGTTTGTGCCCGTTACCTCTTGCCCTGTTGCTGGGCACCACTGAAAAGAGCCTGGCCCCATCCTCCTGACACCCACCCTTTCAGTATTTATAAGTGTTGATGAGATCCCCCCTCAGTCGTCTTTTTTCCAGACCAAAGAGACCCAAATCCCTCAGCCTTTCTTCATCAGAGAGCTGTTCCAGTCCCCTCAGCATCTTGGTAGCCCTTTGCTGTCCCCTCTCCAGCAGTTCCCTGTCCTTCTGGAACTGGGGAGTCCAGAACTGGACCCAGTGCTCCAGCTGTGGCCTCCCCAGGGCAGGGCAGAGTAGAGGGGGAGGATGACCTCCCTCCACCTGCTGGCCACGCTCTTCTTGATGCTCCCCCAGGATGCCATTGGCCGCCTTGGCCACAAGGGCACATTGCTGGCTCATGGTCATCCTGAGCTCCCCTTAACTCTAAGGGGAGTAAGACACCCTCAAAGGTCTATTGTGCAGGTGAGATAAGGGTGCATTGGGAGGTTCTGCTTTAATCAGACGATGGAAAAACTGTGTGTGTGCTTACACTCCTGTGAAGGAAGAGGATGAGCTTTGCAGGCAAACAGGGTTATGTCAGCATTATGCCTGGTTCTCCCATCAGTCTTCCCTCCTCTCAGAAAATAAACACCAAAGCAAATATTGGTTTGCTGGTCAAAAGGACAATGGGTCTGTCTGGGCGTATCACTCCTGTTAGCCTTGTATTTTTTAAAGAGTCATGTCATGATACCGTCAGAGAAAGCCAGAAATAGAGCAGGAGCATTTCAGGTAGGCCTGGGTTGATGCATGAGAAGGTCTTGAGAAGGGATAAGGAGGGGACGTCAGCTGGCGGGAAGCAGGGAAGATGTATGCTCAAGGAAGGAATAATTATCTGTCCTGCAGAAGTTAAGCACTGTGATGTGGACATGGCTCAAGACAGCCATTCCAAGAGATTCCCACTTCTGCTTGCACCTCTAGATTCATGAGCCCACTGCGGACCCTGGCTGCTCATTGGGAATATCTGCTCTGAGGGGAATGAGGAGACAGGAGATGTGTCCTCTCCTCCCGGGCCACCACTGCCCTGAAGGGTGATGTCAAGCCTGGTTATACCTCATTTAGCTGCTTTTACTCCACTCTTACCTTCTGTTTCTCTCCACTGTAAGACCCCCACGGCAGCTGGTGGCTTCTTCTTTTACTCCACATAAAGTACCGGGGCAAAAGCCAAAGAAAAAGTCTGTTAACAGCTTTTGGGATGGAAGCTGCCAAGATGATGGAAGAGACTGCCCGACTCCTTGCAGGTGTGGGTGTGCACCCATCCCTGCCAGTGCGTCCTGCTCCAAGGGTGCACAGCACCTACATCCCACGCGAGATGTGCGCTTGCTGCTCTAACACCACTCTTGGCTCCCAAGAACCCTCCTGATCTGTTGATTTCACAAATGACCACCATTTACCACAAAAAATGCTCTTGCTTTTGCTAGTGTTCCCTCACTCTGACCTTATTTTCTCCTTTCTCTGGGTACCCTCCAGCCTCTTACCCGGTGGAGAGCTTTCTCGGTAGTATCTGCTGTAGAAATGCTCCTGCCTTTGCACACTAGGATCTTAAAGTGTCTGGGGGAAACTCTTGAGGACTAGAAACTGGACTGTTAACCTTGAGCCCCTTTTTGGACACCCCATACCTCACAAATATGTCCAAGCCAGACATGCACACACCTTCCTCCTCTCCCGACAGTGTTTAACCAGGACAAACCCTCCCTGGCTTCTGTCACCAAAGAGAGCAGCAGGTCCACATGTGCTCTGCTGTTTGTGTTTGACTCTGACAAATATTTGCAAATGGCTGCATGACATCTCATCTGTTTAACCCATGAGCTGCTGCAGTCGGTGCTGTGCCTCATGGTGGTTTAGAGACAGGCTTGGCCCCTGTCCGAAGCAGAGCCGTGCTTTTTGTAGGGACACCAGGCTCTTCTCCCCACGGAGAAGGCAAAATACCAGATGAAGACAGAGGTGGTGACTGGTTTTGTGCTGGCCCCTCAGGTTATGATATCTGAGTAAATCGCTTCCCTCCTCTCTGCCAGGTTTAATGAGGAGGAGAGAGCAGGCAGCTAAACATCACCAATGTTGGCGATTGGGATGACAGGTTGGGTACACAACCCAGGATAAACCTCTCTGCTCCTGGAGGGTCTGCTGAGTGGTGGGTTGGCTGCTACAGGGCGTCTCAACCAGCATCAGGTACTGATGTTTAGATGAGGAAGACCCAGGATGAGGTCTGCCAGCCCTCAGCCCCCTCCACACACTGCGTACCATATAGAACAACCCCCTCACCTCAGTTAAACCTTTTACACTTGGGTGCTCACCCTTGGTTTGCATTTGCCTCTTATCTCAGCTTCTGAGAGGCACCAGAGGACGATGCTGCAGCTTTGGAGCGCTGCAGTGCAAACCTTTCCCCGGGAATGCAACACCTTCTCCCCTCCGGCTTATTAAAGCCAGGGCTGCTTCGGCGCTGTGCTTTGAAGAAGGTGGCTTAATCCTTATCAACAGAGGAGAATTTCATCAAACAAGCAGCAGTGGGCGAAATGGAAATGCAAAGATACATAATTCATGCCAGAGCGGACACAATTTAATAGGTGTGCTATGCGGCAGCCAGGCTCCCCCCTTGTTCTCCACACTGAGGATGATGTCAGGTCATATGGGATTAGGCAGACACCAGGTTTTTTGAAAGCCCTTTGTTCTCCCAAACTCGTTTTTGCACGTTCAGAGTCCTCAGCTCACAGCCCCGGTACAGGACAAGGTCCGCACCCAGAGTTACTTGCAGAACCTGCTCTGTGTCAGAAAGAAAAGGGCTTATTTACACATAAATGAGAAAGGCAAAACTCAACAATAGATGCCAGTGGTGGCAAGGAGCAAGGTGTTATTGGCAATTTCCTTCCCTGCTTTGCAAAGGTGGAGATAACCCTCAGCTTCTCCCACCTTCCACCTCACCAGGGCAGGGATACGGCCTCGGGAAATGGCAGGAATCTACAGGAACTCTACAATCTCATCCCATGGGATAGCTTTATTCTGGGACTAGGATGTCCACAGAGAATAAGGCAGAGGCTTGGTGCTGCCCATGCTGGGGGTACAAGGGACTGGCAGGTGTCCCTGAGCATTGCACAGGGCAGAGCCTGCACAGAAAAGTGCTTAATTCCTGTCTGGGCTTCCCCATCCCCTCTCTTTCTTGTGTTCCTAAATTGACATTCAAAGAAAGCATATATCTCTCTGTCCTCATCGTATGGATGAGACCCAAAACACAGTGAAGATGCAGGCTCGCAAGGGCTGCGGATGACCCCATGGAAATGTGGATCCCAAGGGAGTCAGCCCTCCCAAGCCCTGTATGGGAAACCCACCACAGCTTCTTTTGGGTATCTCTCCCACATTAGGGGAGGCAAGATCTGGTTGGGTTTTTTTCCAATGGGGAATGTGGGAAGGATGAAAAATCCCGTCTGGTATCCCCCTCCCTCAACTCCCACTTGAAATACCAAAATAACCTTCCAGGTTCTTCCCAACACATCCCAAGGGAGGGGGGGTTTCTCCTTCCCTTGCTCAGATTCGAGCCAAAGGCAGATGGCAAGCCCCTGCAGGCGGGGATGGTGGCGTGGGAAGGGGAGGACCCAGCATGACCAATCCCACAAGATCTTCCAGTGCTCCGTCACCCACAGCACTGATCCCTGGAGACAGGCTCGCTGTGTGAGAAAACAGAGCTTTTTCTTTTTCCTTTTTTTCTTTCTCTTTTTCCTTTTCCTTTTTCTTTTTCTTTTTCTTTTTCTTTTTCTTTTTCTTTTTCTTTTTCTTTTTCTTTTTCTTTTTCTTTTTCTTTTTCTTTTTCTTTTTCATTTTCTTTTTCTTTTTCTTTTCCTTTTTCTTTCCCTTTTCCTTTTTCTTTCCCTTTTTCTTTTTCTTTCCCTTTTCCTTTTTCTTCTTGCTTT
Source organism: Rissa tridactyla (assembly GCF_028500815.1). Classification (NCBI taxonomy): domain Eukaryota; kingdom Metazoa; phylum Chordata; class Aves; order Charadriiformes; family Laridae; genus Rissa; species Rissa tridactyla. Next base: position 9,089,190 of record NC_071466.1, on the reverse strand, counting down.
TTCTTTCTTCTTCTTCTTCTTCTTCTTCTTCTTCTTCTTCTTCTTCTTCTTCTTCTTCTTCTTCTTCTCCTCCTCCTCCTCCTTTTTCTTCTTCTTCTTCTCCTTCTTCTTTTTTTCCCCCTTTTTACCTGAAAAAGATGCTTAATTCCTCAGGTAGTTATTGAGAAAAGCTTTAGCAAAACAGCCAGGCAGAAGTGGAGTTAGCAGGGAAACCTGGCCGTACTTAATCACACCGTACCTTTCTGGCAGCGACAGGGACAGCATTTCACTGGGGAATAAGGTTCCTCCACAGCAGAAGTAAACTCCTATTAGCACCATTGCTGTCTCCAGCAGCTGATTCATTGCATCCTGCCCAAATGAGTTTCACAGACTGGCCAAGCGCACATCGAGCATTCTCCCAGCTGGGCGTCTGTTCTTGCTGAGGGCTCAGGAGCCCTCTACTGTTCACCCCTCCAGCCCCCTGGACTTGTACCACACGTCATTGGGGGTTTACTGGTCCCCACCAGCTCTGACCACCTCTCCAGAGCCTAAGACTGAAGGTTTGGGGTGGACACGGTGAGTGGAGATTGCTGTGTTAGCAGAAATTCATCAGGTCCCCAGCAATGCTGCTTTAAAAGTGGGTCCATGTGGCTTCAGTAGATCTGAGATTGGCAAGGTTTTGGCAAAGGCAGGGGAGGAGAGAGACAGATGGGGCTTTCTGGTGTCCAACACAAAACCCTCCAAAAACACTGAGGTCCAGGCAGTTCTTTCTCCTGCACAAACATCATGTTCCCTTGTACCCAGTCGATCTCCATCATTAACCATCTGCAACAGCTACATTCCAGCCATGCAGGATTCTCTACAACAAAGAGTTGACAAGCCTTTCTGGGCTATCAAGGTCATCCTGGGCTTGGCAGACACCGTAATGCATTCTCCTTTGGACATGGACAAAGCTCCCTTTGCAAGGCAGGAATGCTTCTGTGCTCGCCACCTTGCTCAAGCCACCAAGGCTTTCTTGGCTGGAAATCTGCCCCCAGTGTCAAGACTCAACTGGAGTACTCTCCATTTTGCCTTATGCTAGATAATCTTAGAAATTAAATATGAATATTGAACACAGTGTTTATCTACAGCATAATGAATGTGTATAAAATGCTAATATTACATGTAGAGGTGCTATGAAAGTTGGATAATCTATACGTTTACCAGCACAAAGGTTGTAAACTCATTCTAATTATTATATATATCATTTTAGCTCATTTATATGCCCACAGAAGCCCCATTGTTGCTGTAGTTGTACTAGTGTTACTACGAGTCTTCTGCAACAGAGTTTATGGCTAGCTGGAGCGTAGGGCAGGTTTGGCTGGATTCAATAATTCATATCTGTATAAAACTGGCCTAAATGGTGAGAGGGAGGATTAAACACAAAGTTGTCCCCAGAGCCAAAATTACTTGCTCATGCTGGCTGCGTTACCTTAGACAGCAATGAGACTTTTACTGTTTGTTTTATTAGTAGTCCATAAAAGCCTCGTTACACAATTACGCTGGTAATACATTATTGATATGTGACACCTCCTTATTTGGAGTGATTGGCTCCCTTTTCTGGCCCGTTTTGGGTCCGTGGGATTTCTATCCCTCCGGAGCCGGGGTTGCTCCTTGGTTGGAGGGATTGTCCTGCTTTGTCCAGAGGGACACAGGACAGGACAGAGATGCTCCAGCCCCACGGTCAGGACACTTCCAGAGCCCACGTCCCCCCCAGCATCAGCAGGAGGATGGCAGGAAGGATACAGGGACAACCCCTGTGAGACCCCTTAGAACCTCCTTTCCCCCACACTAACTCCCCACTGCAGCAAGTGGATCCTGGCAAAGATGCTTTGGGAAAAGGAAATATCCATGTTCCTATGTGAATAGCAGGGTTTGATGTTGTTTCCAACTAGACATGGAGTAATTCTTTGGGTTTATTACATAATTTTTGTTTAAGTAGGAACAAACTGGACCCCACGGCTGCGGTGACTTACCCAGAAAAATGGGCAGCTCGTAGGTAGAGTTTTTCCAGAGCCAAAATCTTCCCATGCCTTTGCTCATCCCTCAAACCCTGGTCTTGGGAAGATGCCTGTTTTTCCATCTCAGCGTCACTTAGTCATTTGGGTCATGGGAGCAGGAAGTGGGTTCCCTACCACGGGAGCAGACCTGTGGGGATCTACCTGGACCACCCCATCAGCCAGTGTGGGTGTGTCCCTGATGGAAACTGGAAAGGGAGTATGGAGCTATATGGAGGAGAAGGAGAGGTTGGTGTTCCCTGTACAGGCACTGGCCGCTTGTGCATCTGGGATCCAGTGCCTGCTTTTGGGGGGATCAATTATCCAATGGTATTGAGATCTTGCAAAGCCGGGACCTGAGTCTGGGCTCAGGTTGGAGCAGACACCTCCGCTCCAGCAACAACTCTGAACATCCAAGAGCCCCGGAACTTCACACTTGCTTAAAAATCCAGCTCTGCTTGCAGTTTTCCTGGCCAAATTCAGCTTTTCCTAACAGGTCAAGGACACCCTGCCCACGCAAATTGGGCCATGTGCTGTGCCACCATTTCTGAGCCTCTGGAGTCAGACAAACCCAGCTGAACAGGGGGGATTTTTTTCTCTCCTGCCTCTTGCCCTGGCACAGATCACATCCCGAGTACTAGCCAGATACGTCCCACTGATCCCAACTACAGTCGCTTCTCCAGCCTTGCACCAAATTCAAGCTCTTGCCTTCACTTGCAGGCACTGCCTGGTCCATGCCATGCAGTTTGCCCTCCTGAATGCTCCTGGAGGTCGGTTCCCACCCTTCCTCCTCCTCTTCCTCCTTCACCTGTCCCTGCTCTCCATCACCCACCACCTCGGGAGACCATCCACCTTGTTGTGACTCACAGCTGTGTTCGCACCCCAACCAGCACAAGGTTTTGTGCCTTTCCCTTTGCCCACCCGCAACGATGCATTTAATGCTGTTAATAAGAGCTGGGATTAGAGCAGTATAAATGAATGGGATATTGCCTCTCACCTGGGATGTCCTGAGTACCTTTCCTCAAGGGAAAATGAAACATATTGCAAAACAGGCACTATTTTGGTCTCTGCCCTGGTTCGGGTGGCCCCACACCAGATGTCACCAGGCAAGAAGTCTCCAAAGTTGGAGCCAGGCTGGGGCTTTGCTCTGGCTGTGGAGAGGAGGGAGAGGAAAAGGGGTGAGTAACCACATTTTACCTCCTCTGAATCTTGCTGATTAGCGTTCAAAATCTAATGAAACTGGGAGGGGGATCTGCTCTCGTTTGTGCGCTGTAATGGATCATGATGCCGAGGTGGCTGGGCTCTGGATGTGGAAATGGAGGGTTGCGGTAATGTGACAAGAATTAATGAAACGTAACCAGACTTTCATATAATTAAAAACAGGAATTGCTGGAAAGATGGCTCATGCAAAATGATGGGCTGGGGGTGGGCAGTGTTGATTAAAACTGGTGACTGGCTACAAATGATTAGATTAAAATCAATTAACTGTATAATTGCTGTCTGGCATATGGAAGGATAATTCAGTTACATAACTGGCAGCGGGATTTGCACTTTGCAAATGTTGTTTCAGTACATCAGATGAAGCTTAGGCAACCTAGCCGTTTAACAGGACACACTTCTTCTGATTTTGGGGTGGGATTTGGAAATGCACCGCAAGGAAGGACCCACAACCCAGGGTTGGTGTCTCAGCAGTGGTGACCAAAGAGCAAGAAAGTCCAAAGATGGCTACAAAACCTTGCTATGTCCTGGTTATTTGTAAACAGGAGCTCTTTTCATTACACTTTTAAAGACCGGTTGGATTAAGGAAGCATTAGAGGAATTCAGCGTGGGTCGGCTCTGTATCCTCCCTCCTCCCGAGAGCCTGCTGGTGGTGGTGCCCATTAGCACTAATGCAAACACATTAGCATATTGAAAGGATTCCTGTGTTACAGCATCCCTGATGACTTCATTTCTTCTTCCTTCTTTAAACACCGGCAACAGTAAGGGGAAGAAAGCCTGCAGAGTGAAAGCAAATAGCTGCTGGCTGCCACAGGGTGAACTTCGGCCACCGGTCCTGATCTCCTGCCAGGAGCATCGCAGGTGACCCTGCAACACACTCCTGCTTTGGGGGTTGGGGATGAATGGTTCAAATAAACCCTACCTCATCTTTGTCTGAGGAAGGTGGCCTCAGGTGCTGTCCCATCTCTGAGGATCCTCTGAGGATGAGCAACTAGGGCTGGAGATAAACTAGTTGAAAGACAGAGCTCAGAGAGTTGTAATTAGGGACACAGAGTCTAGTTGGAGGTCAGTGACGAGTGGTGTTCCCCAGGGGTCAGTGATGGGTCCAGTCCTCTTCAATATATTCATCAATGACCTGGACGAAGGGATAGAGTGCACCCTCAGCAAGTTTGCTGATGACACAAAGCTGGGGGGGCGGGTGGCTGACACACCAGAAGGCTGTGCCGCCATACAGAGAGACGCGGACAGGTTGGAGAGTTGGGCAGAGAGGAACCTTATGAAATTCAATAAGGGCAAGTGTAGGGTGCGGCACCTGGGGAGGAATAACCCCCTGCACCAGGACAGGTTGGGGGCTGACCTGCTGGAGAGCAGCTCTGCAGAGAGAGACCTGGGAGTCCTGGTGGACAACAGGATGACCATGAGCCAGCAATGTGCCCTTGTGGCCAAGAAGGCCAATGGCATCCTGGGGGGCATCAAGAAGAGTGTGGCCAGCAGGTGGAGGGAGGTCATCCTCACCCTCTGCTCGGCCCTGGGGAGGCTGCGTCTGGAGCACTGGGTCCATTTCTGGGCTCCCCAGTTCCAGAAGGACAGGGAACTGCTGGAGAGGGGACAGCAAAGGGCTACCAAGATGCTGAGGGGACTGGAACAGCTCTCTGATGAAGAAAGGCTGAGGGATTTGGGTCTCTTCAGTCTGGAAGAAAGACAACTGAGGGGGGATCTTATCAACACTTATAAGTACTTAATGGGTGGGTGTCAGGAGGATGGGGCCAGGCTCTTCTCAGTGGTGCCCAGCAACAGGACAGGGGGCAATGGGCACAAACTTGAGCATAGGAAGTTGCACCTAAACATGAGGAGGAACTTCTTTCCTGTGAGGGTGGCAGAGCCCTGGCACAGGCTGCCCAGAGAGGTGGTGGAGTCTCCATCTCTGGAGACATTCCAAACCCACCTGGATGCGTTCCTGTGCCACCTGCTCTGGGTGACCCTGCTCTGGCAGGGGGTTGGACTGGGTGATCTCCAGAGGTCCCTTCCAACCTCTACCATTCTGTGATTCTGTGATAAACCCCTGGAGGTTCCTGGCCAAAAGGCAGTGCTTGCAGACAAGAAGCATTACATTTTAACTGGTTTTAAAGTTCCTACTGAGATTGTGGATTTGCTCACCTCGGATACAGCTGCACTGAAGTTGGAGATCCACCTTCTTCATACATATCTTGCTTTTAAGCAGACATTTTACCAGGTGTTGGTCTTAGCATCTCTGTGGCCAGAGCAAAGGCACTTTCACGTCATGACATATGTGTCATCGACATTGCTGTGGAGGTGCTCATGCAGGGACAAAGTAGCTTCACTTCAGGTATTTTTGGTGAGCCAGTCTCCAAGCTCATTCCATTCCCAGAGCCTTGAGATGCCCTAGAAATGGTTACCAAAACATTAAAGTGGCACAGAAAGATGTTCAAGCAGTGCAATAAATTTGTTCCAATTGGAGCCATGCCCTCAAGTGGGGGAATCCATTGGCTGTAGTAACTGCAGAACACCCAGCATGGTCTCCAGGATGGGTCGTTGTCCTGCCAGGGGATGGCAGTGGGCTTTGCCCCCTCCTTTTCCAGAAGATCTGTCCTGGAAGAGCTCTGGAAATCTCTCGCACTGGCAAAAATACGTGTGCTTCCTGTAGAAGAGGCAAAAGTAGATTTAGGTCAAAAATTACTATGTATAGAGCTGAGAAACATCTCCTGAGCCATCTGCCATGCACCAAAGCCAAACTCTGCTTAGAGCCTGCTGAGGCTTTAAAAAAAATAAAAATCGACTGGCTTTCATTCAGAGCTTTCAAACCACTTCTGCTCTTTATAAGGCTGTTTAAACATGGCTCCGCTAAGCTGCTGTCCATCATAAATAAGCTCTTGGTTCTTGCTGTCAAGAAGAAAATTAACCCCGCTTCTTCCTCTCTGCTCCAGGAAGGCTGCGTCCAGCATGGGAAGAGGTCCTCGGTTCAGGTCCCCGCGTCTAACGTCAGCTTTGGCTGAGTGAGCACATCTTCCGGTTTCTGCTGCACTCCCCAAAGGTCCTGGGGGAAACCTTTGCAAAATGTGCAAAAACATTCTATTTAATGAGATTAATGAGTAATCTCCAAATAGATCCTGCTTCTCTGCCCTTTGTCTATTCTTGTGCTTGATTATTATGCACTGGTGCAAAATCCCTCTTTTCCCAGCTCTGGGGCCAGCACGCTCTCCACTTTATCTCTCCGGGCCTTGTCCATATCCCACCTATTTCTAGATCTCAGCTGAGATCTTTCTTCTTGCATGCTCTAGTGACAGAGATTGTAGGGGTTTTTTTTGCGTGTGTATGGTTGGACTCGATGATCTCAAAGGTCCTTTCCAACCATGAAGATTCTATGATTCTATGATTCTCGCTTCTTTTTCTCCTCCCCATGGCCAGCATTAAAACGAAATCACCTGGATGCCTTTTCGGGGACATGGAAGTGCCACGCATCTGCAGCCTGGCGCGCGGCTGTGTTATTGCTGTATAAATCCCGCCCCACCGCGTGGAAGATCTGCAAATCACCGACACGGCAGGCTTCCGAATAAAATCTCTTTCATTACGGAGAGATGGATAATCATTTCCCTTCCTGAACGAGATGCGGCAGATTTATTGACCTGACTCAGCCAGCAAGTTTATGCGAAGGAGGTAAGGTCAGGACAGAGTTTATAAACTCTGTCAATATTCCTACTCTAGGAGGTTTTCTTCTCTCTGACAAAGTAGTTCAGCAGTGCTGGTTCCTTGTTTGATGCCTTTAATAAAGCCAGAAGGACACAGATGTCTTGAGATAATTCACTCTTCTGCACTGAATCAAGTGGTGATCCGCACCGTGGAAATGTCTGTGTGGTCTCACGGTTGATGCTGGAAAATCACTCAACCAGCCCCAGATATGGACAAAAATTATTTCCTTTCTATTCTGAAATTCTATATTTTTTTCCTGTTCACAAACATTTCTAAAAATTTGTCAGGAAACGAAATGATCTTGTTCCGCTTTTGATTTAGAGAGGACAATACTCTGGTCTGGTTGGTCTGGTTTGGGACTTTTTTTTTATTATTATAACCTGCTTAAATTAAAAACCCCAAAAGCAATTCTAAAAGGGAAAACAAGCCTGCTCTATTTCAACTTTATAAGAACACTCTGCTCTGGGGATTTTTCCTGAAACAACGATTTGTTGAAATTAAACATATCTGTGAAATGTTGCTCATTGAATGAGCCCAAATTCCCCTACAGGCACAAGATCGTTATGAAATTTCTGATTAGCCTTTTCACGTAGCCATATTTAGATGTAGCTGGCATTATCATGGAAATAGGCCCTGCAATGTCTCCACCAGAGATGGCAAAGCTCCAGTGGGTCACCTTGTCTCCATCTCCATCTTTTGGTACCTCCCCCAGAGAGGAAATCCACGGATATTTGCATTCTGCAGGCTCTTGAACACCTCCAGGCAGGCAGACTTATGGTACAACTTTTTCCCAACTACAAGGTGCCTTGTAGGGGGTCTCTTCACTCAGGACAGGACATTTGCAGGGCAAAGACCTCTTCTAAAGCCAACTGGTCCTGGATAAGGCAGTAGGCTTTGTCCCAGGTGGAAGGCCAAGCAGAAGGTTCCTCTGGGACCGTGATACTCCAAGGTAGACTCTGCAGGTTGCTATTTCTAAGACAACTTCATACCCAAAAAGAGGAGCTCCATCTGCCCTCTATTCTTCCCCTCTCCTCTCCAGGGGGCTGCTCAGGGACCTGCACCACACAGCTGGGGCTGAAAATACCCTCTGGAAAAAATACAGTCTTTCGCCAAATTGAGTGATGCAACCAAACAAACCCCTGCAACCAGACCAGGGACGGGGTGGGAGGCATGGCCAGGGCATGCCAGGATAGGAGATTTTCCAAAGGCAGAGTCCATTACTGTCCATGCTCTGCTACCATTAGCTCAAGCTCACTGTGAAACCTCACCTGTAGAAATTAAGGGCTTGTTGCAAAGCTCACCACAACCAGCGGAAGGACTACCCTCTAACCAGTGGCTTTGGAACATGCTCTCAGCTTTAGCCCCAGTTTAGTCAGAGATCAACCACCATGGACATCTAGCATGCTTTTTGTTCTCGGATCACCAAACCATAGATATTTAGCATCCTTTTGCTCTCAGGTCACCCAAGCATGGACATCTAATGTGCTTTTGCTCTCAGGTCACTTCAGAGCACACTTGCTATTTATAGACATCCCAGAACAGCTTGTGGAGAAATAAACACCTGACACTTCCCAGTTTCTGATGTTTGCTAATGATACCCCAGCAGCTCCATGCTGAGCAGCTCAGCCAAGGAGGAGCACACCTCTCTCCAGATGGCAAGGGCTGCTGTCAGCTCAAATAGGGAAATCGCAGCTGAAATGAAGATACAAACTGGCATGCGGCAAGGTAGACAACGGAATTATTTGTGATCGGTGAGGTCTGTCACTACCTATGAGCAACAGCCCAGTGATTACCTGTCATAAACCAGCGCCTGCTGAACTTAATTGCAAACCTGATCTAACATGTTTTGAACAAGGCTGTTGGCAGGAACAGGGAAACAGGCAGTTGCACAGAAGTGCCAGCGAGCTCTCCGGGATGAGGGGACACCAGGTTTCCGAGGACTGCAGTGGGTTCCACGTCAGGTCCTGGGCAAACACAGGGCTGAACCAGCGCTTGTGGCTTGGAGTTGGCAATGCAAGGGGATTGGTGCAAGCTCAGCAGCTCAAGCTCTGGGGAGATTTCCCCTTCTTGTCTTTCATCCATCTAGAGGGACTGAAGAGGAGAAATGAAGCAAAGCTTGGTTCTACTTTTGTCCCGGAATACCTGTAACTTGTGATTTCCCACCATGATCCCAGAGATGGCCTAGGATATTCAAGAAAACACTATACCCTCCTGACCACCTGATGTGCTGGACTATCATTTCTCCTTTCTTCTGCAGATGTTCGACTCCACACCAAGTCCGAGACTTTGGCACTGCTTCCAAAGCAAAGATGGAATTGATTATCATGATTATCATTGATTATCATGATATCATGATTATCACATAATCATGATATCATGATACCGTCATTAGGATAGGTCTCATCCAAAAGAAATAGCCACAGCTGCACAAGTCACCAGAAAAGTGTTTGCATGGAAGAGAACACGCACGGGGAAGAGCAGAGCTACAACCAAAGAGGTCAGCACACATCTGAGATGTCCTACCATGTCAGCCTGGTCGCACAACTCCTTACCTAAATAACCATGATGAAAAAGGCCAAGTCTTTTTCTTGCTACCATCTACATCTTCCTGCAGAAGGTGAACTTCCCTGGGTTTCTTGCCCAAGTTTGCCTGTATCCCTGGAGGTAGGTCCTATCAGAAATAGCTGCTGCCCGTGGCATGGCCAAGATGCATAGTGCTTTCCTTGACACTATGCTCAAAAATATGCCCATTTGACATACAGCTTGAAACCCCCATCCACCTCTGTCTGGTATGATGGCTCGTATCAACAAAGAGCCACCCAGCAGAAGACGGGACATCCTGGGAAGGCTCTGTTTACGGAGATGTGGTCATCTCCACTTGGCAGATAGGCTCGGCAGTGCTTGGAGAGCATTGCCACTGGCAAACCTGCAGGTTTGGGGGCCAAACCACTCACCAGCCACGCTCACAAGCCTGTTCCCCCATCTGGTGCAGGTAAATGAAAGTCACTCGGAGCTTGCAGAAGGGAAGGCACTGGTATGAAAGGACTCAGAGTAAGTGTCATCCAGCTCCAACTCTTCTCTCTTAAGAGAGAATAGGTACTTTATTGGATGGAGAGCAACTCCCTGATATGGTGACTCACCAACCCTTATGTTACGCTTCTTCTTTACACTCCCCAGTGCTAATGTTATGATACTTAATGGCTTACAAGGTACTATTTCATCTTCTAAATATACACCCCCATTGTACTGCCTGAACTCCCTTCATTATATCATGAGCTGACTGCAGACATCAGTCACGGCTGTGATAAACAGAAACTGCCCTAATATCATTTCACAGGCTGCGAAGAGTCTGATCTCAGCTGTGCTGGAGCCAGATGGAAGAGGGAGTGTGGAATAGAGACGTGCGCTCTGTTAAATATATGTGACATTTAATTATGATTGCAATAGCTTCTCTCTCATCCAGGGTAACAGGAGACTGAATTCTGCAAATAAGAAGAAAAACCCAGATAATACAAGCTCTGCTGCTTCCAGACCCAGCCTGGGCATTCACTGGTGCATTCTGCAGCACAACCCTGTTCAAGGAGGATTTATTATCTCAAATGCTGCATCACACACACACACAAGAAGCTGCTCAGGTTGGGAAATAACTTATCTGAGTCCCTGATGAGTGCATACAGTTTTGTAGCCCTCCCAGGACCTGGTGCATCGGTGGTCTGGCCACGGAAGCCTCCAGAGACATGCAGAACCTCTGGGAGATTCTGCATCAGGTCTCCAGGCTGGGGCTGCACCATAGACAGACCTGAGCAGGTCTCAGACAGAATAGCTGCCAGTGGGCAGAGAAAACCAGCCCTTCTGCATTCGAAATGGCATGTGTGTCTCTTCACCAGTGGCAGGGTTTAGCCTCAAAAAAGATGAGCTGCCCATGGACAATGGAGAGTCAACTATAATGCAATTATTTCTGTTGTTGCAGTGCTGAGGAGCCGCCTGGGGGACTTGATCCCATCGCCGCATGCTGTGCAAATGCTAGATGGAAAAGCATTTTCCAGTTTTAATGAACAGCTAACGTCCCAGATGGATGGAGATGGCATCTTCAGCCAGGTGGAGCTACAATGAGGCAGTTTTGGTCATCGGTGGGAGCATTGGTCATACATCCCTCTGAACCCAACTGCTCTTAGGACTTCAGGAGTCGTCACAGCTCAGGACTCACCCAAGGAGGGACTTAGGAGAGACCAAGGATGTGGCTGCACTGAAGTTTATGCAGAAAAGTGAGGGAAAGAAGAGAAGAAAACCCAAAGGACGTTCCCCAGAAACTCATCCATGCCCACCACCTCCCAGGCCAAGCTGAGCCAGGTTTTCTACACCGCAGAAACAACGGTATAGAGAGCAAGGATAGACAATAAAGGGGCTTAAACCAAGGATGAGCAGCTTGTGGTGCTTTGGCGAGGCAGAACAGTCAAATCAGAGCTCTGGGAAATGGTGCAGCAGCGTCATGGGTTGGCTCAGGCATGACGCATGCTAATTGCCATTATGAAGCAGTGCAAGATGATTAGACCTTGATACAGCTCCAAATGGTGGGGAAAGACATTGCAGAGGATGAGTGCGTGAGAACAAGGCACACCTGGAGGTGAGGACTCAACTTTTCTGTGGTCTGGGACCACGAATCCCTGAGCAAGGGGTGACACTTTCTCTGAAGAATATCTTCAATTCTTAATATAGTTCTTGACTTCTTTGTTTTAGGGCAAAAGCGGGACGAGTGACCTCTTGTCTCCCAGTGTGTCTCAGCCCATCCCACCTCAATCACCTGCTTGCAGTAATGTATGTTTAATGAAAGGTTGGGTACTGGATGATCAACAGGAGCATGCAGCTAAAAATCTTATTGTCGAGTTTATACTTTGTACTGATATCCTTTGTTAAATTGAGGTCTTTTTTTTTGCCAGGTGGAAAGCATGAATATCGGTAAACAGAAGCCCATTTAATAGCAGAGTTTTAGCAATGGGTAAGTCTCTATCCAGCTCTTAAATTCTGATAACGATCTCCTCCCTGAAGCCCTGCTTTCCAAAATAACAAAGCCCTTTTCTCCAACAGTGCGAAGCTTTTAGGCAGCAAAGGATTGCTTTATGGGTTGAGGGTACGTAAATAGGACCAATTTGTTTCATGCCTGGAGGTATATTTCTTTTCTGGCAAACAAATGTCAGAAAGACAGTGTGTGAAAATGCAGTTTTCCCGCATGTGAGCTGCTTTCCCTTCCCAGCTAACCCCCCCTGCCCTTGCACCACATAAATGCTAACAGCCCAGTCCACTCTTGGAACGGGTACGGCATCGTATTTATGGGAAACTGGAGAGAGAGTGGATTTCTCCATAGCACCAGGCAGTGATGTCCTGGAGGAGCTTTTTCCGTAGAGGAGGTCATTAAAACCAGCCCGTTCCCACAAATATCCATTGCTTGGGTTAAGTCCCGGAATACAGGATAAGCTTTCTCTGACCGTGGGGTGGTGGTATAACAGACAGCAAGGGGGCAGGATGGGTGCTTGGCACCCAAGGGCATGGCATCTTGCATGGGAAGGACTTGAGCACTTTGCAGTGGAGCTGCTAAAAATTAATGTGATGGGGAGAAACGGCCCCGTGCACTTACGTCGGGTGCTGCCTGTGCTGATTCCCCGGCTTGATGAAGAAAAGCTTCCCCATTACCATCTGAGTAGCGCATACTGGTAGATCAGAACAATACCCGAAGTCAGAAATAAATGGGTTGAATAATTTAGTGGGCTCCGGAACATGGGAATGGCAGAGCGCATCGCCAGAAATAGGAAATCACGGCTAATAAAGGCAAGCGACAGTGGAAAATTCATTAAACATTTTTCAGACAAGAACATTTTGCCACTCGCAGGAAAAAAAAAATTAAACTTGAAATGAGGGAAATTTTGTTCTACAGATGGGTTTTTTTGATAGGAACTATATAAAAAGCTGAAGAAACATTTGATTAAAGATTGGGAGAGAAAAAGCTATAAAAAAATGAAAAGAACAGTCTGCAACTGTTAATTTCAATTTTCTGAGGCCTGAATCCATTCCTTTGGGTCCTGCCTATGCAAAAAAGCCTGGAACTGGTGACTTTTGGGGTGCAATGAACTCCAACCCCCTGGAGCTGGGGGGGTCACCCTGCTTGGAGGCTGGGGTGGTTTGGAAGTTGGGTGCTCTGCAAGCGTCTCGGAGCCATCGTGTCCTTCTGGGAGTCCTGATCGTCTCGCTGTGATTTATCTGTTGTCATCTCCCTCCATCCCACTGCCCTTCCCTGAGCCGTGTCGTTATTGTCTCTGTGAGGGACATTTTGCAGGTTTTCTACCACTGCGGCACCCTTAGAGACATGGGTTGGACTCAACCCATGCTGAGCAGAGTCACGCTCGCTCCCACATCTTGCAAAATGCAATAGAGAGAGGGAAAAGGAGTTGTCCCTCTGCCCTTTGGCTCCCCATTGCATCTCGCATCCTTACCCAGCCCTGACCTTGGAGCCAAAGTCCTGTTTTGCACATTTGTAACACCTTTTACCTGCGTATCCCCAAGTGCTCTGCTGCATCAGTTATTAACCGCAAGCCACTCATGGTGATGCAGCATTTTGGGATGATAAATCAAATGTCAGGAAGCTCTAGGAGACCCTGCAGCGCTCCCTTCACCATGCAGCATTGCTGGGAATCAGGGCAGCCAAATTTCATACCTTGGTTTAATGGGGACGGAAAGGGAAGACACATATTTTTAGAGGTAATGAGGCTTCTTGGTGGCAACTTAACCCAGAGGCTGCTGATGCTGGTGGTTGTTGACTAAGGTCAACGCTGGACCATATGCAAGGGACACATGTTCCTCCATCTCCATGTGACAAAGTCCTTCATAAGTCCCCCAAGATATCCCTCTTCCAGCAGCCCACCATAGCCCAATGCCATCTCGTAAGGTGAATTGTGCTGGTAACATCCCCATGTCCTTAACTGTCTGTCCCCTGGACAGGTTCCCTCTCCTAACAGGACCAGCTTCACTATTGTCCACTCTTTAGCTGTCTTGGAGGTTTCCAGACTTCTTGTTTTCCCACCCTGGGCATAGCAAGTCCATGAACTTTGAGTGAATTGAAGCCACAGGAGCAATTCCCCTTGAGGCCTTTGACAGTAGGAATGTAGTTTCAAAGGGAAAAAGTGGATTTAAAGGCAAGCGGTGCTCCCATCTACCCGCCACAGCTTAGGCTGCAGACTTCAACCCCCCTCCCACCACAGATGGGTGTGCAGCACCTCTGCCTGCTTCCCCAGCTCCCCTCCAGCACCCCTCCTTCTGCACAGGCAAAGATCCTTCCCTCATTTCTAAAGCCATCCGGGTTCTTCTTGTTTCCTGCGTCAGAAAGGTCTGAAGTCCCTTTGCAGTCATCTCACAATGGGACAGCTCGTACAGCACGTCCATGAACGCCCAGGAGGACCTGGGGAGGCGGATGGCTGGGCAGAGTGAGGGTACCCATCTGGCGTTACTGTTTACTTGGAAATAAAGGACTGGCTTGAAATCCTTCAAACACGAGACTGCCTGACACCGTGACAGAGCTGACAGCCATCCATTGCCTCAAACCTGCTCATCTGTGTCCCTGATGTAAATAAAGCATATGGTGCCCATCCATCTTTCTAACAGCCCAGGTCCAAGCTGGCTGCCTCGCCAAATCCTTTTAGTTCCTGAGCAGCCTCTGTGAGCTCCTATTTGCAAGCTGAAGGAGCACTGCAAGAGTCAGGTTCATCTTCTTCCCTACGACACTTGATACAGGGCTACAGCCACACGTTGTTGTTGTCCCTCTGGGATGACACAGCCCCAGAAATGATGACAGTTCCCGATTGGGGGATGCATCTCAGCTCCTGGTTCTCTGCAAGGAGGAGATGTGACTTTTCTCCTCTAGATGATGACACTAAGACAAGATATCGACCCAGGATGAGCCCCAGGTGCTGCTTCGATTCTGAGAGGGGTCTCTTAGGTTTGCCTGCAGAGGCTATGCATACACAGAGGTATTTGCTGGTAGGATTGTAGCATGGCCAGCAGGTTGAGGGAGGTGATTCTACCCCTCTACTCCACTCTCATGAGACACCACCTGGAGTATTGTGTCCAGCTTTGGAGTCCTCAGCACAGGAGAGGCATGGAGCTGTTGGAGCGGGGCCAGAGGAGGCCCCGGAGATGCTGGGAGGGCTGGAGCCCCTCTGCTGTAAGGACAGGCTGAGAGAGTTGGGGGGGTTCATCCTGGAGAAGAGAAGGCTCCAGGGAGACCTTGGAGCCCCTTCCAGTCCCTCAAGGGGCTCCAGGAAAGCTGGGGAGGGACTCTGGATGAGGGAGGGGAGCCATGGGACGAGGGGGAAGGGGTTTCCACTGCAAGAGGGGAGATTGAGCTGAGATCTCGGGCAGAAATTCTTGGCTGTGAGGGCAGTGAGCCCCTGGCCCAGGTTGCCCAGAGAAGCTGTGGCTGCCCCATCCCTGGAGGGGTTCAAGGCCAGGTTGGCCGTGGCTTGGAGCAAGCTGGGCTGGTGGGAGGTGTCCCTGCCCAGGGCAGGGGGTGGCACTGGGTGGGCTTTAGGGTCCCTTCCAAACCAAACCATTCCATGATTCTACGATTCTATGGTTTTTCATCTATATATTCTCTATGTACATTCTATATTGCATCTATACGTATATATATTCTATATATATTCTATGATTTTTCAGTTATATATAATTATATTCTATATATATTCTATGATTTTGCATTTATATATAATTATATTCTATGATTTCGCATCAACGTGTTCCAGCTCAGTCACTTGATGCTTTTGAGGCATTTTTGACACAGGTCTCACCTCCCTGTTGCCCAGGGGGCAATGCACTGGTGTCCCCCGAGTGCAAACTTGCTGAGAACTTGTTAACAGGAAAATCCCTCGTTAAGTGCAAAGATCATAAGGTCCTTCTTGAAGCGCCAGGGGATTTACTGGCAGACCTAGCAATTATCTGCCCTGTATTCTGTTGTAAGAAATTTTCTCCATGTCTCTATCAGATACTACCACCATTTCTCCTCTCTCTTGTCCTCTTCTCGCCCACAGTCCTTTCTCTGAACCTGTAAGTCTCTAAGTATACTTCTAATTCCTGGCTTTAACATCAGGATGGGCCATTTGTGCCACCCTTCCCCTCTCTGTGTTTGCAAACTGCACCGATTTCTTCTGACATTTGAAAAAATAAACAAACCAGGCTAAAAGCTTCTGGTCCTTGCAAGAATAATGATTACCGGGGTCTGCCTGTGACCAAACTAACCGATGTTTGCAAGAGAAATACACATGAATAATCCAGAATGCTTGCTGGCAGCCTCGTAAAGACAAATCAGAGCAGTTGTGGGCTAGAAACGAGAGGCGGTACAATTAGACCATGTAAATGCCTGGAATAAAGTCACCAAAAGACACGAAAATGGGTCCGCTAGGAGCAACAGCTTCTCCCTTTGCAGCAAGAGGAATGGAGCAGCTTCGTCTCAGCCAGGGCCATGAAATTCCAAGAGGCCATGGCTCGTGGAGTAGGGATGAGTGGGAGGTTTAATTGGTTGCAGATTTATTACTTGGTCTGGCCTGCGGGAAAATGAGAATTTCTGTCCCTCGGGAAATTCCAACACCCACCTTCACCCCTAATGGAAATGTCAAAATAGAGAAACTCCCCATGGAGCAGGACAAGGACAAAATATTAAGCAATATCAGAAAGTCTGGTTTTTGCTTATTTGACCCTGAATGAAATCGGTCTGACTGCTCCAGCATGTCACAGGAGGACAAATTCAGGTGCTTCATAAATTTTCTGGGTTTTTCTCTCTGTTTCAGAGTACTCCACATCATCACATGGAGCTCACTGCAGACCAGCCAGGTACCCTTCCTGGTCTAGGGGCAAAGAGGAGCACCAAGCTCCTCCTCTCCTCCGATGTCCTTACAGCAAATATTGCTGATAAATGTCAAACCGACCCAAAACAAAGGACTGTGATTCAGCAGACAGAAGTGACTCAGTTTGGGTCACCTCAGCCTGTAGTGAAAAACCTCACTTCTCTTTCTGTGCTAAAAGCAAAAGCATTTCAGCACAACACAAAAATCCGCAGGGACAGATGGGATGTTTTCCATTGGAAACACCTCTGGTGGCACCGTGGTCAAGGGGCTTTGCAAGCTGAGCTGCCATGTGTCTCCAAGGCTGTTGGTGGACACAGGTCATGATGTCTGCATGCCCCTCTTTGGCTTCCTCCTGAAGGGTGAGCCTGAAACCTTTCCACCTGGAGGACACTTCACCCAAGGTAGCCCCACAGTGAGGTGTTGGCAAATGGAGCACCGGTGGCTTTCACCCTACGGTGGAGAGAAATCAGCTCCGGTGCATCCATTCACCTCTCCAACGTGCTCCCAGAATTCATCCACCCAAAAGCATTGAGTCCACGGGCTGGTTGCATTTCCACCGAAGAAAGAATAAATAGGTCACATCCCCTGCTGAGCTTCATTAACACGCACAAGGAGCTCAAAAATAGCCCCGATGAGGACCTGGCCCTCCTGGGCAGCCGTGGCTGGTGAGTGACAGCAAAACTGTGGGGAACTTCATTAGTTAATGAGGCTGAAAGTTGAATTCTCCTCCTTTGCCAAGATTTTAAGTGAATATTCAAGGCATTCTCGGGATGAAAACCATCCTTTTTCTTTCTTTTCTTTTTTTTTGCAAAACTGAAGTTGGAGGGGTTTTACAAAGTAGATTGTACTCTCTGCTCAGGTCTCTAGAAGAGAGAGGGAATGAGGAGGAGATCGGTCTCTCCAGAAACCTGACCCAAAATGGTACAGATATGCTAAAGCCAAAGCACGTCCCCAACCCATCTCTCTGCTGTGTCCCCAGATTTGGAGATCCCCCTGCCCCTCGTCCAGCAACTGCAGGAGGGGGAGCGGGGTGTCCCAGGGACCCCTCTATCTACCTCACCTACTGATGGAGCAACTAGCGCATCTTCTATTTTTGAACTTTTTTTATGGAAAAGTGATCTCATGGTTAAAAGGACATGGGGAAAGAGGGAATTAAGGATTTGCTTTCAGCTCTGCCGCTGGTACTGGTAAAGCACTGAGGTCTCCTGTGCTCCTCAGCAGTAGGGCTGTCTGCTGATAGCTCCACTTCCAGCCAGCAGGTCTACAGGAGATAATGATTCAATTTTAACCAAATATGACAATGATGCTTATTTTTTATTTTCTTTAATAAATAGGGAGCTGCATCTCCCAGATGTTCCCAGAAAAGGACGTTCTGGGGATGATACAGATGCAGCTGCTCTGGGGGAGTAGGAGCAGCTGGAGTCCAAGCAGTCCAAACCTGTGGACTCTCCATCCCTGGAGATGTTCAACAAGGTCCTGAACAACATGAACCAGCTGGTCCTTCCTTGCCCTCAATTATCCAGTGATTCTGTGATATTTCCACCAGGGTCCCTGCCAGGTTCCCAGGAGATGGTGGTGCCCAGTGACCTGAGCTGGAGATGGCACCTGAGCATTTGCAGCACACTGCAGCTCCAGCCATCAGATGGGACCACTGTAGGCTTCCCTTGGAGAAGGCATCCAGAGGAAAGAGCAAACCAAGTTCATGAGAGCTGTGTGGGAAGCGCCTTCTGGTTTCCACCATCTCCTGACAAGTTTGTGAGATCTTTTCTCTCACTAGTGCTGGTTGGGCTGTAAATCTCCTGAGGCTGCTCTGGGGGTTTTTGCAGGCTTTCTTTTGAGGCAATATCATGCTCTTCATTTTGCACAGACACCAGAAGTGGGGTGAACTGACATGTGCTCTATAACATTCCCAGCCCCAAGTCTACCTTCATCTCACATGGCCCTGAAAACTGCTTCTGACAAAGTGCATTGCTGTATTTCAGGGAACAGCAGCAGTGTTTTTTCTTCCACTTTCAAAAGACTTTATTTGAATCCAGGAGCAGAGTCCTGCCTCCCTTCAGGTGAGCTCTGGTCAAGCATTCAGTGCTCCTTTCCTGCCCTGACGTACCAACTGGCTTAAAGGTCCTGGTTCGAAGATAAAAAGCTGATCTCTTCTTGTCTTCCCTCCTCCCCGTGGGACCTGAGCAAAGACAAAACCTTCTGATACTGCAGCAACTCTTGAGGACAGAGCTTGACCTGGAAACCAGCAAGAAAAGCATTTTGCATGCAGCGGGTGGCTTGAAGGATCAGTTACAGGCATCGGAAGGAAAAGGAGGGGGAGGAAGCGAATGGTTAATGTCCCTCTTTGAGCCAGTTCCCTTTGCAAATAGCTGTTTGCGCACTGATGGAGGTGGAAATGAGAGCTCTTCATCAGCAGTCAGCCAAGCAGCTTCTTCCCTTGGTCGAAATTCTCCTAATTTCTAAGCAAGGCTGGTGCTGTGGGTGTAATTTCCCTGGCGATGCTGCTGTCGCAGGGCTGGTCTGACCCATCTCAGACCAGTTTCCTGCATAGAATAGGGATGAGGGAATGGGGGAAGAGCTGGACACTGCTTGCACTGGAGGCTTTGGTGGTGGTTCCCATCACTGGCACTAAATGACATCAAGTGGGTGATGATTGCCCCATCCCTCTGCCTGAGCTCAGGGTGGACTTGGGCAGTGCAAAGGCATGTCCTGGTTTTATCCGGGGGCTTGAGCACCTGCAGGCAGTGGGGATGGCACAGCCATGGGTTTGGGAAGCCCAGGAGCTGGTTGGGTTTTCCTCTGCATGTACACTGCTGCCATGACTGTCAGTCTTAACTCAGGAGCTTGAACACCAGTGCTTTGGGGAGCTAAATGCTTTGGACGCCCTCCCTGCTGGTAAACACAATGCAGAATATGGGTTTATCGCTGCTCTAAAATGCACATCACTCTTTTCTCTGCCTCCTGAGATGATGCATCCCCATGGCTGTCCCCTCTCTCCTTGGTGCTTTTCCCTACCTGCTCCCTGCCTCATTCTCTATGCTGAACACAGCTCTCCACCTTGTTCGTGGTGGCAAACACACCAGCGACCCGCTGGGGCTCACCCTCACCATGGGGGCTCTATGGAGAAGAGCAGAAGGGTTTGATCTGCCCTGGGAAAGGAGGGATCTTGCAAATCCTTGTGCAGCCCATGTGTGTAGAGTTCCTCCAAACCACTCTGTGAAGGCTGCTGGCACTCTATCGGATAATGAGGATTCCCCGCCTGGGTTATCAATAACTCCAAATAGCTTCTGAAAAGTTCTCCCTCAGGCTGCATCAGAAACATGCCGGGATGTTCAGCACCAGGAGTGACACAGGGGTGCTTCCAAGGACCACGTGTGAGCTGGATGCTGCACAGACCTCTTTCTTTGACGACAGTGTCCCTGAGTCTCGGAAAGGGTGGGAGCCCCAGGACAACATCGTGGGGAAAAGGGAAGGAAAACCCAGCCTCATCCAGCACCTGCTCTCACCAGCAGATGCAAAGCAAACTGGTGGGACTGATAAGCAGGGAAATTCAGCCTGGAAAAGACAGATCAGGCTGTTGCATGACACTTTGCTGAGGCCAACATTGTAAATGACGCAGTCTTCACCAGGACATGCAAAGCGTCAGGTAGACAGAGGGCAATGACCCCATCCTTCTCCATCCCTGTGTGCCACCACAGCTGTCCACATTGTTTCTGGGAACAGAGATAAGCCTTGGCAGAGTTAGACATCAGAGAGGCGATGCCCTGGGAAGTGGTGGAATCACTATCCCTGGAGGTATTTAAAAGCCAGGTAGATATAGTGCTTAGCGCTATGGTTTAGTTATGGTTTTTGTCAGAGTTAGGTTGATGGTTGGACTCAATGATCTGAAAGGTCCCTTCCAACCTAGGCAATTCTATGTCTCTATGTCTCTCTGAAACAGGGTTTTCTTTCCAGTTGAGCAGGGCCGTCTGGGCTTTCAGCCACTTTCAACAAGGCTCAGCAAATAGAATATTAAAGTCTGTGTTTGTAAATACCTGGGCTCAGCACACCAGTTTTCTCGGTGAGTTGTAGATCTGCCTGTAGGCAGAGTTATGCATTTATTTGCTCCATTCTATGAATTAATGTCATGGTCCAGTCATGGCAGGGGAGAAAGACAGAGAAAATCAACGATGCTACCCAACCAGCCCAGTTCAGCTGGGATAAACACCTTCCTCCCATCAACGCAATTCAAAACCTTCACCTGCCGTAGGCAGTTCAGGTGCAGACTTCCCCTGGAAGGGTGACAGGGACCAATTTTGGCAGGGGGACCAGATTCTATCCCAGGTGAAAAACTTACCCTGGGCCAGGGTTGTGTGCACCCTGTTGGGTCCAGGCATGTTTGCCACTGGGTCCGAAATACAGGGGCAGAATCAGGGACAGAAGAGGATGGAAGGAGATGCTCATGCAACACTTAGATGCTGCACTACAAGCTGCTCCATGGACTTTATCTGTGCTTTTGCCAACCCCAGGGAATGCAGTTTTCCCAAAGGGATTGATTGGGTTTGTGCTGCTCCTCAGGTCCACAGGTGATCCCCCCGGGACTGACGTTTGCTCGGCGGTGTGTCTCTGGTTCTGTGTGGCCAAGATCTTCCACCAGCATTTCAGAAAGAGAGTGAGATAGAGCCTGCCCCACACGATATCCAGTCTTTTCTTGTCTTTCCTTCGTCTGATGAGTGATGTGCAATTTCCTCCTGTTTGGTAATTGCCAACAAGTTTCTTATCCAGGCTAGCGGTCTGCAGCAGAGCAATAGAAAGGCAGCAGCTCTGGGCTTGCTGAAGGTGGGAACTGAAAGCTCAGGCAAGCATCAGCTGGGCAGCCAGGTCCAGGCAAATGCATTTCATGGACTGCTCCGTGTCACACGACACAGTTGGGCCCAGGGACAAGATGGGGACAGAGCCAAGGAGAGGGGAGGTGTGATCTGTGGGTATCTATAGTTCGTGGTTTGCAAGATGTGGGAGACTAGACCAAAGGGACATCAATCCACCACTCTCCATGTGCCTCCTGGACCAACCTGAACCATCGCCATGCAGGAGCATGAGACCACACTCCTGGACTGTCACAAACTGCATTACAAAAACCTGGCTTATAGCAGCAGCTCTGGGAGTCAGGGGGTTACGTGAGAACAGCAGTGGCCATGCCAAAACTATTATTCTCTCCAGCCCTCCTGCTTTCAGAGGAAAGCCTGAGAACATGAGACACAAAAGGCATTAATTATAAGTCAGTAAGAATTATTCCTTCACTGTTTCCAGGCCAGGCTGGTGCTGGCAGGATACGCTGCGAACTCCTGTCCATGCCTTCGGGGAAATGTTTGCCTCCAAAATTTATTTTCCAGTGTCCCCAGAAGTGCCCAAGGTCACACCAAGACTGCAGGCTGCCCCAAGAGCCCAGCAGCTTCACTGTCAACCCTCTCTGAAGGCAGGTAGTGGTCATAAATTAAACCTTGAAAAGAAATGAGAAACAAAACCAGGAACAGGTCTACGGTGAGTGTCGGGTCTGTATTTGCTTTATTTTCAGTGATTACAAGCAGCCTTCCTAAATCCTAACCCTTCCCAGCAGGACAGGAACCCCCCAGCCAGGCCCAGGGCATCAATAGCCCCCACACAACCACATCTAAAATGACTATCTGTAAAATCTCTTCATTTCTCACCCAACTCCCTTACGGGGATGAACAATGAACATTTTGGGAATTGGCCCCTTGCACCAGGGAAGGGCGATGATTCCTGGCTCCAGCTCATCACTGCAGCTGGTCCCAAGGGAGCAAGGTCAGGACTCCATCCCAACCCCGACACACCAGAGCGGGTGGACCGACACCACAGTCGCCCTGCTTAGCTTTGTCCTTAATTTATCACCCGAGTAATATTTCTTCTTTTGCTTTCTGTCTGGAAAGCTCTTTTTGGTCACTCCTGCAACGGGCACTTGGACTTCATCCCCAAGGTCTCATGCTGAACCTTGCTGTTCATCTCCCCAGCCACTTCCTACCACTCTAGCCACCAAAAATCAGAGAAAGCCTGAGGGCACGGAGCCTGGCAAAGCCCCCGAGTGAGATGCACCAAGAAATTATTCACCCAGGATCATTTAAGTGCTACCAGCTCCGTTCCTGACAAGAAGGAGATCTTTCATCAGCCTCTTTTCATAATACTTGGTTCCCAGCAAAATAAGGCACCAAAAGGCTTCATGTGCACCCATGACACATTGAGGTCAGGCTGGATGCTGAAGAGCATCCTTGAAGCAGTACAGCAATGCAGTGCAGAGAGCCCCAGGGTGTCCCCACCACTGATGGTGGCAGCAGTCCAAAGCCTGACTGAGATGGATGGACGCGGTCCACTGGAGAAAAGACAACTACAGGCAGCTCCATCACAGATGTGTCAACATGCAGGCGAGAAAAGGCCTCTGGTGTTTCCGTCATCACCGAGATTTCCCTCCATGTGAATCCTCATGCATCAGACCCCAAGAGTCAAGGGGTCCAGTACCAAACACACTGACTTTGGATCAGAGAAGAAAAGTGGCCAGAAGCTGCTTTAAGCTCTTCTGGTCTGAGCACATGTGGCTTCCAAAATGGTCTTTGCAGAGTCACATGGACATAATGGAGAACAGAGTTGAGCCCCTGCGTGTCTAGCTGAAATATGTGTTTGGCTCTTTGACTTTGCTAGAAAAGTTTTTTTTTTATTTTCTTGACTAACCACCTTGCTGGTAGGGAAGAAGCACGGCTAAAAACAGAGACAAGAATTTTCCACAGAAGGCACATTTAAACGTAATCTTCCAAGCCATAAATCAAGGTTTAATCCGACATAAGAGTACAACTCAAGTCCTCATCAATTCTCCTTCCTTGGTTACACGTGAACGTGAATATAAAGGGCTCCTTGATTTATCCAGCCCAGAGAAACTGTACGGTGTTTCTTTTAATAGCTGATGCTTTATCTATCAATTCCCCACTCCCCCATGTCTATTCCTAGGCAGCTGATTAGAATTTATCAAGATCTATAATGCACCGCAAAGCAGACCCACTTCCTATTACAGTTCTAAAGCACAGTCTTTTTATCAAGGGAAATGCGAATATTTATCAGCCCCCGGATATACAGACATGAGAAAAATAAGACATTACCATTTTAAAGCTTCTTTTCATTGCTTTTTTCTATGCCACCTTTCTGATAAAGCAGGAGCAACAGCCCTCACACAACCGTGCTTCTTCTGCAGAGCAAAAGGAAGGGCCGGTCGTACCCGGACCTGAGCTTAATTCCCTGGGGTCCCATCCAGGGGGAGGCAGCTTGTGGGAAAACCCTCCCCGGAGGGGTTTTTAACTTCAAGAGACCCCTTTACTACACGCAAAGCCAATTAACTAATTAGCTGGGTCATTCTGCTAGCAGAGAGTTGCTGTTTGAGGCTGACCTCACCACCAAGGTGACAAAGTCGGTTTGGGGGACGTAGCTCCCGTTCCCCCTTTAGCTGTCTGAGCTGTGCCAACACCTCCTCCGCAGTCCAGCATCTTCCTTGCTAAGCTTTGCTGACTTTAGATTAAACATGGGAGCAAAATAACATCGAAGTATATTGAGTATTAATTGCCCTCTGAGGGGACAAGGAAGACAGGCTTGTCTATGAGGACAGGCTGAGAGAGTTGGGGGGGTTCAGCCTGGAGAAGAGAGGGCTCCGCGGAGACCTCAGAGCCCCTTTCAGACCCTCAAGGGGCTCCAGGAAAGCTGCGGAGGGACTCTGGATGAGGGAGGGGAGCCATGGGACGAGGGGGAAGGGGTTTCCACTGCAAGAGGGGAGATTGAGCTGAGATCTCGGGCAGAAATTCTTGGCTGTGAAGGCGGTGAGCCCCTGGCCCAGGTTGCCCAGAGAATCTGTGGCTGCCCCATCCCTGGAGGGGTTAAGGCCAGGTTGGCCGGGGCTTGGAGCAAGCTGGTCTGGTGGGAGGTGTCCCTGCCCAGGGCATGGGGTGGCACTGGATAGTCTTTAAGGTCCCTTCCCACCCAAACCGTTCCATCATTCTATGACAATGCTGTTTGTGTGGCCATCCATTGCTTCCCCCCATAATCTCAGCGCACCCCTTGATTTCTCCAGCTTCCATTTCCAGTACCTGGCCACCTGTCTTCTCTTTCTCTTTGCCTGACTTCCTCCCTCCCTCCCTATCTTTTCCATTAGCAGCACAATGCAAACATGCTTAACTCCTCCACCCAACTGCCTGTCACACTCCGCTTTGCAGTAAATTGCCTTTGGATGTGGGATCCCAGGGACATTTCTCTCCCGGAGGGGCCACTACGGTGTAGCTCTTTAGGGGCAAAGCACAGCACATCACCCCCTTTCTGGGACAGTTTCCATTGGGGCATCTGCCAGCAAGAGGTAAGATCACTGGGCACTTCACGATGAGTCCCCTGCGTCCCATCCATGCGTCGAAATCTGCCGTGTTCAGCTGTTATTTCTATTATCCAGCATTTAAGTTCCTCATTAAGACGTGTTAACTCCCATTTAATTCCCTCTCAGGATGGCAAGCACTCGTGTTTAATGAACTCTGCAGAGCCATCTGGGGAGATTTAAAACAAGCCCTCCAGCGGCTGGTCAGGGTGTGATTAATGATGGCTGTGGACTCAAGAAGGGCAGAAACAAGGGGACAAGAGCTGCAAGACTCCCACAAAGAGGTCCCAGCTCTGCCTTGGTGAACGTAGCTTGTTCCTTCCCAAAAAAAATGGGACAGCTCGAGGTGAGGGATGCAGCCAGCACCACCTCTGGATGCTTGCATCAAAGGGTGTGGAGCTCCAAGCAGAAATGATGGCCTAGGAGGAAAGGACGAAGCCCTGCAACAACTTATTTGGGGACTGGACACACAAGCATTTTCAAGCAATTAAAATAGGCAGACTGGCTTCTGTGGTCCCCCTAAACCATGGAAGTTGTCTTCTATGGCCACCCTCAGAGAGGAGGATCCTCTGGGGTAAATACCTGAGCCATGGTGCCACGGCATGTTCCTGGGAGGGCATCCCCACTGTCCTGGTTTGAGCAACACAGGACTAATTTTTCTTTTAGTGCTAGGGAAAACGGCACTTTTAGAAGACTCTAGTGTCTGAATTTGTGAAAATATTTACTTTATAGCCAGCTCTGGTGTGCGGGTCTCAAGGTCTCGGTGTTTTTGAGCCTTGCCAGTTGCTGGGATGAGGAGGAGCGAGACTCGGGCACTTGACCCAAGCTGCCAACAGGATTATCTCATACCATGAGCATCATATTCAATATAATCAGAAAGTTTGCCAAAGAATTCTCTCTCTCCCTTGATGCCTGTGATCCTGAGAACTCCTTGCCCCGGAGCCCTGAGCCCTTCCCTTCCTCCCAAAGCCGCAGCGCTCGCAGTGTCCCACTTTTGCTGTCCCCTGCTGGGAGTGCACGGCTTCTGCTGATGGAATGGGCTGAATATAATCCTCGTGTACTTTATATTGGTATCAGGATCAATATTGGTTCTTTAATGTTAATTATCTAGTCTTCTTCTATTAAATCTGTTTATATTTCAACCCTCGGGTTTCCTTATTTTTTCCTAATTCCCCTTCCCAGGTGGGGAGGGGTCATCGGGTGATAGAATAATTATCTAAACAACAACAAATTGTTGTGGGTTCCTCAAACCATAACACCCACCTAGATACTCTCATTCCCACTGCCTAAACTCCTGAAGGTATAAAGCAAGCCCAAAGGTGCTTTCAAACCTTTTCTCACTTCGTTCTGCTGTTAAGTAGTTAAGTCTCCGCATCCTCCACTGTATCCCCAGATGGTCCCTAATGCATCTGTCTCAGGAAGAAACCTGTACCGAAAAAATCGCTGTACTCTTCCCCCCGCTCCCTCGCCCGTAATCCCTTCTGCTATGTGACTGCCCCTGCCGCGTCCGCTCCCTGTCAATTAGCCAGGGAGGGACCAGGGTTTGCTGAAAACATCTTCCAGCTTCGCACTTGCGGTCTTTTGCAAGGAAAGCTCTGACAGCTCAGGAGCCATCAACGGAGCAAGGAATAATTTGGCAATAATCCCACGTCAGGAGCAAAGATGACGAAGCTGCCTGCAGCTCCTGACAGATAATGTAGGGAAATTCATTTAACAAGTCATGGCTGCTTACAAATAACTTTCCTAGTACCTGGGGCACACTCCATCTCTCTCTACACGCACACTAGGCATTTATCAATTTTATTCCCCCCCCCCCTTTTTTTTTTAATGTTAAAACATTCTTCCCAGCTGTTTCTTGCCACACTACATTGTACAGCCATAGACCACAGCCACGCTCCTCTCCTGCTGCTCAGCAGCCTCGGGCTTCAGGGGATCCCAGCGTTCAACTGGTGGCACTGGAGCATTGGTGGGGACATGGGACGTGGGACGTTTGCTGTTCAATATGTGCTGATCTGAATTTGGTCCTTTGCTGCGTGGATGAGGCTCTTAAAATCCTCCTCCAAGTTAAGACTGTCCAACTGCCCCTGAATTTCCGGAGAGGCCATTAGACTTGACCAGCAATGGCATTCACCCAGCACTCTGCCAGGGGAATACTGAAGGTCCAGAATGTCACGGCATTATGTTAAGGCTGTAAAAATATGTCTTTCTCCCACATAAATCATATTTCTATGTCAGAAGCCAGCCAGTGAGGGAAGTTGTTTAACTCTGCAGCGTCTGGCAGCTGGGTCACCTTGCCACAACACCAGCTGCAGAGCCAAGTGCAGTCATCCCTGCCTTTTCCCTCACGACCCCAAGAGTTTTTCTCCCATTCTTATGCAGTAAATCCTTTCAATCCACTTATCTGCTTCTTTTTCCCCTTTGTTATCTCTCCCTTGTGTAACCCCGGCTCCAGCTCCGGGGAGGAGACACTTCCAAGCGTGCCCCTTTCATCACAGCCATCCATCACCCGCCGGCACTTCTAGCTCTCCTCCCCTGACGCCCATCAGCATCACCTCTCCCTCAGTACACAAACGCTCTCATCTGCTTTCGGAGTTCGACAGACTCCTCTTAAAGAGCAGCGATCACTGGGAAAATGGCCAGCATGAAGCAGGGGTGGGATGGACGGGAATAATTCAGAAAAAGACGGGAAGAGATGGACCACGACCAAGTTGAACTGGGTGACATGAAATTCACAGTGCTGTACATTTATACAGGAATCTTAGTATGAAGGTCATGCTTAGGTATCACTTGAACCCAGCTGTGTCCTCCCTGTGCTCCCCCTTCACTGCTCATGCTGTAACGGAAGATGATGAATGAGGCTTTGTTATGATGCTGACCACAAAGGGTTTCCAATTTACATAAGACAAGAAATAAGAGAGCAAAATTATCCCCATTTTACAGTTTGGGAACTGAGTCCAGAAAGATTTCGCAGTTCTGATCACACCGTACCCCACTGGCAGAGCTGGAAATCAAATTGTATCTCCACAGTCTCCAGGCAGTGCAATTACCCTCCCTTAAAATGTCTGAATATTTATTTCAAGTCTCTAGAGCTCAGTGATTGAACTCGTGGGTCACTGAGACTTGCCGACGGTTGTCCTCCAAGGTAATGGAGGAGTCAGGACTAAAGCTACTATCTCTTTATGTCTGCTCACGCATGAATCTGAAGGCAATTCTGCATTAAAGGCGTGTTTTTGCCAAGGCAGGACTCAAACCTTCAGGTTGGCATCCTCATTCATGGCATAAACCTCTTTGCTTTGAGGCTGTTGGCTGGAGCAAGGTGTCTCATGGACCCCTTGGATGAAATCAAAAGGGGTTGGTTGTCTAATCCCATCTACGAGATGGCCTCATGGCTCCTGCTCTTGCATTCCCTTTCCACTCTATGGGCTGTGCTCTCAGTCTCTCCCGGACAGGAGCTGAAAGGTGTTTATTTGTCTGCTCTGCTCCCACGAAACACACCTAAGACGGCTGGGTAGAACTTCGTAGATGATGTGTGCTGGACAGGAGTGAAAACTGAGAGCCAAGGAAGCTGGAGGACGTTGGGAACAAACCAAAGGAGCTTTTTGCTTCCCACGAGCCCACAGAAGAGCCGGCCAGGGTGATGGAAACCAGCCCATCTGGATCATCTATATTATTTTGCAACTGTTTGCTGTTAAAATCTCCTTATCCATAAATCTCAGAGGCTGGCCAGGACTGGAAACAGTGCACCATGTAAACAAAAACACATAGTCTCTGCCTTAGAGGTTTTCTGCATCTTGGGCTGCATGTGACAGCGTGCAATGAAAAGTGACGGGGAAACGGAACGACATGGTCATCAGCCACGGGGACATGGGGGTGCACAGAGCAGCTGCATCTACAGGAGGAAACCAGATGGGCCATCTTTTGTGTCTCTTAGAAGGTAGGATATGATGTGACTGAGCGTGTCACGTTAGAAAAATACTGGGCAGAGCTCGGTGTCTGAGAAGAAAACGCTACACAGCCAAGCATCTCCTGGGAGCCCTCCATCCCAGATGTTCCAGCCATGCTTGGCTGGGATTTTAGCCGAAGTCCATGGGAACAAAGCCATGGAGCTCTAAGTCAACTAGGAAACCCAGGCAGTTATAAAAGGACCAATACACTCTCTCTCCATCAGGGAGATCCTTTCTGCAGAGGGGTCTGTTGACACCAGTGTGGCCAGGGAGGTGTTTTGCACCTGGTAGTTTTTCATGCAATCACCCCCACAATTCAGGAGAGGCGTTTGTGACCAGGAGAGCACTGGGGAGACCTCATTTGAGATGGTGGCATGTTTCCCGGTACACATACCAATCAGTCCCTTCGGCTGCTGATGGAGCCATCAGACTGATGCAGCATTTTCGTTCCCTACAGTCAATTGCTCCCTTCTCCCTCATCACCCTTTATAATACGGAGGAGTTTTTTTATTTTCCCCTCGGTTGCTTATTCATGCCTTAATGGCACTTGATTTTCAATGGGCTCTTAGAGCCCTTTTCCGTGCGTACTCTGCAATGCTATTAGGCTTTTCAGTGCTCCTTTGCTCTTTAAACAACCTTTGCCTGCTTTCCCTGCAGAGACATCTAAGTGTGCCGGGGTTACGAAACTCCTGTTGATATTACCATCCAGCTGAATGTGGCTGTTCTCAAAACGAAATGAGAACAGCAGCAAAATCTCCAGAATATGTAAACACGCTGAGCTGAGCCTCTCTTGGTTGCTGCTCAAAAGCATTTACGTCGCTGGTGCCTGCACTCAACGGGGGACTCGGTCTTCAGTGTTTATGCAGCACAGCTGGCGGAGCAGTAGACCGGCCATTGCTTCGGTCAGCCTGAAATTGCTTTCCCCTTCCAGTGATTTCACAGTGAAGCTCAATGCTGGTTAATTTTACAACGCAGCGTTCAACAGGAAGGTTGAGGGTCAGTGAATAATGGACCTTGATGGGAAAGATCCCAACGACCTGCTGCATGGAGGGTTTGTGAGCTGGGTCTTATGAGATTGGGCTGGCAAAGTCCTCTGTGCCCGGACCCTTCCCATGCAGCCCATTTGGAGGCAAAAAAGGCATCAGGTTGCTCAGGGAAGTGGTGGAATCACCATCCCTGGAGGGATTCAAAAGCTGAACAGACGTGTTAATGAGGGACATGGGTTAGTGGTGGGTTTGTCAGTGTTACATCGATGGTTGGACTTGATGATCTGAAAGGTCCCTTCCAACCTAGACTGTTCTATGATTCTATGATCTCTGTCCCTGCCCGTCCTTTTGCATGTCTGCTCTGTGCAAAGTCCTCTTCATCTTCTCTCTCTCAGAGGTGTTTTCTGAAGGTATCTTGTTTGTTAAGCCTCTACATTTTCCCTTCTTCTTTACATCAGATGTTCTGCCTGACTTCCTTTCCTGGA
Organism: Rissa tridactyla; assembly: GCF_028500815.1. NCBI lineage: Eukaryota > Metazoa > Chordata > Aves > Charadriiformes > Laridae > Rissa > Rissa tridactyla. Next base: position 9,058,555 of record NC_071466.1, on the reverse strand, counting down.
TGACAAGGAAAAAGTGATCGCAAGCTCTCTAGTGAATATTGATACTGGTATTTGTTATTCCATTTAACAGGCAATCTTTCCTTGAGACATTTGCTTTCCAAGGCACTTAGCTGTTGCTGTAAGGTCTGGTGCACCTCCAGCTTTCACATCCATCTGCTAAAAAAAGCAATAGCATTTGAGTCCCTTTCATCATTACTTTGTTGGGTTTTTCACTGATCGGATCTTTCCTACAACGGCAAATGCACCGGAGTGTCAGTTTCTCCTTAACCACGTCCCTGCACTGTGGCTTCTGTGGTCTCCTGCCGTGTCTTGCCCATGATCCTGGTGGCAACCAGCCCCAAAACATCTGCACAGGGATCAGGAAGAGCCACGTCTGGGGTATTTGCAGGGCTCCAGCCTGCCCTGCTCTGCCCTCTCCATCCAGACTGCATGAAGAAAACCTTCAGCCCTGTCTGAGTCAGACCTGGTGACCAACCTCATCTCCTCCTAGAGCCCCTGGAGCTCCTCAACTCTGGCTGAGACAACCACTAAGCATAGGTCTACAAGACACCGGGGCATGGGTAGGTGAATTTAGACCGCGGGTTGAGCTTGGACCTTTGTCTGCCAACGTAGGCATACGTAAGATGAGCTTGAGTTTAGAAACCTTCTGTGGAAGCAAGAGTTGAGCCATAAATTTGCCTTTGCATGTGCCCATGGATGCCCTTCATTTTCAGTGGGGCTGACAGGAGGTATGGATGAAGAGGAAGATCCTACAGGGACAGCTGAAAGGCTCATCTAGACTAATGTGACTTAAAGCTTACTCATTGAGGCTGTTTTTTCAGTGCTCAAAGCACAGATATTTTAACTTGTTCTTTAATTTGCTCCTTAAAGCGGTTAGTAAAATTCCTACTATCAATCAGTGCGTGGCAGCCTGTCCAAAAGGCATGGCCAGGAACTGCGCATTAATTCTGAATGCTTTGCTGAATTTACTGCACGGCAGGACCAAATTTTTCACTCTGAGATGAAGCACAAATACACCATTTGGCACAATCAATACTTTTCTAGATTGCTAGGAAATTGTTGGGGCTACAGAACCCATGCGTGGTGTGTTGCCACCTCTCTTAGGCAATGCGCAGAAGTATATAAACTCTTTCCCTGCAGTAGAGCATCCGTGGATCAGCATGGGAAATAAGCTGGGGATAAAATGGAACACCTCCATGCCTGCAACAACATCTCTACGTTTGCCACACCAGCCACAACAAGACCATTGTCCTTCCCAGAGATGTGCCCGCAAGATGTGCTGCAGTCAAATTAGTTTTCGTTAGTTTAATGGGAAAGGAGGTAACTGGGCAACATTGTAAGTGAGAGGTAGAAAGACACAGAACCAGCTTGATCCCATAGTAGGGATAATTTTTACCTTACTTAGATGCAGATTGGATGTACAGTGATATCTGGCTGCCCTGTGTCGTGGTTTAACCCCAGCCAGCAACTAGGACTACACAGCCCCTCGCTCACCCTCACTTTCTCCCCTAGAAGTGTAGAGAGAAGAGGGAGAAAAGGAGGGGAAAAGGGAAAAAAAACCAACCCTTGTGGGCTGAGATAAAGAGTTTAATAGAACAATAACAGAAAAGGAAAATAACAATAATAACACCAACAATAATAATAGAATATACAAGACACAAGTCACTCACACCGCCCAGTGAACTGGTTGCCGAGCCTGGCCTGAGCAGAGATCATGGATTTTCCCCACTGGCCAACCCCCGTTTATATACTGAACATGATATCTATAGTACGCAATATTCCATGGTCCATCCTATTGTTCTGTCTATGCCCCTTCCCAGCTTCTATGGGAAGCTGAAAAAAGTCCTTGACTAGTATAAACGTCACTCAGCAACAACTAAAACAATATGCATTATTGACGTTCCTTTCATACCAAATCTGAAAACCACCAGAAAGAAAATTAACTCTATCTCAGCTGAAACCAGGACACCCGATAAGGATTAAAATGATTATAATAGAGATTAGGGAGAAGGAGTATTTAGCATTTCTGCAGCTCCAAACCAACTTCAAGCAGAGGGTCCCACCTGGGGATGCCCAGATTTTACCTCCTAGTAGGGTAACTCCTTGTCAGGCCTCTTTGGAGTAATCTTTTCTATTAATTCGAAGCATTTTTTCCTTCTTCTTACATTTATTCATCATTTTCCCGTAGTTTCCATACATGCATTCCGAAACGCAAATGTGTTATACCACTGTATTACATGGATTTCTGTGGTCTTTATTTGCTTGTGGTATTGAAAACCCTCTGTTTAGGTAAAGTTCCTTTTAAGGGACAATCTTGAACTCCCTCGGTTTGCAGATAAGGTCTAGGAGTCAACACAAGGGAGAGAAGAAATAATAAATGGGAGAGAGAGGAAAAAGGGAAACTTTGGGATATGGAAAGGGAACAGTTAAAGTGGAAAGATCCTGTAATAAAATAGTATGGCTAATTAGTACATGGATACAATAGGCTAAACTGACAACTGGCGTCCTTCTAAACACCTGCAGCTAGCGGTGCCTCAGCCCTGTTGTTGCCATCACTGGAGCTTTACTGTCTCCCTCCTTCCCCAGCACAGCAATAAATCAAAACTTGCTTTTAACGCACTCTCCTCTCCCCATTCCCCAGCAGAAAGAAACTGCCAAGGACCGTTAATGCACCCATCTTAGCAAGAACTTGATGCCTGCAATGTTGCACCTCAATGTGGGGAGAGGTGGGGAGGAGAGCAGCCACCTCCCAAGGACACTGCTGCTGTCACTTGAGCTTGGTTGACGGCTCTGCCGGGACCCCGTGCCTGGTGGTGCATGGGACCACCACCTCCTCCACATCACATAGAGCAGGGCAGACTGTGGCAGCACTGATCACCCTGCCCCACTCCTCCGTAGGTCTGGGAGACCTCAAGAAACGAAGGAAGGATGGGTTTGGGTAAGATACGCCCAGGGAACCCTGACTGCATGGGAAAAAATCACCTTTATCTTGAAGGGCAGTAGCAGAGCACACAGTGCCAGCTCGCAGAGCCTGACCCACCAGATGCACCACCATGGCCACCACGTCACAGCCCAGCTTGGAGCAAGGCCACCCCTCTTTGTAACCTACCCTCTGCAAGGCAGCTGTGGCTGTCTTATACCCAGGGGAGTCTGCTATAATATATTACTGTGTTCGGTTTTGGGCTCCTCACTACAGGAAAGCCATTGAGGTGCTCGAACATGTCCAGAGAAGGGCACCGGAGGTGGTGAGGGGTCTGGAGCACAAGTCTGGTGAGGAGCGGCTGAGGGAGCTGGGGGTGTTCAGCCTGGAGAAAAGGAGGCTGAGGGGAGACCTTCTCACTCTCTACAACCCCCTGAAAGGAGGGGGTAGCCAAGGAGGGCTGGTCTCTTCTCCCAAGGAACAGGTGGTGGGACAAGAGGAAACAGCTTCAAGTTGTGCCAGGGGAGGTTTAGGATGAATATTAGGAAAAATTTTTACACCAAAAGGGTTGTCAAGCATTGGAAGAGGCTGCCTAGGGCAGTGGTGGAGTCGCCATCCCTGGAGGGATTTAAAAGGTGGGTAGATGCAGTGCTGAGGGACATGAGTTAGTGGCAACTTGGCAGTGTTGGGTTACTGGTTGGACTCGATGATCTTAGAGGTCTTTTCCAACCTAAATCATTCTGTGATTGTATATAGGTGCTCTTGCTATAACATATACTAACTGGGTCTGGGTGAAGAGCTTTCTCAGCTCAGAGGAACACCATGTGCTTAAAAGCCCTTCAGACCCATTCAGCTGTTGGAATAGGGATTGTCAGCAGGTGGAGCATCCCAGCGTCACAGAGTCACAGACAGGTTGAGATTGGCAGGTACCTCTGGAGGTCACCTTGTCCCCTGCTCAAGCAAGGCCACATAGATTAGGTTGCCCAGGACCACGTACAATGTCCCTGTGTACCCTTGCTGTTTTCTCCCAATGTTTTTGTCACTGGCTCACTACATCCTGCCCAATTTAATCTTCAGGTTCCTTAGTGCATGGCAGTTCATGTCCTTCCCTCTGGTCACCGTGCCCAGCACACCACAGGGAGGCACAGCCTGTGGCTGGAGGAGATGTGTCATGGATATCTCCTGCACAACCTTTCTTTGGCTGTCACATTGATTTTTGGGAAGTCAGCATGGGCTGGGGTCAGCAGGGTGCACTCAGTGGGTCGCTCTCCTTGGAGGTGCCATGGCTGCTGATAACAGATTGATGCATGGGGTTTGCAACATCTCTCCCTCCCACCTCCATCCAAGGATGCTCGGCCAGCTCGCCGTGGCTCTGAGAGGCTCAGACATCATCTCCGAGGAGGCAGTTGCCCTGTTGGGAGCCGTTTGCTCTAAAAAAAGGTTTAATTAGCAATAGTCATTGTTCATGCTGAGAGGTTAATACGGTCCCTGTGTGGGTTATTCATGAGATTTTAGAGTAGCTTCCATCAAAACCTTCTTTTTTTATTCTCAGCTCAGCCTGAGCTAAGATTAGTGATGGCTGGAGAGACTGGAAATGGGGGCTCGAGGGGTGGCATGGGGCTGCAGAGCAATTCCTTACAGCCAGAGTAAGCCTCTGCTCTGTGCCAGGGTGCCAGCCCCTGAAGGGCACAAGGTCTTGAGGACACGAGCCCACCTCCCTTCCCCTCCTGGGAATTGTCTGCCTGCAGCTGAACTCCAAACCCAGCCCTGATCCCCTCAGCCCCGGGACACTGGACTGAGCCCTCAAATTGAGACCATCACAGAGCAAATTTCCCTGACGACTCAGCTTCCACCATGGCACATGCTCCTCCGGTCAAGAGCAATCCATACTTTCATGGAGGTCTCTCCATACTTCTGTGGAGATCCTAAGGTCGAGCAAACACCCCGGCTTCTGGTTTCTGAGACCCATGGCTGGATTCGATCTGCGTGATAATCTCATTTGTCCAGTTTGAAACAGGGTCTCAAAGCCCAAGGATGAGCCCAGACGGACACTATGGATGATGATCACATTTACCCCATTCAAAGAGGGGTCTTAAAGCCCAAGGATGAGCACAGATGGTTGCTCTGGATCAAAAGGATTCCTCCCCCCAGCTCCCCAGAACCAACTCCAGTTACTCAAGGCAAAGACCTAGGAGACAGGATACATCACAGCAATATCCTGTCCTCATCTTTCATCCTCATCCTCATCCAGGGATCAGACCCTGGATGCCCAACCTGGTTCCTGCAGCCCTCCATTTTCCCACCAGACCTACATCACCCCAGCAGCTGCCACCATTGCCATGAAGCCTTGTTGCAGCACTAAAATTGCAGTGAGTCACTTGGCCAGACCCAGAGCACCGCACTGAGCTGCAATGAGTCCCTACATCCCTTGGTGGGGGATGCCAAATCCGGGCTGGGAGCAAGACTCCCCCTCTGGCCCCAGCAAGGTGTGGATCACAGAGGCAGGACTGCCGTCGTCAGCACATGGTCCCCTGAGCCAGGAAAATGCAGCACCGTGTCCTTTCACTGCTGGAGAGAGAGCTGGGACCTCTCTGGACGCAGATTTTCCCCTCCCTTATAGAAGGGAGCCCATGATGCGTCCAAGCTCTCAGGTGGTGCCAAAGAAGCTCCTATCATGTCATGGATAGGCACCAAGGTGACATCTTAGCGTCACTTATTATATTATTGCTATTTTCACTGTGTGACACAGTAAATAATAAATCAGCTCTTGGGATCTGGGCCAGCACTCCTGTGATTCCCATCTGAGCTTTCCACCTCCTCCTGGGCTGATGGATGCTGCAGAGGAGGGGACCCAGGATGACACTTTGCAAGAAAACCCAGGGGGGTCTTACCTTTCGTGGGAAAGCACCGTCAAATTTTGATGTAATTGCACTTCTTTCCCCACCCCGCGTAGCATACGGCGCCGCTGATGAGGACTGAACCGAGCAGCAGTGTCTGCATGCGAAGCTGCAGAGGACGGTAAATCTGGCGGCTTGTACTATGCACATGAACAACAAATCTAATTGCCGCTTCAGAGCGGTGATTAGCGCTGCAGCAAGCTGTCAGCCAGGGATGCCAAATAAACAGGGCTCGGCAAAGCTGCCCTGGGAGGAAAGTTCACGAGGGAGGAAGAGGGGAGGAAGGACGGAGCAGGCGACGAGCGCAGGGGAGGGACGCGAGATGCCACAGGGTTGGGTGGCCTTTGGTGCCACCTCCCATGGGGAACCTCTCCTGGGGGTGGTGCGGGATCACAGCCCGCCCCAACCTCTCTCCTTCCCATGCCCTGCAGCATTACGGATTCAGATGAGGTTTAACTATCCCCTAAACCCAATTAAGAGGAAAGGAAAAGCAGCCCTGGGATGCATCTCCCCTTGAGTCACTCACGAGGCTCCGGCCTCCACTTCTCTGCCCTCTGCGTGAAGCATCTGGGATTAAAGGAAACTTTATTAATGGGCGTTACAGAGAGTAAAGCGTGTGGCAGGAGAGGCAGTTAATCCCACACGGCCGGAGGGATGAGGGGGCTGTGGTGCACAAATCACAGCATCTGTAGTTTTTTTGATGCTGTTGGAACAGACATAGCCATGCATGTAACAATCAAGGTTAACATTTCACGCCATACCCAAGTAAACCCCATTTTCCCCCAAAATAAAGACTTCACATTTGCAAAGCCCTCCGATTAATCTTGGCACTTGACCCCAAGCTGCAAAACTTAAAAGTAGGGAAGGGGGAGCATTTATTTCTCGTAACTTGTGCTCAACATCTCCTGCTCTTTATCAGCAGATAAGACCTTGACATTGGATAAGAATCTGGCCCACAGACTCCCAGGGTGATCCTGGACAAGGTTTTTGGGCCCAGTTCTTAAAAATTGTCCCCTTGATTTGGGGCCAGTTGCCTTAATACCTTGAGAATGGGTCTTTATCCTTCAGGAGTCTCAGCGTTATCCAGATATTTCCCTCTTTCCAGGTTTCTGGAGGTTTGTGCTTTGCTCGTAGTGGTAACAAGCTGAGAAAGTTCCTGCAGAGGTTAAAATTTGGCACCCAGATAAAATTTTAGGAAAAGATAGCAGCTCCCCAGTGGTTTTAGGGTGGAATTGAGGGCGTTCTCCCTGCTTGGATGGGCTGAGAAAGGGAGAAGTTTCAGACGTCACCTGGTCACAGTTGCAGGCCTGCTGGTTTTTCTAGGACAAACACCAAAAATCTCGCCTCCTGGATACTTCTGGGGGGGATTGGTGTTTTTCAGTGAGATGTTGCTACTTGTTGCCTGGAAGGGAAAAAGGAACCACGCTCACGACTGAGAATCAAATAGCTCCAAAAGCTGTGTACATCTCGAAATTCGTACAGGTCAGGAGCTGAATCACAGAACGGTTCGGGTTGGAAGGGACCTTAAAGATCACCTGGTTCCAACCCCCTGCCCTGGGGAGGGACACCTCCCACTAGACCAGGCTGCTCAAAGCCTCATCCAGCCTGGCCTCGAACACCTCCAGGGATGGGGCATTGGGTCTGATCCAGCAAAGTCTGAAGTTTCAAGCAGTCCCACAGCACCTGGGAAAATCCTTTAGGCATGTGCTTATGTCCCCTGGATTTTCTGAAGTGTAAATGCACCTGAAGTCAGACCAGGAATAGCCTTCAAGCACCCTGGAGATGTGGAAATGGCTCAGTAAAAATGCCTCTGCCTTGGCACAGGGACACAGGTGACACAGGTGACACCAGTCTTTCCCAAACACATGGGTTTATGCACTTGCACACCCTCTGACCAGCCATGAAGAAGTGCTGCTCTGGCGGGGGATGCTCACATGCGCTCCGGAGGCATCATTCCCTTTTAAGCAGGCTCAGTTGATGGCTAGCACATTTATTTTTGTTTGTCTGAATTGAGCTGCATAAGATTGAAGTCAGCTTCAGTTAAAAATATCCCACGTCTCTGATCAACTCTGAACTGCTCCCTGGCCACCACGGAAGCTCTCGCTCCCCATGGGTCTCTAGCATCTCCTGCTTGTGTTGGCATGTCCCATAGAGAGCTACATGGTCCTCAGTAGCTCCATCACAGGTGGCCCCACAGGTCTACTTCCATGTAAAAGAGGGGACAAAGTCCATGCTCTTCCCCCCAAACCCTGTGCATCAGAGGCCAAGGAGTTTTCTAGTCCTGTCTCCACCACTTCAACCCCTTGCTGCTCAGCCTCACAGGAAAGAGCATGTGTTTTTCATCCTTTACAGTAAACAGAACCTTAATCCAGGCCTTTAAGTCTGTCTAGATTTCGAAATAATTACAAGCAGCCTCCTAACTTGTACAAAGTTTGATTTAAGCCTTAATTTAATGGTTTATCTGGAGAGCAGGAAGTAAGCTGGTGCTGCCAATTAGGAGCCATCTGTTTTCTCCTAATCTTTTGCAGGCTTCAGACCAGCAAACAAGAACCACCACCGCTGAACCGTCACTTGTGCCAGTCACAAACAACCTGCTGGGTCTCCATGGCGGGGCTTCCTCCAGGGATGAAGTCCTGGGGTCTTCAGGGATGAGTGGTTCCTTCCAGCCCTGGGATAGTGGTGACCATGGCAAGGTGTCGGTGGGTTGCTCTGCACAGAGGCCAAGGACCGGCATGGGTCAGTGCCGGAGAGGAGGGAGATGCTTCCTCAACAGAGATGACAGAGATGGTTGCTTTGAGCAGGACGCTACACCCTGATGGTACCTGGAGAAAGACTCTTAGAGCGTAGATGGATGGGACAGCCCTGGGTGCAAAGAGGGATGGACAGATTCCTCTTGCACAAATAGCTGTTTCACACATCCCTCCTTACAGCAGCCCAAGGAGAAGATGTCAAGGAGCATCTGTAAGCCCGGGGAGGTGACCATGTCTGGGAGAGGAACAGGGCAGCCAAAGACTAAATAATTCCCCTGGCCGAGAACAAGACACTAGGGACAGCCATGTGTCCCCAAAGGCCAGCCCAGGGAAGTGGCTTTCCCTGCTCCCATTCCCCATGTGTGGCAGCCTCCAGGTGAAGATGGATACTGGCAACCAGACCTGGCTCTGCTCCCGGGCCAGCTGGTCCCACGCCCTTGGTGCATCACCAGAGTCGAGCAATTCTAGCAGATCTGGAGTTAATAATAACTCTGGACGTGATCACATCAGGCTTGCTCATCCCTAAAATCTTCTCCATGTAGCAGGTTTTTTTTTAAAAAACCTCTATTCTAAGCCCAGCATAAAAGCTATTTGGGGGCTGCTGAGAGGTATCTCCCCTCCCTGGTGTAGGGATCCGGTGGAGGTGACATCTCCTTCAGCTCCCACGTCATCGGCAGAGAGATCCCCTGGGGAGGTGACTCAGAAAATGTCTTTGAGAAGTCAAACGTCGGGGGCTCTCCATGCCCCACCTCCCAAGAAGCAGTTTCAGAGCAGCCCTTGCTTTGGCTTCTCAGAAGGTTTCATCACAACTTTGATGAAGCTTGTTGGGGTTTTATACGCCAACCATTAAACAACAATAAAACAGCAATAACAGAAGGATCATTTACCAGACGTTATCACCTCCTTCATCTGCATTTTTTCCTGTGAAACATCCTGGCTGCAGCATTTTGCTCAGGTATCATCTCCGCTGCCCTGCTCACCACAGCACAGGTCTCTGTGGTGGCAGAGGAAAGCCCATCCTGCTTGGGTGCAAGGCATGAGGAGCAGCAGAGGGAGAAGAGCCAGGGCTCTGCCCCAGCGCAGGCTCGGGAAGTTTTGGAGGGCAGTTGCCTTCTGGGTTGTCCATGACTTTGATTCATGGTGCTAGAGATGCTTCTGCAGGAAATATCAGGTTGCTGGTTCTGCTGAGTCACACCGCTGCTTTCAATTGCAATCCCCCCCTGCAAGAACCTTCCCCACGCAGCTGGGAGCCCTTGGTCCAACACCTCCCACCACACTGGTTTTTGCTGTACATGGACAAGGGTGACAGCTATCAAGGACCCAGGAGACCAACCAGGGCTCTCCAGCCTTCCAGCTTCTACCATGCTCTCCTCAAGACCTCATAAATGGAGCAATTTGGGCTGAAGGACAAAGATGTTGGCCAGGGATGGTGTGGAAAGGTCAGGGAAGGACCTGGAGGAGGAGGCTTGGAGACATCACCATGGATGGGGAAAGGCAGGAAAGTTCTTCAAGCATGGTGCACAGCCCCAAACCTGCCACTCGCATCTTGCAGACTAAAGGCAAAAAGGTCTGAGCTCACCATACCTGTGGCTGGAGCTGGTGGCTCCAAGCACAACTCAAGGAGACCTGCCCATGTGGGGTGTCAGGGCAGCTTGTCCATCCCACACCCACCCAGAGCTGTGCTGCAACCACTTGGTGACCAACCCAGGCCCCCAACTACCCTTTTGGGGTAACATTTATCTCCCTGAAAGAGTTGGCATTGCTGGGCTGACTCCTGCCCACAACCATGCAAGTCCAACACCTCTTTCCATTTGCACATCACACCTTTCTCCCAACTTACCCCTTGTGGAGGAATTCCTCGATAGCATCCACAAAACCACCATGTTGCCCTCCTGAAGCACCCTCTTCCTCGCAATGCAGCCAAGGACAGAGTGTCCAAGGTCACAGGATCACTGTCAGGTCCCTCCCTCTGCCACCTTGCAACGTGGGACAACATCTGTGCTGGCTTCATGGACTGCTCTGCTGGGGCACGTTCTTGCATCACCTTCTTTCCAACAACGGGGTGAAACCCAGGGGCAGGTCTGTCCTTGCTGGGCTTTGGTTTGTGAATCTCCTAAAGTGCATTTTAAGCCAGCAGATCACTGTGGCTCGTAAAAGAAAATGGCATTTGTTTTTATCCCCCCTTTTTTGCTGGGGTTTCAGTCAGCAGCGCCAAGCCAAAGCCCTTGATGTTTTACAGCTCTCACTAATGCACCGGTGCTTCCCAAAGCAAACTATTTATGACCATGCCACAGAAGGGAAGGTGGAAGGTCCCCACGGCAAGTTATTTATAATCCTGCTGATCGCTGGCCTCTGCTTTGCCCCCGAGCGTCCCGTCTGCAGGCAGGAGGCAGGCGTTTGTAGACGTCGCAATTAGCTCTGTTGTCACTCCTTGTGCGGAAATTGTCATCAAATCTCCCTTAGGAAGAATTTGCCATAAACCTCATCTGCTGAGCCCAGGTTCATCGCAGGTGAGCTGCTGGATGCTACACACTCATTACTCCTCCCAAATCCAGGGAAGCCCCAAATACCATGAAAATCCTGTTGCCCATGGGAGGTGAGGAACAAAGTCGGAGCAATCATTTAAGGTCTCTAGGGACTATGTGACACTTAGGTCTCGTGCTGTCCTTTGCAGAAGTCTTACATTAGGTTCTCCTTTTCTCTGAGGAGGCCACGTTTGCCTGGTCCCCATCCAGAGCACAGCTGTCACACTCTGCAAGAGGGAGTCTTGGCATGGCCCTGGCGGCCAAGTATGTTTAATGCTGGCTTTTTTTCCCTTTAGATGCAGGACACCACTTATGCCACCTGAATAATGCAAAAACAGGTCCTACCACAGTGTTTCAGCAGCTGGGAGACAGAAATACCCAGAGGCGGCAGGGTGCAGAGACCTCCCCAGCTCATTGCACCCCAGTTTGGGACTGGTCACCAGCCCCTATAGCCTTTTCCACAGGCCTCCTCCAAACATCACCGGACCTAGTCTCTCCTTGGAGTAGATCCAGGCAGGACCTGAAATCCATGTCCATGCTGTGGGATGCAGCATGGGTAGGATGGAGAAATGTTTTTGCAGGTCCATAGCGCTCCGGGGACCTCAAATTTGTGTGGCCACCACTGAGCACCCCAAGGGAAACCCATCTGGGACTATGCAACACCTTTATCCGCCGCTCTTGTTAGCCTCAGCCCCACGACTCAGCAGCTGCAGCACAAGCAGAGATGGGGGAGGTGAAACTGCAGGATCCTCCCAATTCCTCCCCCCGACATTTTATCCTCCATGGTTATTTTTTAATTTCCCATAGCAGGAAGGAAAATGATTTGCAACAGCCTCCAGCCCATCTGCGCTCACAGCTCCGAGCGCTAATTTCCCCGACCCCAGGAGGGGTAAGTCCATCACCATCACCATCACCATCACCATCACCATCATCACCACAGCCCCATGGGGGCCAGGTTCAGCCACCTCCACGCCATCCCTAATCCTGCAAGGATGGAGAAGGAAACACCCAGGAGCAGGTTGCACCAAGTGGGTGTCCCCATAGCAGTGTCCCCAGGTGACAGCCCTGTCCCCAGGGATGCCCATCCCTCTGTGCTGCCCATGGGAGGAGCTTTGAGTTCAGCTCCACCATCAGACATCGAAGCCGGCACCTCACGGCTCTATGCTCAGGGTACTCGGGAGCCGCAAAGCCGAGCTTTAATTAAATATTCTCAAGGTGCCGTGCGCTATTGCAAGTGAGTGTGTAATTCGTCATGTCTCCATTATTAATTGTCAGCTCCAATATGACTAATTGTGTGTCCCCCCCTCCCCAAGTCCCAGGCTTGGGAAAATTTATAGCTTTTTATTTGCTTGGTGTAGTAGCAGGAGCTCAGCTGGCTGGAGATGAAAAATATCCAAGGGAAGCACATGCCGGAGCCGCGGAGGGGATGCTCGGCAGCCCGTCAGCTGCTTGCTCTCTAATTGCATCACTCCCTCGGCTTCCACTTGACTTGATAATTTGGGATGTTACAAGCAGCTTCACATCAGCCATCGCCTGGGTATAGAGCTCAGCCCGGAGCGGTGTGAGGTAGCAGGAGGTCGGCTCCCCCGCCATCAGCTCCACCGCCGTCCTGCTCGCCCTCTCCAGAGGACCACGTCATTAGCGTGGTTTCCAACCCACTCGTTAAACTCTGGAAATGGATTTGACACCCTGAAAAGCATGAAATAATAGTTCTCCGAAGCAATACAAAAAAGATAAACAAGCCCAAAAGGGCTCCCAGGGGGGGCAGAGGGGAGGTTTCTGCAACAAGAAGAGAGACGACACAACCGAGGAGCACTTCTGAGCCCTTCGCTCCATTACCCATCCCACAGCAGACAGAAAGCATCGGGCAGATAATTAAAGAGCATCGCTGTTATCGGCCAGCTTAGCCGCTCCGGGAGAGGGGGAATCGGTTATGGACAGACGTGGCCCTGCTGCAGCCCAGGAATTATACTTATTATCCTTTTTGTATGTGTGTTAATGGCCTACGTTGCACACTCTTACCCATACAGGTCTTGGTGACAGGTGCGAGAGATCCAGCAGATAAAATGCACGTGAAAGTTTAAGGGGACTTTCCCCCCCGCCCCCAGCTCTTTTGGCAGCTCAAATACACAAATTGGCTCTGTTTGCCAGGATTAAGAAATCCTTCTCAACACAGAGGTGGATTAAGACTAATTGGACCTTGACAACACCTCCAACACCCTTCCCCTCCACTCCCACCCCCTTCCAGGATTGCACGCAGCATCCCAGATGGAGTGTCCCTTATTTGTGTTCCAGGTTCTGCTACAGACCCATCTCACGAGGGGTGGATGGAGATGGGCAGCCCAAAGCTCCAGGCAAGGTCCCACCTTGACGTTTCCTTTTCCAGCACAACCTGCATCCTCCCACCAGCTGGGGGTCTGCACAGCACAGGGAGATGTAAAACCTACCCTAAAGGGGTTGTTCATCCTGGAGAAGAGAAGATTCCAGGGAGACCTTGGAGCCCCTTCCAGTCCCTCAAGGGGCTCCAGGAAAGCTGGGGAGGGACTCTGGATGAGGGAGGGGAGCCATGGGACGAGGGGGAAGGGTTTTCCACTGAAAGAGGGGAGACTGAGCTGAGATCTCGGGCAGAAATTCTTGGCTGTGAGGGCGGTGAGCCCCTGGCCCAGGTTGCCCAGAGAAGCTGTGGCTGCCCCATCCCTGGAGGGGTTCAAGGCCAGGTTGGCCGGGGCTTGGAGCAACCTGGTCTGGTGGAAGGTATCCCTGCCCAGGGCAGGGGGTGGAAAGAGGTGGTATCTAAGGTCCCTTCCAACACAAACCATTCTATGATTCTAAGACACCCCAAACAGGGGACAGAAAAAACACTAGCAAAACAATTTACTCCAGGAGATGTAGCTCCTTGGTCCCCAAACTCTCCAGCTCCCTACAGCTCTTTTTAGCAGGTGGAGAATTTGTGACATGCTTGAGATGCACCACATCTGCATGTCCAGGTCAGCAGCCCCCAGCACCAGCCAGACCTCGAGCATCACCCCTTTGCAAGGGGGAAGACCTTGTAATTTCCCCATCCCCAGCTGATGCTGCCGTGCCACCCCATGCATTACTTCCCAAGCCCAGCCTTGCTGCAGGGCGGCCTTGGGGCAATGGCACCCACTGGCCGGCCAGCCTGCTCACTGCCAGAGCCACAATCAAGACCAAAACCAGAGAAAAGAGCCCAACCAGACCGTCACGCACTGGTTTTGCTGGTACCCGACCCTGCAAGCCTGAAGCTGGGCTGGCATGGCTCCCAAATCACATCTCCATGGCTCGGTCCAAGGCTCCCATGAAAGCCAGGTAGACAAAAAACTCATCGCTTTCTCCTGAAGCAGAACTTCTGAGCCGTCTGCGGCCCATTGATGTATTAGTGCCCAGATTTGGCAGAGCAAGGCTGCAGGAGAAGAGCTTGGAGCCAGCAGCCCTGTTTTTGAAGCCTCAACCAAGGTGTCCTCACCAGGAGGATGGTGGACCCTGCAATTTACAGCTGGTAGCAAGAGGGTTTGCTTTTATTTGGGATTGTGAGGACACTTTTGAAGCAGCATGGGACCCCCTGATGTGCAAACACAGGCTGAATGCCTCTGATCAGCTCCAGTGAAGTGGAATGTGTCCCTGCCCATGGAAGGTGGGTGGAACTGGATGATCTTTAAGGTCCCTTCCAATCCAAACCATTCTGTGATTCTCCGATTGTCCTGTAACATCAGTAGCACAAGAGTCCCCTCCACGGATGATCCCATGTCACATAGAATTATAGAATCATAAAAAGGTCTAGGTTGTAAGGGATCTTTCAGATCATCGAGTCAAATCATCAACCCAACACTGACAAAGCCACCACTACCCCATGTCCCTCAGCACCACATCTGCCCGGCTTTTAAATCCCTCCAGGTACCATGCCTCAACCACTTCCCTGGGCAGCCTGGTCCAACGCTTGATAACCCTTTCAGTGTAAAAATTTTTCCTAATATCCAGTCTAAATGTCATTTGATCTCCTTTTGTCTCTGCACCTCAAGTGGGTGTCCATGCCATCACTTGGGACCATCTGCAGGAATGATTCCGTTTGACCCCATGGCGAAGGGGACAAGAACCCCCATGCCAAGAATGGAACCACCCTGAGTCACGGCCAGTGACTTTTGGGGACCAGGTCCAGCTGGCACAGCTCTCCACTCCCCCTGCATCTGAGGGCGATAAAACCTCCCAAATCAGGGAGCTCCCAAGCTTTTTGGGGATGGAGAGTGCCACGGAGAGGACTCTGACTCCTTGGCAGGGTCAGCCCATGCAGGCAGAGGAGCGCCGCAGGCGAAAACGCTGATGCAAGCAAATCCAGCACGGCATCGGGAGGAAGACTCTGCCCTACGGACTATTTTTGGCTTGTTTTTCTTAACTATGGAGCCACTGATCTATGATGTTGTTGCTGCTGTGACTCTGCAGTTGGAATTGCATCAAGGCAGAGCTGGAGAGAGGGTTGCGCGCGGTTCTCAGGGGACCAGTAATGGGAGAGAGCCCTTCACCTCCTGTTTACACTTTAATGCCCATGCAGGTCATTCATTATTTATTGCTAATGTATTTATAGAGCATTACTAGCACGCACGGTGCTTTGCAGACATTTGGGGGAAAGGTCCTCTCTCCTTCGGATATCGCGGTATAAATAGGGCGGTTAAACACAGCACAGGCTCTGCTGACCCCCTGCCTTGGTACCCGAGCCCTGAGGAGCTGGAGGGGCCATCACTCCCCTCCTGGCTTTTGTGGCTTTTCCAAGGGGGATTTGTTTTCCTGCTGGGACAGTGTAGCATTTGCGCCATGGATCTGTCGGGTGTTGGACACGCAGCAAAGCCAAGCCTGGCTGTGGGCACCCGAAGCGCCCGCTCCACGAAGCCCATTAATCTGCACCCTTGTTCTCTGCAACACAGCGAAGCGAGCCGGCTGTGACGATCCAGCGCTGCAGTTTTTCATTTATTTGGGGTGAAAAACCACCCTGATGACTCCAGGCCCCATCTTCACCTGCCTTGCACTGCCTTCGCCTGCCCCCTGCCTCTCCCTCCTCAGCTTGTCAGGAACCACCTCCACGACCCACCTCCTACCACGATGACCACGACCAGCCCCTGCAGACCTGCCCACCCGCAGCTGCATTTGCAAGTCCATAATGTCGAAATGCAAAATCTTTGATACCATCTTAAAATATGCGCCAATTAGCTCAATGGATCCAATTCCACCCGGTTCTCCGGGTGCCGACGAATCAATTAGCAGAAGCGCAGAGGGACGGATGGTGACTGTGCCACCAAAATGACCCTCACCATCCTCTAACCAAGTGGCTTATGGAATCTGGGCGCTACCAGCCGGGACGTACGGACAAGGTTTCTGCCAGGTCCCAGGGAAACAGCTTGGCCATGGGACCGGGGAGTCCCAGCCCGACCCCCAGCCCCAGCACCCATCACCTCTTTGCACCATCCCTGGAGCAAGACACAAAGTTCCTCCCACTGAATTATTTTCCTGTTGTCCCGCATCCTGGGGACTATCCCACACTGGGCTAAAAGCAGTTTTTTACAAAACCTTTTTGCCATCCCAAGAGGTTGCAAGCAAGGGAGGGAGAGAAATCACCTGGGATGAAGCAAAACCCAAAACGGGGACCTGTCACTTCAGTGACAAACTCCTTGAAATACAGGTGGGAGGATTTTTCTAAGTGAAAGAAGTGTCATTTCCAAAACCTTCACGTGGAAAATGTCAAAAAAAAAAATATTCCTCATTTTCCAGCATTTTTCCAAGGGTCCTCCCACAGAGAAATGAGCCATTCCAGTTGTCACAAGCATGAATTTTAAAGGGATGCTGCGCTCGGCCGCTGCCGGTGTTTGCCAAGCAAAGGTTAATAGTCAGGTTCAAACGCTGCAATTTACGGATTATAGGATTTCTTAGCAGTGAAAGGGCTGCTCTCACGCTGCCCCAAAG
The DNA here is from genome assembly GCF_028500815.1 of Rissa tridactyla. Taxonomy (NCBI): domain Eukaryota; kingdom Metazoa; phylum Chordata; class Aves; order Charadriiformes; family Laridae; genus Rissa; species Rissa tridactyla. The sequence goes on along the minus strand of NC_071466.1, from coordinate 9,041,496 downwards.
CGTGTGGCCGGGGCAGAAAACCACCACTTGAAAGGGACCATCCGCAATACAAAAAAAAACCAACCAAAAAGGGACCCGGAAGAAGTGCAAAAGCCCCATCCAAGAGGGCAGAGGAGGCAGAGACCTGCCACAAGCGGCGAGCTCCGCTCTGCTCCTTCCCCCTCCATCCAGACACATCTCACGATAATATGGCAACCTGCGCACCAGCTCTTCTCCACCACCGATGCCTGGGGCGGTGCAAGGCTGTACAAGAGCATCCCGCTGCAAAGGCGATTCAACTTGTGCAGTAAGACTTGAAAATGTGCCCAAAAGAGGCGTAGAGGCCAGAAAATTAATTTAAAAAAAAAAAAAAAATCATCTATTACATCTTCAGATCTTCTCCTCTGCCCATGACTCTGTAAAGAGGGAGACAAAGGGTCATGGTTTTAGTGTTGCTAATTGCCAATTTAAGGCTGGCGAGCACCAGAAGCGTTTTTGCTCCATCTACGGTCTCCTGCTCCACCGCCCTCGGCATTTCTCCGTCATGGGAAACACTGGGACCGTGAGATGCCTTACACCCCAAGCTGCAGCTTTCACGCTGTCCACAAACCACAAGTAAAATGCAAGCAAAAATACATGGATGACTGCAGAACCCAAGACTCCGGGGCAGCGTAGGGAGGAGGAGAAGGAGAGCCTTCAGCCTCGTTTGGCAGCAGTTGGAAATGAGGAGGGATGGAGGGGGATGGAACGATGCCCTTACCTCAAGAAGGAGCCAGCCATTGCATTTAGTGCCTTTTTCTTCCAGCCTTTGCTAAAAAGCCACCTGCAATCAGCCAACAAGAGCAGCACCAGCGTCAAAGAAACCAGGGTGGGACGTGGTGGGAGAGGAGCTGGGAAGCCCAAAGGGCTTCAGCTCTGAACCAGAGCCATGCTTTCCCGTCCTTGAGCTGCAAAACCAAAAATAAGATGGGTCATCATCGAAGAGGGGGAAGGAGAAGCAATATCGCAGAGCAGGTGGCTTTACACCGGTTACTGAAGACACAGCACAAGTAATCAATTCTCTTTGGAAGTCTCCAGAAGATAACAAGGTGATGAGTAATGGTCGGTATTGATTTGTAGGAACAAATCACATCAGCCCAACCTAATCTCATCCCGTGACAATGATGATGGACTCCCAGCATTGGGGTGATGCAGATCTCCTTGCCTTTAATGGCAAGACGTCTTTGATGCTGCTTCAAATGCATAATTATGGTCTGGGGGAGATCATAGAATTCATAGAATTGTCTAGGTTGGAAGGGATGTCTAGGTTGGGACCGGATGGGTTACATCCAAGAGCGCTGAAAGAGTTGGCAGACGTGCTCGCCAAGCCACTTCGCATTATCTACCTGAAGTCATGGCTAACTGGGGAGGTCCCAATGGACTGGAGGGTAGCAAATGTAGCGCCCATCTACAAAAAAGGCAGAAAGGAGGATCTGGGAAACTATAGGCCTGTCAGTCTGACCTCGGTAGCGGGGAAGGTCATGGAGCAGATCATCTTGAGTGCCATCACAAGTCATATAACGGACAAGCAGGGGATCAGGCCTAGTCAGCATGGGTTTATGAAAGGCAGGTCCTGTCTGACAAACCTGATTTCCTTCTATGACAAGATGATCAGATTATTGGATAAGGGAAAGACTGTGGACATTGTCTACCTAGACTTTCGAAAAGCATTTGACACTGTTCCGCATAGAATTCTCATGGGAAAACTGGCGGCTCATGGCCTGGATGAGCATACGATCTGCTGGATCAAGCACTGGCTGGGTGGGCGGTCCCAAAGAGTGGTGGTCAATGGAGCTAAATCCAGCTGGCGGCCGGTCACAAGTGGTGTCCCTCAGGGCTCGGTGTTGGGACCATTTGTTTAACGTCTTTATTGATGACCTTGACAAGGACACAGAGTGTATCATCAGCAAGTTTGCAGATGACACGAAGCTAAGCGGGAGTGTTGATCTGCATGAGGATAGGGAGGCTCTACAGAGAGACTGGGATAGATTGGATTGATGGGCCAACGCTAATGGAATGTGCTTCAACAAGGCCAAGTGCCAGGTCCTGCACTTGGGCCACAACAACTCCATGCATCGCTACATGCTTGGGGCAGTGCGGCTGGAGAGCTGCCTGGCAGAAAAGGACCTGGGGGTTCTGATTGACAAGCGGCTGAACATGAGCCAGCAGTGTGCCCAGGTGGCCAAGGGGGCCAATGGCATCCTGGCTTGTATTAGAAATAGTGTGACCAGCAGAAGGAGGGAGGTGATTGTCCCCCTGTACTCAGCACTGCTGAGGCCACACCTTGAGTACTGTGTCCAGTTCTGGGCACCTCAATACGAGAGAGATATCGAGGTGCTGGAGCGAGTGCAGAGGAGGGCAACGAAGCTGGTGAAGGGCCTGGAGAATAAATCTGATGAGGAGAGATGGAAGGAGCTGGGACTGTTTAGTTTGAGAAAGAGGAGGCTGAGGGGAGACCTCATCGCTCTCTACAACTACTTGAAAGGACAGTGTAGAGAGGTTGGTGCTGGTCTCTTCTCACAGGTCATTAGCGATAGAACAAGAGGGAATGGGTTCAAGCTGCAGCAGGGTAGGTTTAGGCTGGACATTAGGACAAAATTCTTCCCAGAAAGAGTGGTCAGACACTGGAATAGGCTGCCCAGGGAGGTGGTGGAGTCACCATCCCTGGATGTGTTTAAGACTCGTTTAGATGTGGTGTTAAGGGATATGGTGTAGGGGAGAACTTTGTAGAGTGGAGGTGATGGTTGGACTTGATGATCCCAAGGGTCTTTTCCAACCTAAATATTCTATGATTCTATGATCTTTCAGATCATTGAACCATCAACCCAACACTGACAAACCCACCACTAACCCATGTCCCTCAGCACCACGTCTGCCCGGCTTTTAAATCCATCCAGGGATGGTGACTCCACCACTGCCCTGGGCAGCCTCTTCCAATGCTTGACAACCCTTTCAGGGAAGAAATTTTTCCTAATATCCATCCTAAACCTCCCCTGGGGCAAGTTGAGGCCATTTCCGCTTGTCCCATGGTCTGTTCCTTGGGAGAAGAGACCGACCCCCCCTGGCTACGCCCTCCTTTCAGGGAGTTGCAGAGAGCGAGAAGGTCTCCCCTCAGCCTCCTTTTCTCCAGGCTGAACACCCCCAGCTCCCTCAGCCGCTCCTCACAAGGCTTGTGCTCCAGACCCCTCACCAGCTCCTTTTCCCTTCTCTGGACACGCTCCAGCACCTCAATGGCTTTCCTGGACATGGCGTAGGAGGACCCAAAACTGATCCAAGTCCAACAGAGGCTTCAGAGGCTCTAGAATCCCTTGTGACCATTAACAACTGGGAATAAACATCCTGGTGGTTGATGCCAAGATGTCATGACTAAGACTGCAGACTGGTAAAAGGGGTGGTAAACTCATCCAGGGCCACCCAGCAAGGACACAGGGGTGTTGCTAGAAAGGAGATGAACACACAGGACCAATAGGATGGCTGGCAAGAGCAGACCATAAATCCAAAAGTGACCCATCCATTTGGGGATGGAGGAAGATGGGGGTGTCCTGCTCCTTGAGGTACCCCATGGCTCAGTTTTGAGGCTCTGCACTTCAGAAAAGTGGTGACCCACCTGGAGAGAGGTCAGAAAACAGTGGCTGTGAAGAGAGAGGGAAAAATCTTGTCTTCCACACCTGCATCTGAAAGGACAAAGGTCCCAATCAGGTTTTGGGCTGGGCCAAGCTGAAATGAGAAGCAGAGATGTTGCAAGGTGAAAAGAAGGAGCAGAGGGAAAGGTAGGTGCAGGGGAGGAGCAGTCACAACTCCAAACCCAGCTCCCTGATGGTTCACAGCTTTGCTGGGATGATGGTGGCATCCAGCTCCCATGCTGGGACTTCATCACCTCCCCCAGGCCCCACACCAGCCGTTCCTGGGGAAGTCCGGGATGTTTGCCGCAGGCAAGGAAGGCACCATGGTCCCACCAGGCAAAAGTCCCCACATCCTCAAAGCCACCAGCTGCAGTACAGCACCAGAACACACGTCCCCTCCAAACCTTGGAGCATCTCCACCCTTCAAAGTCAAAGGGTTCAGCTCCCTTTCAGCTGCAGAGAGCTTTGTGCTCTCCCATAACCTCTAACGTCACTCACCGACCGTGTTTTATGGCTTTTGGAGAGGGAGTGAAGGTACTCTGTCTCAGCCTCGGTTTTTATGGCAGATGCTCCTTCTCCAAGGAGCCACGGAGAAGGACTAAAAGGTGCTGGGATTTTTGCAGCCCGGCAGATGAGAGCTTGCCAGGACCTCCACGCAAAGCGGTAGATCTGGCCCACCAGCTGCCTTGTTTTCCGAAGCACTATTTATTCATTAAATAGAGCGATTAAATGTAATAAATGGGCCCCAAAGCGCTATTTTGGGGGAGAGGAGGCTCCATCCATGAGTGCTGCGGCGCTGGCTCAGCGTGACATCTGGCTCTCCCCACTGCCCCTCCTCCGGCGCCAGAGGAGATACTGCCCCACGCTTAAATATTTGATGGCACACAATTATTTGACATATTCCCGAGTTTATTCTTCTCCCCCCACCCCTCCCACAAACTCCTTTGCTTTCTCTGGCTGCTGTTAGACACCGTCACTTTAAATACAGGGTTTGCCCAATTTTTGGGAGCAGCTCAAGCCACCCAGATGCACCAGCATCCGAAATGGACTTGGTCCTTGCAAAATTCAGGAGAGCTTCAGGGAAGGGGAAATCCCAAGGCAGGGAAAAAGTCCTTTGGGAAAAAGAGCAGGATGAAAGACGAGGGCAGGGAGAAGGGGAAAAATCAAGACGCGAGAGAAAATGTGCCCAGGATGGAGTTCATTTAATGCGACCCCCAGCTCAGGTCCGCAGAGGTATTTTGGCACCCGAAGGGGGTCCAGCACCCAAATCCTGCTACATCCAGCTCCGAACACAGTGCACCCAGCCCCTGGCTGTGCATCGCTCCAGCATCCGAAAATCCGGTGCCCACCCCAACACCATCCCCCATGGCCAGGGGTTTGGGATCCCCAGGGTCACAGCAGCCTGTCACTTGCCTGCCCAGGGACGGCGGCAAGACCAAAGCAGGCTTTGAAGCAGAGGTAATATCTTTTATTAGTCCAGCGGATACAACAAAGAGAAAATAAAGCCGGGAGGGCACAAAGGACCAGCACTGCGTGCCCGATGCCCATCGGGTTTTTTCCAAGCCGGTCTAATAAAAGTGATGACCTCTGCGTCCCTCAGCATTGCTTCTCCCGGGACCACGGGTCCTCACGGCAGCTGGACCCCGTGGCCCCCCAAAAGCCAGGGCTGGGATGGGGACCCACAGGGGACAATGTCACCGAGTCCCAAAAAGTAAAAGCAGTGATAACTTGGAGACAGCGGTCACAGGGGTGCTGAGGGGTGTCCAGCTTGTGGGGCAGGTCAGGGAATGGGGACCAGGGCTGGAAGGGGACCCCCCCAAATCTTCCCTGGGAAGGAAAGGGACCGTGACAGCCCCCATCCCCCTCCTCAGGGCTGGGGGGGGAGGACAGACACGACACCGCAGCAGCCCCCAACTCCCCTCATGCTGGGAAGGGACCAGGACAGCCTCCAAATTCTCCCGGGCTCGAAGGGGATTGGGACAGACACAAAACGCTCTCTGGGGCTGGAAAGGGACCGGGACACCCCCCAAATCCTCCCCGGGGCTGGAAGGTGACCGGGACAGCCCCCAAGGCTTCCCCGGGCTGGAAAGGGACCGGGACACCCCCCAAATCCTCCCCGAGCATGATGGGGACCGCGACATCCCCTAACCCCTCCCCGGGGTTGGAAAGGGATCGGGACAGCCCCCAAATTCTCCCCGGGCTGGAAGGGGACAGGAACAGCCCCCAACCTCTCTCCAGAGCTGTAAAGGGACCGGGAAAGCCCCCAAATCCTCCCCGAGCTTGATGGGGACCACGACATCCCCTAACTCCTCGCCGGGTTGGAGAGGGACCGAGACATCCCCTAATCGCTCTCCGGGATGAAAGGGGACCAAGACAGTCCCCAAATCCACCCCAAGCTGAAAAGAGACCGGGACATCCCCCTAACCTCTCTTCGGGGCTGGAAAGGGACGGGGACACCCCCCCAAATCCTCTCCGGAGCTTGATGGGGACAGCGACATCCCTTAACCCACCCCCGGGCTGTAAGGGACGGCGGCAGCCCATGCCCCCCCCACACACCCCCCCGCCACGGTGGGGGCCGGTGCTTGCGAGCGATGCCGTGCCAAGCCGTGCCATGCCAAGCCGTGCCGAGCCGTGCCGAGCCCAGCCGAGCCCCCCCCGACGGCAGCTCCCCGCCGCCCTCCTCCGCCCAGTCCGCAGCGTCAGGCAGCCCCAACCCGTCCCCCTTCCTCCTCCTCCTCCCTCCCTTCCTCCTCCCCCTCTCCCCCCCACCCCCAGCCCGATTTGGGCAGCGGCGCGGCCGGCGCTCCCCGCAGAGCCGCCGTGTGCGGGCACCGCGCCGGAGGCAGCTCAGCCTCGGGGGGGGGCTGAAGGGAGGCAGGTCCGTCCCCCCACACACACCCCTCCATCACCCCCCCACACCCTTCCATCACCCCCACACCCCCCCACCCACCATCCGCCCTCCCCCCGACCCCCCCCCTCCCCTGCATGCCCGGGCAGCGAGCATGGCCCGCAGGCAGACGCGGGCAACGGGCGGCGGGCGCTGGTTGCCCTGGCTAGGGCTCGCCTTGCTGCCGCTGGCCGTGCCCCCGGCCGCCGCTCCCCCCGGGGGTTGCCCGTCCGCCTGCTACTGCGTGGCCACCCCGGAGCTGGTGCAGTGCCGGTACGAGAGGTTGGAGGAACCGCCGAAGGAGCTGCCGGTCACCGTGCACAACCTCAGCATCGCCGGCAGCAACCTCAGCATCCTGCATCCCGCCGCCTTCGCCGCCCGCCCGCTGCCAGACCTCCGCCTGCTCCGCTTGCGCCACGACAACATCCAGACCATCGAGGACATGGCTCTGCAAGGGTTGCCCGCCCTCCGTACCCTCGACCTCAGCCACAACCCCCTGCTCTGGGTGGCCGCCGGCGCTTTCGCCGGCGTGCCACTGCTACGTACGCTGCAGCTGAACCAGGCGCTGCTGGCCGCCCCGCTGGAGGACCAGCTCGCCTTGGCCCTGCGCAACCTCAGCCTGCAACGCTTGGAGCTGGCGGGCAACGGGCTGCGGGCACTGCCGGCCGCCCTGCTGCCAGCCGGCTTGGAGGAGCTGGACCTGCGGAACAATTCGCTGCAGCGGCTGACGGCCGCCGAGCTGCGGATCTTGGAAGCCCCCGGCTTGCGGGGCCTGCGGCTCAACTTGGGGGCCAACCCGCTGAGTTGCGACTGCGCCCTGCGCCCCTTCCTCGCCTGGCTGCGTGCCACCGCCGCTCGCGTGCCCGACGCCCGCAGCCTGCGCTGCGCCGCGCCGCCGCCACTCCGCGGGGCCGCCCTGCTGCGACTGCGGCCCGAGGGCTTGGCCTGCACGGCCAACGAGGGCGGCGAGCCGGGTCGGCTGGAGACTGCCTCTTACGTCTTCTTCGGCATCGTGTTGGCCCTCATCGGCATCGTCTTCCTCATGGTGCTCTACCTGAACCGCCGCGGCATCAAGCGTTGGCTCCACAACCTCCGTGAGGCTTGTCGCGACCAGATGGAGGGCTACCACTACCGCTATGAGCAGGATGCCGATCCCCGACGTACCAGCGCCATCGGAACGCCCGGGCTCTGATGGCACTCCCGGCATCCCACCATCGCCCCTCCGGCATCCGTCCATCATGCCGCCCCTCGACACCTCCGCTCCCGGCATCCACCTCGCCCCATCTCCATCCTCTTGCCATGACATCACCAAAAATTAGTTTCTGAGGACGAGCCGGTCTCGGGGATGGGTGTTGGGGTGCGTAGGAGTGGGGAGAACCCTCCCCGGAGGGGTCCAGACCGGCTCTCCCTGCCCGTGCCCTACTCGACCCCATAGCGCTGATTCCCGCAGGGGACTGGGCTGGATCCGTTCCCTCCATCCCAGCGCCCATGGGCAGGGGGATGCACATCCGGATTGGCCCTACAGGATGCCGGTGCTCCCGGGAGGCTGACGAGCTGCTTCCCGCGTCTCCTCTCCAGCGGCGGGTTTCTTCAGCGGACTGCGGGATGCCACGCTGCCAGCAGGGCTCGGCACCCCACGCACGTGAGTGTTTGCTTGGCACATCCCGGGAAGCAGCGGGCAATACCTGAAACTGTCCTCCTGGATGTTCCTGGAGCCTGGACTTGACTTTGACCATGTACAGCTCTCTTTCCTATTAGATTTCTATTTGACAGATGCAAAACTTAACTTGATTTCTTTTTTTTTTTTTCTTTTTTGCTCCAAACACAGAGGAAAACACACCGTCCAGCCGCTCCCCCCCCGAGAAGCGGTGTGCTTTTCCGTGCCCCTTTCTCCATTTGGTTTTGTTTGATGACATTTCCAGCTCTTCCCAGGCACAAAACGATGCAGCTGTGTAGGAAACGCCTCCGCCGGCTGCGTGCATGTTCCCCAGGGCGTGCGGGGGCAGCCCTTTTCCGACTCTAAAATATATCCTAGACTAGGCTGTCTCAGCACTTTGTAATTTAAAACGAGCGAAGCAAAAGCTCTCGACCTAGTTCACCCGCTCGTGTTTGCTTCAAAACCGTGCCTGTTACTATATCCTAGAGCAAATATATTGAAAGCTGCATCCACTCTTATCGTCTATTTTCTATAAAGCTTCTTGCAATGACTTCTGAATATCCCCCTGGCTGGGGCGATGTTACTGCGGTTGCTTTGCCGGAGGAAGGCAGCTTTGGGCTCCTCTGTAGTTTTGCTGGTGCTTAAAAACTTCTTTTCCTGGGCTGGTTTGGCGGCCAGGGATGCAGAGGGGTTTATGCACAGCTCCTGCACAGAGCTCTGTCCCGATCCTTTCCCGGTAGTGAGGCGGGGACTGGGGAAAATTATCCAGGTAATAGATTTCTGAATCAGTTTTTATCTCCTGGGTGGTTTGGTACCTAATTCATGAGACACCGGAGCGCTGAGCATCTGCAGACGTGGGGAGAGGCGGCGACTCGCAGCATTTCCCGAAACGAAGCTGTAGCTTTTGCAATGTGGCATCTTAAAATGTTGAATTTTGGTGCCGGGTTGAAAATGGATGCGTTGCATTTTGCTATATCTGCGTTTGCCTTTCCCCATCCCGGGATGCCGATCCGGGCAGGGGGGAGGATGGGGGCTGCATCCTCGCTGCCCCGCAGCCGTGCCGGGGCCAGCGCCGGTGTGTGCCGAGTCTTTTGGGATCCTGGACGCGGGGAGCAGCAAATACCCGGCGTGTTGAGTTTTTAAGTGAGAGTTTTGTGGGATTTGTGGTCCCTGAGCCTGTGTGTGTGTGTCTTTAGCTGCCGGGTGGAAACTTCTGCTGCAGAAAAGCATAATTATTTCCACCCCAGGCGTGCCCGGAGACCCCGGGAAGGATACAACCTGGTGCAGGGTCCTTTGCATTCTACCCCTTTGCTTTTTCCCCCATTGCATTTTCCCCCTTTGTTTTTTCTCCCCTTGCGAGCCTGGTATCGAGGCAGGCAAGCCGGGAAAGGGGAGGTGGTGCAGAGCCACGCGTCTGGGCTGTATTCAGGTAGGGATACGTCACCGAGAGTCAAAATGAGTTTTCCGGGTGCTCTGGACTGGTCCTGCTGAGCAGGGAGCTGGTTCCCCACCGCAGCCCTGTCCCAGTTCCCAGGGAAGCCCCAGAGACCCCCAGGCCTTGGCTCATTGGAGATGAGTTGCTCCGGCGGAAACTTGTTGCATTTTGTGAACCTTTTCCTGATATTTTCTCCCCATTTGAGGAGCTTGTGGGCTCCGGCCCCACCTCGCCACCCCACGCAATGAGTCACCGGGCAGGTTTAGGGGGGAGAAATCTCAGCCTGCCCCTCACCCTCATCTGCTTTCCCACTTCTTCCCTCACTTTCCCACCCCCGCAAAGCCAAAACCCAACCCCAGAGCAAGAAAAAGGGCGATGGGGTGGATTTGCCCCGGGCAGCGATTCCACCAGAGCAACATCAAATCGTGGGGACGGTGCTGGGAAATCCTGGCGAGATTTAATGTCTTGCAGCGAGGAGGAGGAGGAGAAGTGCCTGGAGGGCTTTGCGGGCAGATGGGTGGTTGTTGGACCAGGGAACACAGCATCCGCCTGGCAGCGGCCGCCGGTGCCTGGCGATAGATAATGGGAAGGAAATCTGCCTCCGGGCAGACGGAAAAGTGGCCAAACACATCCTGGCCCCGAAGCCCTCTGGCAAAGCGGGTGGCCAGCTTTGGCAACTGGTTGTTTCAGCTTTCCCTGAGGTCAAAGGGAGGGATGCAGTGGCTTTTTGTCCCCAGGGATGAGGATGCTCCTCCTTTCATCACCGAGCAGCGGGGCATTCGGATCATCGCGCTCCCCATCCTCGTCGGGTGCACCGAGACCCCCGGGTATGTGCGCCGACCCCCTTCAAAGAGGCAAAGTCCCATCAGCCCGGCGAAGGCGACGTGCGAGCGGTCAGATGCGGGTGGTTGGGTGGACAACCAGCTGTAGGAGCATCATTTTTGTGGCTTGTTAATGTTAATATTATTCTGTACAGCGCATAACCCCCGCATGACAAATCAGGAGGATTAGGGAACCTCTGGATTAGCGAAACCAAGACTTGGCAGCGAGCCGAGGCTCAAAATGTGCTTTTTGGGTTCCTGGGTGTTTAGAGAAACCCGGCTGCCATCATGTTTCCGTGCGGTCCCTTTCCGTGAAGGGTTTGGCGAGGGGGATGCAAACCTCCCCGTGCCCCAAGCCTTCGGCTGCTGCCTGAGCAGAAAGTTACCCCCACAGCTCCGTGAGCCGAATGAAATTCAGCATCTGTGATAGGAATCAAGCAAAGGATGCTCAGAGCCCTCTGCGGTGGCTCGTTGCCAAAAAACAGGGGAAAAAAACAAACCCAAAAGGGCTGTTTATATACCCTCTGTATGAGGTGCTTATAAGCTACCGGTGCTTTGTGACCCAACGTGCTCTTTCAGATCTGCTTTTCCTTCCTTATTTCCCCAAGTGCTTGGCTGTTTCTTGGGCCGATGTGGCCAAGAGGCAAGCAGTGAGATTTAGCCGAGGAGGTGGATGTGGGCGCAGCGGGATCGGGGGCCAGGCAGCCCTGCCTGCATCCTTCCTCCCCCCGCGCACCTCCTTGGGGGGTTTTAGGTGCTCGTGTCGCTGGACCAGGGCGTCCCCGGTGTGTTTTGAGAAGCATTTTTGCTCCAGTGTGGTGGAATTTGCTCCGTGGTGCCCAGAGCTGTAGAAGAGATGCCGAGCACGGTCTCATTTAGCACAGAAGAGGCCAAAAATATTGGTGTGGCGATTGCTGCTTGATTTATTTTTTTTATTAAGGAAATAACTGGGCTGGAGCATCATCATTGTCCCTACGCTGAGTGCAGGGCTGCGATGCCCCAGGACTCGGGCAGGGAAGAAAAGCAGCCACCGGCTGCCTCCCCCTTCCAAAAATACACAGAATTAATAACAGTTAATTCTCCCCAAGCAACTTCAACCCCAAGAAGTGTCACACCGGGCTCCTTCATCCTCCTCCTCCGTTACCTTCCCAAACAGGGAGGGAGAAAAAAAATATCTCTGCTTTTCATTTATTCCTTCAGGAAGAGCAAGTGGGAGCTGTTCCCCCTCATGCTTTGGGGAAACCGAGGCACAAACAAAGCAGGGACAAGTTCCTGGTAGCAGGGAAGAGTTTGGTCAGAAAAAACCCACAGAGTTGGGTTTCAAACCTCGGCAGGGTTCAATTAAAACTCTGGGCAGCTTTGGGACCTGCAAGCCTGGGACAGTCCCTGCTCTGTTTCTCCTTCCTCCGGCTCAGAGGTGGCCCTGCCAAAGAAATTTGGCTTAAATAGGATCCCACCTATTTATCTGCGAATTCTTCTAATTAGCCTTTTGGGATAACGTTGGGCGCCGGTACAGCTGAGCACTGACCTGCTCAGCACAGTGATGAGCTCCCAGTAGCAAGCAGGAGGCGGCAGCACCGTGGGGCTGGGGACCTGTCCTGGGGGAGAGGGGCCAGAGGGACCCACCTGGCCTGGCCATAGGGAACGGGGTGGCAGGTCAAACCCCCCCCCCCCAGCCCCGGTATGAACAGCGGTGTGACAGCACCACCCCCACCTCCACCCAGAGCCTGCCCTGGGGTGACAGGGACGGGCAGGGCAAGGATGGGGAGGCAGGGACGGACAGGCATGGGATGGGCAAGGGACAGGCAGATCAGGGACCCGGACAGGCAGGAATGGGCAGGGATGGGCAGTGGTACCCAGGCAGGGCACCTGGGACTGATCGGAGCTGTGCTGGAGGGGACGTAGCTCCCCCCACCCCCAAAGGGGTCTGAACCCCAGCAGCTCCCCCCAGGGCACCCCTCGAAGCTGCAGCCCCACAGCCTCACGCCCTCCCTGCCACGCAGGTCCCCAGCGTGGGGCCACCTCGTTCTCCTCAGGGTGGTTTTTCCACCCTGGTGTGTTTTTTCACCCGAGCCTGGCTCCGGGCAGCCCCGCGGGGAGCTGGCATCGCACAGCCCAGGCAGATGGGGAAAGACGTGTTTCCACTAATCTGCTCCAATCTGGATTATTTTTCCAAATAAACCTGCTTTCCCAGCTGTTTTAAGCAAGTTGTTGGCATGCTGGGGACAATGGAGGTGAGAATATGTCTGCTGGGTGTCCCCGTGCCACCAGGCTCCCATCGTTTGCTTGGACAGTGGGGACCAGAGCAGCTTTGAGGTGGGTTTCGGCATCGCGTTACCCAACTCGCGGGGCTGGGATTATCCCATGGCGGTTACTGCGGGCAAGGGGGGGGGTCTTCGCTGAAGTTTTCCCCTATCAAAAGCCCCTGAGAAATAATTTATGTTGAGGGACTGGTGTCAGCGCTGAAGCCCGTCTCTCCCCACCCCACCTCCCATCTGAAGCAGAGCTGGGATCTTCTGCAGCTCCCGTCGGGATAATAAGGCACAGAAACTGCCTCCAGCCGTGGATGTCTGGGATGATCCATGACAGCTCATTTCTGGAGACTTGGGGGGGTCTCTCAGAGAGCCAGGGTGCGCAGGATCGACCCAGGGCAGGCCAGTATTGGTCTCTGGTCTCGCATAAGGATGCAGCGGCACAGATAACCCCGCAGAGACGCTCCATCCTCCCAGCACTCGCCCGCCTGACATTTACAGATACCTATTTTTAGATGATCTTCATCACTTCTAATTGTTCAGGCTCCTCAGCCTCAGAGGACACATCCTCACCTCGGATGGAGACAAAACCAGTCCCCTCCCCGCAGCTCCTTCCCCTTCCTGTGGTTTTACACTGGTGTAACTGGCCCCAGGCCTTGGTAATGGTGCCATGTTACAGCTGCTCATGGCTCCATTCCCTCCCCACCATGGTACAATTTGCACAAACCTTCCTGCTTCAAAGGAAGCCCCTGAGAAGGACTTTTCTGTGCTGCCCTTTTGGGGAGGTTTCCATGTTCTTCACAAAGAGGAGCCAAGATCATCTCTGTAATGCACAAGAGGAGAACCTGCAGCTCAAACTCATGGAGACGCTGCTCTGCATGGGCACAATGAGCCTGCAAACCCATGGAGATGCTGCTCTGCATGGGCACAGTGGGCCTCTGAGCCCCAAAACCTATGGAGATGCTGCTCTGCATGGTCAGGATGAACCCCTGTGCTCCCAACCCATGGGAATGCTGCTGTGCATGCACACGACCAGGCCTTTTCCATCCCCATGGGACAAGTTTCCAGAGCAGAAGGACAGCCCCCTGACAGAAGACAGAAGGACAGCTTCGGGATGGCCCAAACTCACAACATCAGAGGTGGGCTTCCATATACCACTTGCAGCTCAGGCTTGAGAGAGAAGAGGAGTTGGGGACCACGAGCACCCCAGGAGCTCGGCTTGGCCCAGCCCAACTCCTTGTCCCTTGCAGAACAAGGGGACATCCCTGTGGCGCAGCAGTTATCAGGTGACGTTGTGTCATTGGGGTAAGGCAGCCTGAGAGCTGGGGGGACCCAAGGTTGCAGCCACGGGGCCCGGTGGACTCAGCTCCTGCCCTGTCCCCGCACCACGCATGGTGTCTTCTCTGCCCGTGGCTTGGCAGGAGCAAGAGCTGCCCAGGCTGCCCAGCACAGCGGTCGCACCACGGGAGAAGTGTCCCTGCCACCCCCTTAACAAGGACCCCGTGCCCCACCGGTCGGTGACCCACAAGCAAGGTCCGTCACCCATGGGCCAGAGCTGGTGCTCAGGGGGCGTGGGGTAAATTTGGCTGTAGCACTGGGCTTTTGGGTGGTATTTCTCTCTTGCTCGGTGCCTCGGTTTCCCTTTCAGGGAGCAGCACAGTTGAGGACCTCCCCTCGACCCCAGGGATGGGGTTTTGGGGGCTGCTGATCCCACTCCGACCCCAAGGCCTTTGAAGGGACTTCAGGTGCTCTGGTGTGCTCCGTATGTGCTGCACGCACATAGAAATCACTCCTTAGCTTTCCCCCAGTAATGTGATGGGAGGAAGTAACCCTCATCGCTTCTCGCTGCCCTGACACGGACACCGACCCACGGCCCCCACCAGCACCGTGTCCTCCCACGGCGAGATGGATCCAACCAGCAGGATGAAACCATGAGACACAGGCTCCTGAGATGTCTCATGAGTCCCCGGAGAGCCAAGCCCAAGGGACAGGCTATGGGGGCCGTGCTTGGCACGTTAGTAATTAATTTAGTTACTAAATTAACATTTAAATTGACAAGACCTGAATGCAAAGCCAAGACTCACCAGCCTCCAGCAACTGCGGCTGCTCCCAGCCTCATGTCCCCAGATCCACCGGCAGCACAGATGGACCTTGGGACCTCCACGCGATGCTCCAGTCCCCAAAACCACTCACCACCTGCCCTGGAAGAGGCTGTGTCCTGCTGGTCCTCGAGAGATGTCCCCGTTCAGCAGAGCCTGGCCCCAGGGTCCCCCCCATCTTCCCTGCTGAAGGACATCCCGCTGCTCCGCGCCCCAGCCCCGAACCCCGGGGGTGCCAGGCCTGTCCCTCGGTTGTCCCCAGCCTGTCCCTTGGTTGTCCCCGCAGCTCGAGAGGGGTGCAGCGGGCCAGCTGGGGCTCGGCACGGACTCGTGGTGACATCCAGCGCCCGTTCCTGCAATTACAGACCGGTGGAGCCCGCGGAGGCTCAGCCATCGCTGACCCCACCGGTCCCTGTCCCCTCCGGTCCCTGTCCCCGCTGCGTCCATGGGCGACACCGCTGCTCCCCTCACCCCCAGCCCAAATAAACCCCTCCATCTCCAGGTCCTTCTACTGTTTTCTCATTTCACAACCAGTCTGAAGGCTTCAGGGGTATGGTGAAGTCTCTCCCTGGAAAGCACCATCCGTGTCAGCGTGGCACAGGGGATAACTGGGAGCTAACTGGGGTGAGCTGGGAGGGGGAGGGCAGCTCTGACGTGGAGCATCAGCCTTGGCAAGGAGAAAAAAAACAGCAGGAGAAAAAAAACAGCGATTCACACGCAGATTCCCCCAAGATAAAGCCTGCAGCCATCGCTGAAGGGAGGCAGGAACCCTCCTGGACACGCTGCTGCGCCCCCAGGAACCATCTTACATCAACCTCATTAAATTTAATATTAAGAGCCAAACTGGGGTGGAATCACCTCCTGCCTCAGAGTTTAACAATGAGCATAAAATCCCCAGCGCAGGGTGATCTCCTGAGGACAGAGGGACCAGCAAGAAGGTGGTCCCTGTGCCCCATCAGCTCACCTGGTGGCACTCTACAGAGCTGAAACCTTTCTTTAGGGTGAATGCCACCCCTGGCTTGGACCCGCTCTGTCACCTGCAGTGCCCACCCCAGCTCCTCTCCCCCGGTCCCCTCACCTCCTCCCTTCTGTTGCTCTTCCTGAAGCAACTTCACCCCAAAAAGATCGGCCTCTCCTCATTCCAATTTGTGCCCCAAACATCCACCTCCCTTCCCACGTGCTCTGTGGTGGCATCGGTGGCAAATTCAGGTCACAATTAGTCCTTGGTGCTCTGCCCTGGAACACCTTCAGTGCTGAGCCCCTTGGAAATGGTGTCACAGGGGAGATCTCATCTAGCAGCAGCACCAGGATGAGCCTCTGAACAGGTTCTTCAGGAAGCGCCATTGTTCCCGGGGTTTTAGGTACCCGAGTGGCACAGGGTCAATATTCCTCCCACACCAAGTCAGGAACAGTTATCTGCCAGCTCGGGGTTTCGGGCAACAACATTTGACTAAAGAAGACCGAAGAAACACAAAGGATTGCTACTACGAAGAGAATATTTTATTACTTGTAACACTTCATTCAGCTAAATCCACGTAGCAATACACACAGAAATACTTCAGGAAAGTGCAAATTCTCACTCTGTATTTGTAATGTGCCCTAGTTTTACAGAAGAACAGACACCGGGTAAACAAGAGCACAGATCCAGAACTCCCCAGGATTCTAGCCAAGGAGATCGCTGCAGCTGCAGGTACATCCACCTCGTACAAAGTTACTCTCGAGCAGGCAAAGGGCAGGGGAGGATGGAAAATGGTATCGAGGCGGACTCTAACCATTCAGGGGGCACCATGCAGCCCCCCCCCCCCTTACTTGGGGAGAGAAGAGGGCAAAACCAGGGGAAAGACAAAATGAAGTGATGATAATATTAGTTTTAAAATTAAAGAGAATATCCAAGTGCTTTTTAAAGCCAACCACATGTTCCACCCTGCCCCAAATGACAGAAACCCCCATTCCAACCTTGCGGCTCCTCCTTCAATACTCTGAAAGTTTCACACAAACACACCCCCTGAAACTGAAACCCCTAATGCTTCAGGAGCCAAAGAGCGGATGCAAAGTGCTTACCTAAGTACCACTAAATCAGGGAATAACGCCAGGAATTTCAACATGCAGGTATCCTCCAACTAGAGGTACGGCAACAGCCTGAGAGCAGTCAGGAACTGCTGGAGGCAGGTAAAGAAGCCCCAGGCTGCTGCACATCGTAACGCACCTCAATGTCTGAAACAGAAACACATAGAACTAATTCTTAATTCACTCTGTGGATGACACAAATAAGCACTTCCCCTCCTTAGAAGGAAGAGGTAGGTATTTAAAATTAAGGAAATTAGAGACCCACTCAGGCAAGTTCCCAGTTCTCCCGCAGCCCAGGGGAAACCTGGCTCCTTGGAGCTGCACCCACCTGGGATGCAAGGGCAGGGCAGGGCAGGCACCACTGGCTCAGCGGCCGGACAGGACACCACGCCAACTGCAAACAAAGCAGGGGCTACGCCACCTCGGGCTGCAGCTAGGGCTGTGCTTGGAGCTCCCAGTCAAACTCTCCTGTGTTAAACACGCTCCCTCCTTCTCCCCCACGCAAGAGTTTATGATTCACTGCTGCTGTGGCTGGAGGCACCCTTCAGAGTGCAGGAGGAGAGACATGAATAGCACCTGAAGCTACTTAAACCACAGACTGGAAGCTGTATCACAACTAGAACAAAAAATTCAGCTACAAGCTCCGTAACGTAGACGTTCCACCTTGGCTGGCGGCTCTCCTGTACTTAAAAAGGTCCTATCCCAGCCTCACGGAAACACAACTTCACCACGTCTGAGTGAGACAGAGAGTAAGCCTGTGACATCAAAAAGGGAAAGGACAGACACAAGCCCTCCCAATTTTATTATCAAACGTTAAAAACAAATCACTGGCTGTGTGATTACAGTTTAAGCCAATGGCCTGCTGTAGACCAACCTTTGAAAAGATGTATTTTAACTGGAAGCGCCTAGTAAACAGCATCCACAGCGTACTTTGATCTATTACCTGCTTCCTACTCAAGTCTGAAAAGCCTTTGTTCTTATCTGAAAAGTAGTAAAGAACAGCTGACAACCGAAAGAAGATTGTACACAAGCCTAGCAAACTCTAACACGGTGTATAACAAAGTTACAGGGCAATAAAATAAGAGAATTACAGTCCTTCACAGTAACAGAAGTAAGGGAAGCAAGATGAGAGGGAGGAGATAAAGGAGGAGTTCCACAAATGGAACAGTATAAATATATCAAACAGTTCAAATACAGTAGGAAAACAACAGTAGCAGCAGCTTAAAAACAGCAAGTTATTATACCCTTAAAATACATTCAACACATTGTGCCTGTTGCTGTCATTCCAAAAGCACTACTACATCTACAACTTACTGCTCAACTCTATCGACGAGAAGAATCCCAGATACTTAACTCCCCGTATTCGTTTTCTTATTAAAGATATTTATACCATGAACAGTTACCAACTTCTAAGAATGCTGACTGGAAAACGTAATCACAATTTTCTTCCATACTGCATTTATAACGCTTGTCTACTGCTATAAAGCAGATCTCTCTGGGGCATTGCAGATTCCTGCTCTTTATAGGAGCATAAAAAAAAGGTAACTCACAAGACGTAACTCCTAACACTAACTGCTACAATACGCACACATAAACTATGCTTTTTTTACAGTGTTTACCTTTGTTCAAAATTATGTTCTAAGTCACTTGTTCTCTTCTGAACTATTAGTGGGCTGTTCAAAAACAAAATCCAAAATGCCCAAGGCTTTAATCTGCTGCCCGTGAAAAAAAAGACAAGACCTCCTCCAAATTCAGTGCAGTTGGGATCCAGTTCTGCACTTTTTTGTGAAAACTAAAGACAAAGCAGCAGTCAAAAACGCCTTTACGCCTTCTGAGACCTACCCAGCGCTGTACAATAACATGAGTATACTCTAAGCGTAAATGCTTTCACTCATTTTCCCCATCACATCAGTCAAATGTACAATCCAGAAAAAAAAAAAACACAATGTTTTTTGGTATTAGATACATTTCACTCAATTGCAGAACAATTTGGAAATATTTTCTCTTAAAATAAAAAATAAATAAATATCGGTGGCAAGTAAGAATTTGTGCAACACAGACCTTCTGCAGTACATGGACATTCATATACAGCAAAATACTTATCCACGGTTATAGTGCAAAGCTTCTGTCAGCATGAAATACCCGATACCCGCACGGACAGAGAAACCTCAGTGCTCTTTAAAGCCATCCAGACGCAACACATACAAAACCACTCGGCGCAATCCTGCGGCATCAAGCTGTAAGGGTATAATAAGATGGAGGACAAATTTAGAGATTTAACAATAATGGCAAAACAACGGCTTTAATTTAAGTGCATTTCAGGTTCTTCTCAGGTAACCTTCAATACAGCGGTTAAGTGTTCAGCTTTATCGACTTCTTTTATCTAATTACTGTAAAGTGATAGCGAGGAGATGGCCAGAACACCACTGACTTTATGCTGAAGGCTTATATTAGCAATTTAGTAGCACACATTAACGAGTATTTTTCTCAGTTAATCAATATGCAATTTTCTTGAAGTGTTCTTTCAGTTAAAGCATCTTCCATGGCTTTTCTGTGCCAAAACACGGCTTTTCTTTTCTGAAATCCTCAGTATCTACATGACAATTTCTGTATCAGTCTATTTTTTGGAAAAATTGATTAGCAGTATCATTTTCTGCTCAAGCAAAAGTAGGAAATAGATAACGGGAAGTTGTTAAAAATTTGCCCTGAAAGATAAAGAAGAGTCGCATTTGCAAACTGCTATTCTAACAGAAATTAGCTTACAACACATGACCAAAAAAATAATATTATTTAGTAATTAAAAATAATAATCAGCAGTGTCAGTGTCTCACCTCCACTTTCTTCTGGTTTTTTTTTGGTTGGTTGGTTTTTGTGTTGTTGGGTTTTTTTTTAAATACACAGTATGAATTAAAGCCATCAAAACAAAAAAAAAGTCACTAACTGGAATTTTCACTCAAAGTTACCGAATTTCTGGAAAAAAATTAAAAAAAAAAAGCTTAAGACTCTTCAGAGATGTGGGACCAAAAACTGGTTGCAAAGCCCATGGTAGTTAAAATGGGCAATTTAATTAAGGAATGAACAAGTTCCTATTCCTTTGAATGCCTTGGAAAGGCACTAGGTAATTCCAAACCCAGCCTGCAAGTGGAACTGCATGTGTTGCCACTATTGTTTCACTGTCAAAGTAAATATTTTAAGATGCACACAGGAAAGATACAATGCACCAAGAGCACCTTTAACAACGGAAAGATACTTAGGTAGCTGAAAAAATGTCATATTGAACAACTTGCCTAAACAAGAAATGCTAAGCACTGAACTCTACTTCAACATTTTTTGGAAATTAAGACCTGTAACAATCACGCACAACAGCTAGGAAGAAGCAGGCTTTTTTTTTGTCAGTTTGGAGCGCTCGCTTCCTTCAAATATTAGGACTACCCGATTTCAAAACCTTGTCACACAAAAAGTATTGAGTACCTGAAATGAATTTAAGACAAGATCTAGTGGTTAAGATCAGCTGTCTTAAACCCAGGGCAGTTTGTTTGCATTGCTGCAGGTTAATTAGTCTTTTGGTCAAAAGTGTAATAATAAATTGCGTCCTTTTCTCTCACGTACTGTCCTTATCCCAAATTTTCTAGCCCAGACTTTGGTGAAAAGCCTGACAAAAGAATGCTTCTTCTTTATAGAATAAAAATGTAGCTGTTTAACACACATACACACACGCACACGTCTTAAACGGAGTTCTGTTCTTGGTTCCTTTGTTTCACACGACGCAGTGCAGGCGGTCGCTTCTTTGAACACCTGTCAGAGGTCTAAGCAGAGCGCCAGATCAGTCCATTCTTATCAGGTTCAAGAAAATTCTCGATCAAAGCTTCAATAAGCTTCTGAAGTTCTTCTTCCAGCATGCTTCTGTCACTAGAAAGAGAACAATACCATGTCAGAGGTTTGATAAACAACAAGCATCTATTAAAAACAAGAAAAAAAAGCAAGATGTGATGGTGATGGACTCACTTTATTATGTTTCCTACCAACATCAACGTGTAGAGACTCCAACCTGCTTGCTTTAACAAGTTAATTTTTGGTTAGGGACTACTGCAATATTAATTTAAATTCATTTAAGAAAAGAAAAAAGTAATCGCCACTAGAGGGCTCTAGCAGAGCGGAGACAAGAACTAATGACCGCAAAACCAACGCAAGACTGGTCAGACACAGACTCTAAATGGATTAAAAAGTAAGAATGAGCTACTAACAAAAAGATAGATACCCTATGTTCTTTTCTAGATGGCATTCAGATGGGTATCTGATTGTATTTTGACTAAAGCGCAGGATTGAGTAATCAGGCAAAGTGTCACCGCTCACAAGAGGACACTGTAATATACTGATCCCTTCCCTATTTAAATGCCCAGACATTCATTCCAGTAAAAAGCCAACATCTACGTGCACAAATACTAATGCATTGCAACATTCCTTTAAAAATGCATAACCCCTCTCCTACGTCCAAAGTCTCACTGGAGGGAGAGGAACTCAGTCTGTTTTTTAACAGAGAATAGGCAAAACAGGCTTATTTACATCTGCTTTGTTCATTTGGGGAACTGGTGCCCTTCAGGTCACCACTTACTTTAAAAGAAAGCACCCCAAAATGCTGCAGTAAAACTGACTTTTCTGATGTTCAGCTTTTAAGAATAATCAGTAACCAGCAACTCAGAGAAATATTTGCAAAGCTATGATGGAGAAGAACGCCTTTTGAGGTTCCTACAGACCATTTTACGCCTTGAATCAGGCAAGCATGAAAGCTTTTCAATTTTGCATTCCAGATAGTAATTGCCATTAACCACAGGTATTACTAAAATTAAAGGTCGATGTATTTTTCTGACTTACCAGAATGAACAGCAGCAGAAGCCCAAATGAGGCATCAAAGCATCCTCATGTACTTCGTTTCTCTCTTAGTTGTCTGGCCCTCACTTGTGTTAAGATTAGGTTAAGGGCAATATTTCTGGCATTTATTTCTTCCTTGTCGGTGGAGCTGTTTGCCTCAACTATATCTTATCTTTTCTTCAGTATTTACACCAAATGGTACATGGCCCACTCCCAGGTGTAGGGAACCATGTTCTAACTGAAGCGAGAATTTCCATATCCGTGTAACAATGAAGCGTGTTGATACGCCAGACAATCGGAAAGCTCTCTGACCAAATAAATACAGGCTTCTGGCAAGAGCTGCCATTCATAAAACTGGGATGTAGAATTCCTACCACTTCTCCGACCTGCTGTTATTCCACGATCAATTCAGAACAATTTAGAAACATGACTCAAAAGATGGGCTGTAGCTGCATTAATACACTTCACGTAGTAATAAACTTTTAACTAAACTAAACTAAAATTAAAATTTTAAAGAATATTTAAGCAGCCTCTGGAAATCTGTCTAGGCATGGATCTGTGTTTCCCCTCCCATGCACATTTTACAAGCAAAGGCAATCTGCCACTCACTGTCCACTGACTGCCTACATCTGACCAAACCGTTCAGTGATAAAAGCACGCTCGCCCTGAATTCCTGCCAATAAGTAGAAATAAATACCGCATCAGAGATCCCTTTACGTCATTTTCAATTCTCTGCTCCACAGGAACATTGGGACACAAGTCTAAAGGGAGCGGTACTCACAGGATTTAGGTTAGGAATCCAGTTCAAGAGCCTGCTTTTCTTCGGTAGCTGAACTAAGAACCTAGGCTCCTCAGTCGCACTCCTGATTTCAATGGTGTAAATGTACCATTTTGGTTTTTTTTTTTAAACTGGAAGAAGCTTAATCCAGCTGTCTGTCAAAAGGGGACAGACCTCTAGTTACTATCCAGTAGCTCAGAGCAACACAGCAGATTCCCAAATGCAACAGGAATCCACCTGGGTTTAAGCATACTTGCCAGCAGCAGCACAACTTCATCACTTTTTAAGTGAAGTGAATTCTAAGTGAATGAGGATTTGCGTTAATAAAAGAAGTCTCCTACTGTAGCAGATGCTGAAAATTCAATTCTTTGTCTTATCCACTACAGAGGGGATCCCTTATGAGCAGGAATGTGCATCACTGGCCAGTTTAACAGGCTGGAACAGTCAGCTGAGGCTCAGGTCTCCAAGGAGGCAGCAGAGGAATCCCCCTCCATGCAGGGACAGATGCCCAAGTACTGACCTTTGAGCCCGAAGGCATCTTGCAACGGGTGCATGTGGCCTTGCTACTGACCTCTGCTCCGGCAGCGCGCACATCTCCGCGTAGTACTTGATCTTTGGTTCTGTTCCACTTGTCCGAAGGGTGGCAACACAACCATTTTGAAATGTAAAAGTGATCATCTGACTGCTTTTACTCACTGGCAGCACCTACATAAACAACAACATTTTATTACAGAACCCCCCAACTACCACAAAAGTGGGGGTTTTTGGTTTGGTTTTAAAAAAAATTTACAATATTCAGTAAATATAAAGCTAAATAAACATGCTGAAATCCCCTGCAGGTGACATCCACCAGCCAATGCAAAGACTAGAACAAGTTATTTCAGCCCGACACGTCTATCACCTAGATCAGAGTCAGTATTTCAGGATAACGTTGGAAGTCTAACATCTGGAAGTCTGCTAGATAGCTTAAGATCTGCAGGAGCATCAAGCTCACTTCAACTAACAAAGTTCATTCATTGTTATATCAAAATAGCCAATGCAACAGACAAGCCATTTCATATTTAAGCAGTGTTCTCCCAGTAAATGTTATTAAGCAGTTTTAATAGATGGTGGTAATTATACTGCCATCTTAGTTGACATAGTCTTTCTGCATAGTTCTTGGTGTATTTAACTTTCAGTCTCTTCAAAAACAGAACCGTTCCTGCAAAAATACTTTCTAACTCACCGATTTTTCATTTGGCTGGCTGCTGTCATAGCCAGTGGTAATATCTCGTACATGTAGTATATTGTAAATACCACAAAATTTTGGATAAGACTGAGGGGCATCGAAGTTCCGCAGTTTCTCAAATATCCTTTTGATAGTAGGAGGATCATAGCACAAGAAATAGGAAGTCTTTGATATGTGATATCCATACCTAGAAGTAGATTAACATTCACAGTTACAAGATTCAGAAGTTTTCTGCACATTTGGTATCTAAAGAAAGCCCCCGTTTGGAAAAGCAGTAACAGAAAAAGAATGCAGTTCTCACAGCTGTGAAAGCAGATAATTATAGGCAAATGTCTGGACTCTGAAACAGATTTCACTGTATTACTCAGATCATCTCAAGCTATTTTTAAATTCAAGCAAAGGTTTCAGCTCCAAAGAAATAAGAGCTAACCATTTGGCTAAGTGCGGCCTAGGTAGCCCTCAGGAAATTAATGTGCAGTATCATTCCCACACCATCAAAAATTGTCTGCTGTAGCCACACGAGCAGCCACAACTACAGATTATTTCAACAGCCTCTGAGGAAGGTGACCGATTATTTCACCCAAGTTAAAACTACTATCCCCAAGCAGACCTAACGCAAGTGCTCACTAGGTGCAGCAACCATGTTTGCACGCTGAAATGTAGTTGTTCTTCACTATATTCCACCCACTCCCCATTCCACAGAGACTCTTCTCTGCAGCTTAAAAAAATTAGGAGTGACTGGGAGATCATAGAACGGTTTGGGTTGGAAGGGACCTTAAAGATCATCTTGTTCCAACCTCCCCACCATGTCTCATTCAAGTTTCTAAGGAGCCACGGTCTGTCTTTCTGCTGGGCCGGCAGGAAAAGGAATGGCATATATGATTTACTGTAACTGTGCCACTAATCCTGTTAGAGCACAGGAACTTCTGCTGGTGGGCTGGGCTTATCACAGTATGACTTTTAATTCTGACATAAACATATTCCTCGTTTTCTTGCTGTGAATTGTGTCCATAGCTATTGAACACAGACCATGCCTTTAACATCTGTCCTGTTACAAATCTCTGCAAGAAAAGCACGTGGTCTTCTAACAATCCCCAGACTGTGTGTCAGTGAAAATATTAAGTGTTTAAAGGGAGGCACACACACCACAACTAAGATATAGCTACCCATCAGAAGGTAAGATAAGTTACGTAGCATGAATCAGAGAGAAAAGTTTGCCCTGGTGGATCCATATGCAAAATTCTACTCTCTTACAATTTTTTTGCAGAAACACGATAGAAAGGGCCTCTTTAGTCCTGTGGGAGATATGGCATTCAAGCAGTATCTGTAATACTGAAGACTGCAGTCCACCATAGCACCAGAAAAAAACAACTTACAATGAGAAAACATCCGAGGGACACATTAAAAATATTTACTAGACTACTCCCAGCTCCAAAATAGTTAAGTAGAACATACGAATGAAAAACACAACTTACGTTTCATAGATCTCAATGAGTTTCTGTGCTAGTGTTAGGTTCTTGCCCTCCAGGTAGGTTGCCATTTCAGCTATGACCACAGCTGCGCTTACACCATCTTTATCCAACACTGATGTGCCACACATGAAGCCTAGAAATAAAAAAAAAAATGATTGTGGAAAAAGAACCCGACATACTATTACATGAAGGCCATGAAGCAACAGTAGTTTGGCATTTGGCACTGGCATCTCAGGACTTTCAACCTGTATCAGAAGCGGTTTGTATCAGGAAACTGCAGAAGCACAGTATCAAAATCAGAGATCCATATATCATTTATTACAATAGTTGTCAAGTTGATGTGATGAGAGCAAAAGGCCTGTACTAGTAACTACAAAAGACAAAAACAAAGCATTTTTGTATTTCTTTTCATGACTAAGACCACTCCTTTTGAGGCGCATTTTCCCCCCACAGTTGAAATTTTATTATATTAACACACATACCAATAGACTCTTCAAATGCAAAGAGAACTTCTTTTCCATTATCTAGGAGATCTTTTACTCTACTTCCAATCCATTTAAAACCAGGGAGTGTTTCCTGAAACAGAAAAAAGAATGCATTAAATACATGTTTTCTATTTAGTTCCAGGTTCAAGAAGATAGTGTAAGCCACTATTCTCCCTTCACTTCCAGGGTGCTTCCTCGAATGGGAATCTTGTGTGCTCGACTTGGAAGTTAAGAAAAAAAAATTGATGTCTCAGACTTTGAAAATAAAATAAAATTAAAAATGATGCATTCTGAGTTTTAGGGTCAATAGGAAAGACTGCAGAGTCAAAACACCAAAGCTTAAGGACATTTTTTTTATTTTCTTGAAATAATTTCCCTGAATTTAAATCTAATTGATAACAGAATAGAGACAGTAAAGACAAAGATTAGACAAGTTGTATCTTCAACATGATGAATCTAAGGCAAAGAGTCACTGGACGAGTATTCACTAGTAAAACGCTAACTAGGACACGAATATCAAATCAAGGAGTAAGTGTGCCTGAGAGACTGTGACTCTGAGATCAGATAAGATCCTCCATGCTGCGTATCAGGTCAGGCAACTGTACAAAGGTATTCAGAAGGAAAAGTTACAGAAATATAAACAGCAATTTTGGGTGATGGGAGGGAAGAGCACTGCCTGTGTTCTTCAAATCATGCAAAAGCAGTCAAAAGCTTAGAAAGTCCTTCTTGGAGAGAAGAAAGGCACAAAGAGGGGAAGCTTTTAAAGGAGACCAAGGGGTTCTGTAAATTCCTAGCTGTTTTCCAGTCAAACATTCAACAGTCTCAGAAATCAGAGCAAGCACTTAATTTGAACACAGGAACTAAAATAATCACTGTCAGTCTGCAGCGGCATCCCCCCATTTTCTTTTTTAGCAAGTCCTTAATGAAGCTACATTAAAGATCTGTCTGTCTGTCACAATTTGAAGCAAAACCAAATTTAAAACCTACTAGTGATCTGGGCACCTGAAGGAAGTGTGTAACCTGTAAGTGTTTGTTACAAATCCATCAAAAAGCACTCCATTTTTGTAGTAAACACACCAAGTTGCACACACTTTCATTCTCTCACACAGAAGAACTTCTCTCTAGGAAACCAGACAAGACAAAGGCTTTTCTATTAATTTAGGTTTTAATTTGTGTCACCTGTTACAGCTCCTTGCAGTTTTGTATAAATTGATCTCACAGTCTGCATTCACGGTAAGGTGCATTGAGAAACACTGCAGATGCTGAAATCAGGCTTGTCTAGGTACAACAGCATTCTCTGCAAGTTGGAACGCATTAAAACTCCCAGCCACAAGACTGGAAGTTATCCATCTATTTTTCATTTCGTAAAGTCATTAAGTGGGAGGGCAGGTGGAAAACACGGCAATCAGATTTTCACTCTGCCAAGACGACATCATAAAACCCACACTTACTTCAAAGTGAAATCCCTCTTTAAGTGCAATTGCCCTCAAAATTTTCGAGGAGACTGTGGTCGCTAACATGTAAACATTCTTCACATCAGCATCTTGGGAGCAGTTCTCCTTCCAGCAAGAAAACATCCACCACCCAAACAAAGCTGCCAGCTCGTTGCCGGTGAACACCTTCCAGCAGCCACTGCGGACAGGATAGAAATTAGAAGAGCGTTTTCACGTTTTTCAGAAGCATCCATGCAAGGGGAGATGTTTTCTGCAGTCACTGGAACAACGGGGATCTGAGCACACGACTGACAAGCTGCTCTATACGAAGCCACCGTACTAACAGGACTCCACATTTATCACGTCTCAATGATTTACAAGCCCAGTGCGTTCTGTTAGCAAGCAAAGATACAAATCAAGTATCCTTACTGTCAGCTTGAAAACAGCTCAGGTCTTTTTAATTTATCAAACACAAGTATAGCAGTCTATACATTGCAGTCAGGCAATGCCTGCGCAACTGCGCATTATAGACAGTTACTTACACAACGATCAGAATTTTGGCCTGTTAGTGGAAGAAAAATAATTTCTATTCAATATGAAGCAGCCAGGGAAAAACAAACAAACAAACAAAAAAAAGCCCACAACAGCTAGCTCTCCCAAGGCAGAATCTGTTTGCCTGACAGAAGTGAAAAAACAGTAACAACAAGATTTAAGTGTTTTTAGTAGTCACGCAACTTTTCAGTTACGTTTTATTTGGCCATTTACTGTAACACTGGTAAGTATTTAATCTAATATTTTCTGAGTTATTAACTCATTTTATTTAAAATACGTTATTTCAGGTGGAGCTATACCACAAGATGAAGCTAGCAAGAAAAATATCCAAATAGCTAAGTCGCAACAGGAAAGAGCGGGCTGAAGGCGTGTGTGCCTGTCTACTATTGGGGGACATTTTGGGATTTTCAGTACCTTTTCTGCAGAAAGAGATAAAATAAAAGATCCCATCACTTACTTCTCCTGCTGTTCTGCCACTGCTAGTCTATCTGCATCTGGATCAGTGGCCACTACTACTTTAGCATTTTCTTTCTCTGCAAGCCTCAGTGACAACTCCTGGTGGGAGAAGAGGGAGGGGGGAAAAAAACAGAATCACAAGAGCAAATAAACTCACATTTTTCCTACTTACATATAACGTGCAGTGAAAGAAAAATCTCATATGGATTGCCCACTGTATTAATACAGCTGAAAGCCAGGTACTCCCTGTTCTCTTCCCCTGATTTGTTTTTCACAGTATCATATCCAAACGGAGGAAAGCTCATAGAAATCTGATGATGTAGAAACAAAAATACCAGCACAGATTCTCCTTCTTCAGGATTTGGGCATTTGACGGTAGAGAAGTCTGGATCTGGATCTTTTTGTTCAGGTACTGGAATGGGGGGCTGAAAGCCAAACGCTTTAAAAGCCAACTGCACGTAGTCATGTCCAACTCCATGAAAAGAGGTATGAACAAACTTCAGGTTTGTCTGCACATTTAGCTCCCTGAGAAGGAAAAAAGAATTTCAGTAAGGTTTTAGTAAGACTACTTTCATGCGGGAAAGCAAAAGAAAATGCAATTACACTTTGTACTATCCTACTGATTTCTCCATTAATTTCAAAGAAGGAATGAGTGAACTTTCCTTAGAAATTGCTGGTTTAGAGCTGCTTTTCCTGGAAAATGAGAAATTTACCTTCTGCTGAATCAGCTGAAAGTCTCCCAAGAATGAACTGTTAATTTCTGCATCAAACTTGAGCTCTTCCAGCACCATGAAGATCTTACTCCAGCTCTTCAGGGCCTACATTATTCATCCTCCTCCTTTTATTCTTGTCTTCTGCCCCTCCTAACCTTTACACTTAATCTTCTCACCTCTATTCCATGCATATAGACCTCACCTTTACTCTGAATTTCTGCATTTTATTCAGAACTCTGAGCAAATTCATTTGCATAAAATGGTTCACATTGGGGTGCTTTACCGCAGTCTAGTATCCAAAGGCAGGCTGCTTTATTGTCAAGAAGTATGGTTTAGTCCTAATGATGGCGACCACCTAATTTAATGACACATCAGAGAAGGGATGGGGCGAGACAGAATGGGGAGATAACCGAAAATTATTCCCACCATGAAGGGCACAGAGCAATGGCCCCAAGCAGACCGTGACGTCTGTGGCAGAGTGAAGCACCCAGCTTCTGTGAACCGTAAAGACAGAAATCAAGTCACTAATTTGTGACGATAAAAATCACTACAGGCAGGTCCAAAGCTATTAAAATTTTGGAAGACAGCCCATGCCCTATACCCAAATTGAAAGTGTTTATGTATGGCAGCATCCCATGCTTTATTACTGAAGTCTATCTGTCAGCAGTCAGTTTTCCACATGTAACCCAGACTTAAAAATGTAATTACTTTAAAATACAATTTAAGTACTTTTTGTTTTATACAATACCTGTGATAACAGATCTTTCTCAGATCCTCCATGTAACAGTCACAAATTTTCTTCAAAGGATCCTGTCTAAGGGGACTGGTGTCTACTAGATTCTCATTCCAAGAGCCATTCCATGGTTCAACACACTCTTCTATACATTTTATAATTTCCTTATCGTGAGGAGAGGTGATCTGCGCTCCATTTTCCCAATAAACCTGGTATAAGTTTAAAGAAAACAAGACACGGTTTATTTACAAAGATTATCAACTTGATAAATTCTTTTAGCTACACGATTCTGCATACTTCCTGCTTCTTGAAGTCACACAGAAAAGGCCTCAATTCTTGAAAGCCATTTGGAATCATATCGTTTTCAACTGTAGTTATATAATGATAGCTACTGGACCTATTTGTGGTCCCTATGGAAAAAGAGAACACGGCACCCATTTTTAAAAAGGGTAGAAGGAGGAACCCTGGGAACTACTGACCTGTCAACCTCACATCTGTGCCTGGGAAGATCATGGAACAGATCCGCCTAGACGCTCTGCTAAGGCACATGGAGGACAGGGAGGTGATTCGAGACAGCCAGCACGGCTTCACCAAGGGACAGTCCTGCCTGATCAACCTCGTGGACTTCTATGATGGAGTGACTACATGAGTGGACAAGGGACGAGCTACATATGTCATTCATATGGACTTCTGTAAGGCCTTTGACATGGTCCCCCACAACATCCTTCTATCAAAATTGGAGAGATACAGATTTGATGGGTGGACTGTTCGGTGGATGAGGAATTGGATGGATGGTTGCATCCAGAGGGTAGTGGTCAATGGCTCAATGTCCAGACGGAGATCAGTGACGAGTGATGTCCCTCAGGGGTCTATATTGGGACCAGTACTGTTCAGTATCTTCATCAATGACATAGACAATGGGATTGAGGGCACCCTCAAAAAGTTTGCAGATGACACCAAACTGAGTGGTGCAGCTGACATGCCTGAGGGATGGGATGCCATCCAGAGGGACCTGGACAGGCTGGAGATGTGGGCACGTATGAACCTCATGAAGTTCAACAAGGTCAAGTGCAAGGTCCCACACCTGGGTTGGGGGAATCCCCAGTATCGATACAGGCTAGGGATGAAGGGATGGAGAACAGCTCTGCCGAGAAGGATTTGGGGATACTGGAGGGTGAAAAGCTGGCCATGAGCCAGCAACATGCGCTTGCAGCCCAGAAACCCCCCCACAGCCTGGGCTGCATCCCCAGCAGCGTGGGCAGCAGGGCGAGGGGGGGAATTCTGCCCCTCTGCTCCGCTCGGGGGAGACCCCCCTGCAGTGCTGCCTCCAGCTCTGGGGCCTCAGCACAGGAGAGACACGGAGCTGCTGGAGCGGGGCCAGAGGAGGCCCCGGAGACACTGGGAGGGCTGGAGCCCCTCTGCTGGGAGGACAGGCTGAGAGAGCTGGGAGGGTTCAGCCTGGAGAAGAGAAGGCTCCGGGGAGACCTTATTGCAGCCTTTCAATACTTACAGGGGGCTTATAAGAAAGATGGGGGCAGACTTTTTAATAAGGCCTGTAGCGATAGGATAAGGGGTAATGGTTTTAAACTAAAAGAGGGAAGATTTAGACTAGATATAAAGGAGACATTTTTTATGCTGAGGCTGGTGAGACACTGGCCCAGGTTGCCTGGAGAGGTGGGAGATGTCCCATTCCTGGAAACATTCCAGGCCAGGTTGGACGGGGCTCTGAGCAACCTGGTCTAGTTGAAGATGTCTCTGCTTATGGCAGGGGGTTGGACTAAATGGCCTTTAAAGGTCTCTTCCCACCCAAACCATTCTATGATTCTCAAAATAGCTGGTTCTCAGCTATTATGACTGAAATCATCAGGATGTGAGAAACCAAAACTGGGCACTTAACGTTTGAGTGTGTTGTGCAAACTGTAACAGAAGAAAAACATTACTTTCTACATAGTCTGGCATTTCTTTTGAAAAAGAAGCACAACTTGGTTTTGATATCAAAGCAAAACAAGATAAGCAGTGTGCCAAGGTACATGTTTTTCCATAACTGAACAACTGTAATCTTTCAGCTGGAAACACTATCAAACTCTGAACTATAAAAAGTCTTTGTTAAAGAAGTATTTAGATGCCAGTTTTCCCACAGTTTGTTTCCAATAGAATGGTTGAGTTCACAGAGTAGACTTTTTACTCAGACCGATCTGTCTCTCTTTTCCTGTCTGCTGGCTTTCACAAAACCCATAGGTACACCCAGTATCTTCAAAACTACAGGTCTGTCAAGTTTGGTTAAAATTGTCCAAAACCTTCAGAAGCTGCTGAATTCACAGCAGAAACAGTGAAAGATAAAACTATTATTGTGAAAGACTAGACAAAGCAATATCCTGGCAAAAATAACATGCTTTGTGTCAAAAGACACAAAAATAATAGCTTTTTGATAAATGAAACACCTGGAAAACTGATGTGGCTTATTTTCTTATTCATTGCTATGGCTAAGCAAAAGCAAAGGCTGGTGAAGTATTTGTCCTCTGTGGAACAAGTTGTAAAGTGCAGTACAATCACCTCCAAGAGTTCTCTCTGTGCAGAGTAAGATTGGTTTTCCTATCATTGCCATTACTCACTGACCTCCTACTAAGCTTCTAGAATGCTAAGTTCAGTCAAAGTTTAGAGTTTAGTTCAGATTCTTATAAAGTTTAGAAAGGAAATACTGTGTTACAATCCTGCATAAGCAGCATTTGCTATTATGGATGGTTCTACGGTTCCAAGCTTTCAAAATTAAGCCACCCACCCCTCTCTCAATGCCCAGAAAAACAACCAACCCTATAGGGAGCAACACACTACTACGAAGTTTTATTAATCAGCTCTTAAACCCTCACCCATCTTCAGCACAGCTACCTACTGTGTGGATTAATTCACCTAAATTCTAGCTTAGTTTTAAACTCATTTTTAAGTCTAAGAAGTGAAAACATAAATTGCTTAAGCATTTCTTCAGCTGCTGATTAGACTCTATGGAATGCCACAACAGACTTGCTCTCAAGATACGCAAGCAGTATGGTCTTAAGTCCTAGTCGCAAAGAAAGTGTGTGTAATTCAGGTTATAGAAGGATGAATTACTTGAAATAATTTCTCCTTCTAACGTATGCATGTGCTCCAGAAGCAGCCAAATGCCAAAGGCACTTCCAGTAGGTAATACTGGAAAGCAGGTGGCTGTGACCAGGCTACAAACTTCAAGTTCAGCCTTACCTTGTACCCATTGTCCTCCTTCCGGTTGTGGGATGCTGTGATCATCACACCAGCCACAGCTTTGAGCTGCTGAACAGCATAGGGCTACAAAGGAAACCCAGAAATGCCAGTTTACCCAAGCGCTTTGCAGCTGGCACAAGTAATACTATATTATTAGGACAGTTATGCGATAGGATGCTACAGGAGAAGTGGCTCAAAGTTTCACCAGTTTATTTGAAAATTGTATATGTGAATGCTCATCGTTCCGTGTCCTGGAGTAGAGAGAAAGCTTGTTCTATTCTCTTGCATAGGAACATTATTCTGTTTACTAATTACATAAACACAATTGTTAACTGGACACCTAAAGAAAGTCTACACTCAGACTACACTAGTATTTGAGAAAGGGAAAAAAGCCTGAAACAGAATGAAGGAATTCACCAAAAGGCTTGTTGAAAAAAAGGTTTCCAGCTAAAGAGCATCCATTCCTTTCAGTCCTCCCCTCAAAACAAGATCCACAGCATACAGAGTGCACTAGAAAATCTTGCAGAATAGAAAACAAGGATTTAAAGCCCTGCAAGAAAAAGCTGCTGTGACTAGAACAGAAAATGCTGGGTTTTGAGATATTAGAAGTAGAGGCGACTCTTCATTTCTTCCACTCTAAACAGCGTAAGCCTTATGTCCAAAACCATACAGTCCCTACATATATGTATACGTTCACATACACATAAGTATCATTTTTGACCCTTATAAGCCTCAGGTGTTTCAGCACAGAATAAAAGAAGACCAGAATGCTTCACCTGTAACTAACAGAGCAAAGCCTGGACTGCAATATCTATTGCCCTGGCATAGCAGCCTAGGGTGAAATGGGATTCTATTGACTATCTGCGTACAGAAAAATTCAGCGACATTCTCGTTACAAACTCCTCAAAGAGACAAACGTACCAAGCAGCCCTTATGGCTCTGTATAAAGGCTGGAATTTGAGAAGAAAATTGCTACTTCACATTTTTAGGAAACTTTCAAATACTCCCTTAACTGGATGGTTCTACAATATAAAGGAGAAGGTGACTCACCACAAACGGTGTAGGGACGTACGTAGAAAAGAAGTACACGGGCACATCTTTAGCCAGTAGGACTGCTGCAGTGAGCTTTGCAAGTCTACCAACATGAAAAAGAAAAGATTCAGTCAACCCAACTCCCCACGACAACCCAACAGCTGTTTGACATTACTGTAACCTTTATTTCACTTGTTTCTTAAATCCCTTTTCTTTCTTACACTAAAAGTGGTATCCTACAGTTTACACAGTCAATGTAACACAGTTTCCAGGTTATACAATCCAAGGCAGTGCTTTTATTTGTGACTTGAAAAGCACAAGGCACTCCAGTTAACCACATAAATAAACCAGTGATATCAAAAACAAAGATACAGGACCTACTGGTGTGACACTTGTCCTTCATTCAAGGACAGAACCAATCTCCCAGAAAGTTTAAAGTGCCAGATGGCTGCAACAGCAGGTTTGGGAAAGGATTCAGTATCCCAGACAGCACAGCTTGTTTGCTAGCCTTGCTAAGCAGCTTCAGACAATATTCACGGAGCAGATCTATTTCTGAAATATACTTCTGCAAACCAGCACACTCTTACTCCAGGAAGTTGAGAAACAGTAACAGCAGCTGAGTTTTTAAACCTTGCCTTTATAATAAACTTTTCCTTTCAAGCAGCAGGGAAACTCATTCTCTTTCATGTAACTGATATGAAACTGTTCTTTTCAAGTCAGGTACACACAGCTCAGCGGTTAATGGGAAGTCTCAGAGACGAAAGAGATGAGAGATTAAATAGGGTGAGTTTGCTTTGCTCACTTGTTTTTACAGACAAGCATTACTCCTTGCTTCCTTATCTCCCACGCTGAGTATACTGTAAGCCTAACTTTCAGTTACTTAGAATTTCACTATAGCACCTATCAAATGTAACCCGAAACCATTTAAAAGAGTTCTGAGAGCTCAGCTTGTAGCTGAAGCTACTGAAATGTTGCTTGTGTATCACAATGGCTTACATCAACTTAATTACAGGATGCAGCCAGAAGGTCTGCCATCTCCCTCGGCGCTGGAACCGATGCAAAGAAAGGGGTGCTCCTGCTCACATAGTGCTGGATAAGCACGGTGATCCAACTGAAAACACTCTCTTGGGGAGGTTCAATTTGACTTTAGCGCTACTGGAACTGTATGTCATCCCAAGGGGACAAAAGAAATATGTAGTTGAGAACTGATTTGCTCCTTAGACATGTGAAACACAACTGCACTGCCATCAAGTCTGAATTCCAAGCTTTATGTGCCTGAAAAGGAATTTATTTCTTACATTTCCACATTTTTAAGCTGTGCATAACCCAATTTGGGTAATAGCCTTACAAACACAGTGTAACAGATCAATTTAAAACCTTTATGCCAAAGCCGGGTGGATAACGTGCCACACGTAACTGAAACCAGACAGGAAGGCCTGGAGAGGCAGACTTCAGGGGAACAGAGAAACTCTTAGAAGACAGTCACTACATTCTGTGCTGTATTATACAAACAACTTTCACATCCTTAGAACATCAAATGCTGATAAAAATAATAAAAAAACCCCAAACTACATTAGTTAGAACAATTAACTACATTAACTACAATAATTAACTACTAATTAACTAAATAAATTAGCTACTGGTTTGGGGTTTTTGTAAAGCATGCCATTACAACATGTGTTTCGCTCCCCAGGGAATTAGGTTTCCTTACAGAATTCAGAAAGCAGTTTTTTCAGAGATTCCCTCTCCCCTTTCCCTGCAAAGAGCACAGTCTGGCATCACTGAAGTTCACATTTTAAGCACCCCAAGTGAAATATTCCCAATGTGGAAATACAATGGGATTGCAGACTAGCATAAGGGTACCAAAACACTGGGTTACAGTAGGCTGCAGGTAGAATTATTTTCCCCCAAGCAAGCTTAAATCAGATGTCATACTAAAGAAGAGTGTTAACAACAGTGCATTAACGTTTAGTGATTTCAAGCTAGATGTTAGTACTCTGAATTTACCTTCATATTCAAATTTTTCTCCGGGCATATCAACTTCTAATGTTCTTGTAAATTAGAGTTAGACTGTAAATTCTTTGGTGAAGTGACTAGCCTTACATTCCGCATTTGCAGACAACTGGACTAAGGGAGGGGAAAGAGCGTGTGCGGTTCATGACAAAAATATTCTGATAGAACAGAATGCATTTAAAGCCACAATTTAATTTCTAGTCTTGCAAATGTAATCAATACTCATACTTCTTACTGCTGCAGTTGCTGGTCACCTGACCTCGTGTGTCATATCCAACAACAAAGCCTCTCTGCTTAAAGTCTGAAAAACACCCCTCGAGATACTTGTAGATCCCCTGGAAAGAAAAAAAAAAAAAGAAGAAAAATAAAGCAGGGAAGAATTAGCTCTAGTGCAGCACACAAACATTAAAAATGACCTTTCACATAGGATGTATAATGTCTGTAAGCAAAATACAGCTCAGCAAAAACGTCAATAATGATATTCACAAAAGCAGCATATTTATTTTTCCCCAAGGTGTTCACACAAAGAACGCAAATAGAGAAACAGTTGTGGGAAATAAAAGCGGTACAACATAAGTGACCAAGCAGCATAAACAGAAAGCTCGAGCCAGCAAAATCCTCAAGCAGCAAACAGTTGTTTTCAATCCATACTGTGCTTTTGTGTATTCAAACCATCTTCCCAAAGACCCAACTGAGGAAAAATCCATTTTTGCAAAGTCCATCCATTCAGGCAATATAAGACTAGTGTTAGGTGGTGCTAGTCTTTATCCTTGTGCTCCCAGTATAAGTCGGGCACCTTTTCAGCACTGCTTCCAAAACTAGTTCTAAATTCGCATTAAAAAGGATGTTTCATGCTTACCCACTTTTCCAAAAGAAAGTTTATTGCTAGTGATCTGCTCCAGATGGACAGATTAAAGACCTCAATTTATGTACTATGCAGACACACTACCACAAATACAAGCTGTCTTCCATATATCAAGGCAGAACATTTCCAATGGCAAGATATCAGAGAAGACCCCCGTCAGGAAGAAGAAAGGGGAGCAGATGAAGGGAGTAAATTTTTAAAACACATTGAGGATGAAAAGAAATACGTGCTGAAACATCCTCAGCAGAAAACTCACCACGGCCAAGCTTATCTTACAAAATCTATCTCTTATGAGGGCACAAGCTTCCTCTGGAGAGAAGGGGTGGGGGTGTTTTGTACTAGAATTAAACAGATTTTTCCTCCAGCGTTTAGTGCAATTCTTTGCAATGTCCTTATCTGGATCTGACCCGATATCACCAGTAAGCAATCTCTCAACCAGAAAGCTCCTACCCATGAAATTCAGTTGAGCTCAATGTTTTTAATGGTTACTTCCCTTTCCACCAAATAATCTGCATCAAACATGAACAAGTGGATTGTGGCATCTCTTTGGAGAATCACTTCAGTCACCAATGTAGTGTTTCTACAGGATTCACTGAGAGAGAAAAACTTCAAAATAAATTAAAAAATCTTTCAATACTGGAGGAGTTGGAAGCTGTGTCATGGCACGATCGCCAGCTGAAGTCGCCTTCACACAGAACTGAAATGTGCTGATACACAAACACATTCACAGCACTCTGACAACTTCTCAAGAATTTCATTCACAGTTGTAAAGTGATAGAAGACAGAGGAATGGGAAAAACTTGTTTAACTTTGACTTGAACAGATCGACTAACATTTAAAGAGATGAACAACAGATTTCTTATCAACAGATCCTTATTTAGGCGAGCAGTATCTTGACATCAGAGCACACTGCAGGGTTTTATCTGTACTAGCTCCTCAAACATCAAGAAGATGCACCAAAAAAAAATATTTACAGAAGCAGCAGGACCCTATTAGACAAACTGGAGCTAGTACTAATTAGAAGAAGAAAACCTTTTCAGAAGCAGCATGTACCAAGGTAAGTTCAGTAACACTCTTGTTCACATAAGAAAGTCAATACATCACCAATCACAAAACGCTCTTTACAAATGTAAAAGTGCTCCCCATGATTTCTATTTTACACCTACCCCCCAGGAGCTCTCCCTCGCCAGCTGAACATTCTGGCAACCCTGGCATCTCTAGGATTCTGCACATCAAATCTCTTCCTCACCCCTGACTTCCCAATGACACCCATCATAGCTGGTGCCCACGCCCTTACACATCCCCCAGCTTTCCATTCCCTCATTCCTCAAACACAGAAGAACTGATTTATTTCTGTTGCAAAGGGTCTTTTTAGTAGATTTGATCTTCTGTACTTTCTCCCCTGCACCTCATCCCAGCTATTTCTGCCTGAGCATTTTTGGCAGCTATTGGGTGCCACTACAATCTAAATAACGCTCTCCTCAAGGGTGAGATGAGATTTTTCCTAAGATGTCCTCTTAAACCAGCTTCACTGTTTGACAGGGATCAAAGATTCCATATGAATAAAAATAGGAATGTCTTTACTTTCTGCCATGGAGAGGTTTTGCTTAAAATTAAGACAACACGATATGCAGTACGAGAACAATATACCTAAGCTTAGCCAAAGATCCCACAGCTGACATTAGTCCAGCCCTACTGGACGTGTTTACCATCCAAACACCTCTATTAAAGCTGCAGGAAATGAAAATAAATAAAAAATGACAGTGAGAGGAAGTGAATGCAGACTCTCTCCACTATCTGAACCCTCTACTCAAGTACACACCTGTTTTCTTCCAGGTGCAGTTCCCCCTTTCTCAGAGGGCCATCAGCAGCTCCAACACCTCTTGGGATAAGTCCTCTTCTTTAATAAGTTTCTCAATTTAAAGAATTTATATTTCCTTTTTACAAGACTCAGGTTTTGATAGTGTCCCCATCTAATTTCTCCTGGGACAGCTACTGCTTCTAAATTGAAGATATCCAAGTCAACATTTTGCCATTACATACTTGGTGATAATTAATAACTTATTAGCAAGTGTCAGCATACAAATGTATAACCACCTCAGTGGATCTAAAAAAAAATAAATTCTCTTTAGGAGCACCAAAGTGTTTATACTACTGCACAGCTCAGGTGATTTCAGTGTACAAAATTCACAGATAGATCTATTCTACTTCTACAGTCACGTTTTAAATAATCCTCTTGCACATCTAGGCCCTTAATTTCAAAAGAGAAGTGAGGGGAAAGTGATGGTATCACAAACGGGATGGAAAGATTTTTGATTGATGAAATCAAGAAAGACAGTAACAGCTTTATGAAGTCCAGTATTTAGTTTTTCAACTACTATCTTTAGCTTTGTTTATATAGCAACAGGAAACTCAGAGCAATGATGCAAAGATGACTGGTTTTGTCATTGTGAAGGTCAGGGACGAGTTACTTGCCTATTAACAAAAGCAATTGGTTCAGCAGGACAGAAGCGATACTTGAGCAGGAAAATCTAGGCTTTATGCCTAGGTTACATACCTACAGTCTTCCAAAGAGTCAAAAGCAACTTCTGGATATTCTGTGCCTTTCTGGATCTGAATTTTCATGATATCAATATAATCACGCAAATGAAGAACAGAGCATGTGCTTAGGCATGCAACTTAACTCAGGTTTATTTTAACTGAAGGAAGTACTTTAGTTACACTGAAGTCTACTTTTTTGAATGTCTATTTATTCCCGTAGCAGGTGAGGACAAATAGAGAGACAGGGTTGCCTGTTTTCAGGTTCAGTTCAGCAAAACTGTTAATGCCATTAGCTTCTGAAACAAGAGTACTCAAACAAAGAGATTAAATTTGATGCAGTTTACTTCAAAAACAAGCTCTAATCCGCTTCCTAGAGATTGCGTCTCCATGACAGATTGCTTTTCCCAACTTGATATATGGCTTTAATAAACAACTAAAAATAGAAGCTCCACAGAGGGAGCAACTGAATACAACCCAGTTTGTTACTTTCAGAAACCAGCAATGCCCAAGAAACTGAACTTGCAAACACATTCCCTGCTGACCAAAATGAAACTTTTTGCTTTCTGCCAAGAATGCATATCAGTCAGCCGATCCAAGCTCCGTCACGCTTTCATGAGACTGGAAACACAAAGGCAGCATGCAACGTTCAGGCGCTGGGAGCATGAGCAACTCCAAATTCAACAGGCTGCACAGGCCAAAAAGCAAAGTGACTATTATTCACTTCCTCTGCATTATTAAGATGTTTACTCTGCTTCAAAGAAAACTGGAATTGTTCAAAGCAACTTCACTACTCTTAACTATTCCATCACTGGCAACAAACTACTAGTTTTTAAACTATTTTTCTTAATCTCTTCAGGTCATTCCCACTGGATCAGTGGGGACCACCTGCACCACACCAGTAAGTTTTGTTCACACCCGTATGGTATTTGTAGCAGATGAGTTTGGCATACTCGGCTCAGTAAGGCTGGAATTAAAGAAAGCATCATTCTAAGATGTGTCCAGTTTAGAGGTTAGAAGCCTAAAGCAAACTTTCTGTTAGACAGATCCAAGATGATACTGATGAGAAAAAATGCTCATATATATACATAAGGCTGCATTTCAAACACTACCAATGAGTTGCAACACGTTACTTCTATTCTTTTCAAAGCCCATACAAACAGCTATTGGAATTTGGTTTCACTGCAAGAGTTCGGGCTCCAGTTGTATAAGTCAGACATTAGCAGTATGTCCAACAGCTTAATAGAGCCCCAGCTGTTCCAAGTTTTAAGCGAGCCAACATAAAATAAATTCCTTCAGTCATGTCTACTGAGGGACTTGTATCAGAGCATCAACCTGCAAAGAGACGGCTATTATAAAACGTTTAAGTACACAGCATTAAATGAGAGATTTTACCAACCCTTTGTAAATCATGTAATAAACCACCTTTTATCATATGGATGAAGTTCCATTTATAAAAAAGTACTTAACAAAGTAGGTAAGATTCAATAGGTTTGTCATAACAAAAACTTTTTATTGATGTTCCAAGTACAATGGTTACAAATACATCAGTTCATTATATTTTCAATAGTCAAGAAGTAGGAACAGATAGGATGTTTAAGTATATTTAACATACACAGTCCAAACCCATTTTTATTTTATATGTTCATAAGGAAAGGAAATGGGGAACATCCATTTTCTGACTCACGCTATTCAATCTCAAAAGGGTTCAGTACTTCTCTTTCCTTGCCTCCCACTACCTTCACTGAGGTGAGAGAAAACTATATTTTGCAGATTAAGAACCCACCTACTTTTTGATTAATATTTACTGTAATAAAGTATGTGCAAGAATCACTACTGAAGTCAGGAATGACAGTTTAACAGGACTACAACCCTACAAAAATCAATGTTCAAATTCAGATTCTTCTTTCACATGCTCAAAGTCCAGATAATACCAGTTTCAAATGTACTCTGAATTAATTTCTCATGAACTTTAGTTGTAAAGAGTAGTTATTTAATCTACTTGTTTTCAGGAAAACTCTCCTGTTGAAGGGCTGCCGTATTTCACCCTCAGCTTGTATATTTCAGCCGTACACTGTATAACCCAAACATTTACTGTGAAACCATCCACTCCTCTCCCATACAACTATTCAGCTCACCTGTGTTGACTGGATCACCGTAAGATCATTAATGTAGCAAAAGCCCGCTCCCATAGCAGAGCGCAGCCCGGCAGTCCCAAAGGTCAGTCTGCAGCAGAGACGATCCCGTAACTCTTTATGCTTTCCATTCTGTAACAAGCTTTCGATCTGTTCTTTTGTTTTTTGGTTCTGCAAAAGAAAACGAAGGTCTTCATTTAGTTCTTGAAAGCAGGATCTGAACTACAAGAAAGCTGGAGAGGGACTTTTTATAAGGGCATGTAGTGATGGGATAAGGGGTAATGGCTTCAACCTAAAAGAGGGGAGATTGAGCCGAGATCTCAGGCAGAAATTCTTGGCTGTGAGGGTGGTGAGCCCCTGGCCCAGGTTGCCCAGAGAAGCTGTGGCTGCCCCATCCCTGGAGGGGTTCAAGGCCAGGTTGGACGGGGCTTGGGTCAACCTGGTCTAGTGGGAGGTGTCCCTGCTCATGGCAGGGGGTTGGCATGAGATGATCTTTAAGGTCCCTTCCAATCGAAACCATTATAAGATTGTATGATTCTATATGCACATTGTTTTTAAGTAATTCCTAGTTCTGCAGTGCAACAAGTTA
Organism: Rissa tridactyla; assembly: GCF_028500815.1. Classification (NCBI taxonomy): domain Eukaryota; kingdom Metazoa; phylum Chordata; class Aves; order Charadriiformes; family Laridae; genus Rissa; species Rissa tridactyla. The sequence continues at coordinate 8,999,512 of NC_071466.1, read as the reverse complement.
TTCCTATCCTATAAAATGCCTGTCTGCACAAACTAGCCTCCATTGTAACTCTCATTTCTATCATATTCTCTTTTCTGTATCATCCTTAATTATAAAAGATTGAAGAGCTCTTGCTGCCATTGATACGCTGATGTGTTTGCCCTGACGTTAATACACCTTCCGGCCACATGAAGCCTGTAAGTGAGGAGCACAGACTTTACAACAGGTTTTTCCAAGGCAGGCAGCACAAGTTAATTCTCAATCCGTGCTGCTGGAAGACAGACAAAAATCCTAACTTCAAAGCAGCGCTTCCTTCCTCCCCACCCGCAGGAAAGGTCTGTAAACAGGCACAGTAAAATAAAGCTGACATTGTCAAACCAAAAATAAAGCCTGTCTTTTCAAGTTACATTAATTGCTAGTGAGGTAGGTACAATAGAGTCAAAGCCCCTATTTGTCACAAACTCTCCCATAAAGATAGGTATTTGTCAGAAAATCCATTTTTCACACTTTCCCCTCTCAGTAAATACCCTGGATATGAGTGGGCTGAAAAATAAGTCCTATTCCTGAAGGTAAGTATCACATGCATCATTATGGCAGCCACTTTCACTGCTCTCCAAACTTAGATTTTTAACGTTATTTAGGAGGATGTCAACCTGGGTAAAACCCAGAGAATTAAAAACAAATTTCCCCAGTTACTTAAAAGTTCTGACAGAATGCATTTTATACACAGTTGTGATACAGCCACCAAACAAAGAATTCTCCAAAGAGGTCACTGGTTGTATCTTTAAGAGTTAGTACCATTCTGAAGAAAAAAACCAAACATTTTGCTCCCAAAAGCAGTACTCCTGTCAGTGAAACATAACTTTACTGTTGGTCTTAGAGAACACAAAGATAGCAGTTGCTTTATGATTTGCCCCCAAAACCAGCAAAATATACGCCCACTAACCTACTCAGAAGAATTTTTAAAAATAAAAGACTATGTAAATCAGTCAATTTGATGTATATCAATTTATAAACAGTCTTGCGGTTCATATAGAAGAGCCAGAGCCCTTCCCCCTTTCTGGTATCATTGTCAGACGGCTGTTACACCACTTCACCTCCACTTCCACAGCTACTGGAACCCAACGCTCCCTGCAGTTAGTGCTGGTGTTCGTACAGTCCGTGTTGCAGCAGGGACTCGCTTGTCGGCTGCTCCACCGTTACCTGAAAGCAGCTGCAGCAGGTCAGACCAAAGGGTCGGTTAGTTCAGCACCCCAACAGCAGATGCCTAGAAAAAGGCCTAAGGACAGCAAAATCATGGCAGGAAGGTAGACAAAGGTGCAAGGGCCACCTTAGAACACCCTACGTAGGCAGTTCCACATCTGCACAGAAGGGCTCTTTGTACCAACAAAAGGGATACAAACACCAGGCAAGTCAGGACAGAACATTTCAAAAAATGTTGTCATCCCATGCCTTTATTATCTAAAACCTGTGACTAAAATGAAAGGCCACTCACCAAGAAAAACATTTGGCTAAATAGAACAGCAGGAAGCAATTCTTGTGATCTGAAACCCATTCCATTTTAAACAGAGGCCTTGCATTTACAAAATTGTATAAACCTTTGTCATTCCCAAGTATGAAGAACACATTTACTACCATTCCTCATTCAGCTGAGGGAGTGATTATACACATCTCCAAAAGGCTTAATTCCAGTATTTACCTTAAGGTAGGAAAAGTTACAATCCTACGAGTGTTTTAGAGTCAATCCTATACAGCACGCAGTATGTTACATAGCAGGGTGGATAAGAGACACTGATTATTGAAATCTGCGTCTGTTCATTCAGTATTTTCCCTAACTTGCACCACTCTCGAAGCTATGAACATCCAAGTGTAAAAAGCGCATGTGCACACACTCCATTTGTTCTTCATAGTTATTCTGCACCCTCACCTAATATTGAGGCTAGGAAACAATGGGAGAAAACAGGTAAATTTTAATATTAATTATCTATGATGATTAGAATGAGATAGTCTTGGTAATACCAACCACACTATCCCAGACATGCCTGGGGAGAGCTGGGGGGAAGTGAGAGAAGGCGAGTCCAGTTTGACAAATGACAAAAGAATATCGACACGTGTCCTTTTACAACATCTACTAACAGGGAATGATTCACCCATATAATGCTGTTTTCAGAGAAGTGGCTGAGTAAGTACCATATTTTATAACATTTGAAGGCTTTATAAATTCATTTGGTCATCAAGAAACTCAACCTGTCCACTGAAATGCAGTTTGGACAAGACGCTTCACAGCTCCCATAAACAGCACAACCCAGCCCGGCTCACCAACAACATGGACTGTCTAGAAGACAATTGATGCACAGCTGTAAAAAATAATTACTCCAGCTGTATAATAGTACAGCTCAGGCTGCACAAGTGTTCTCTAAAACGGTGTTGCTTCAAGCAGGGTCCCGAGGAAGGGTTAAAAAAGGCAAATGGAATCTGAAAGGCAAGGGTGAAGCACCCCTGACATTTAAGATAGAGGTCAGCCAGCCTCAGGTCCCGCAGGCTCCGAAGAGCCGGGAAACGTGTTCTGCACAGACAGAGGCTCTTCGTGAGGATCTGAAAAACGCTGGGAAAAGCACAATGATATGAACTGCACACTTTCATTAGGAAAAAAATACTCAGTAAAACTTGTTGAAAAATCTGAAGCTATTTCCACAGCTTGATAACAGATCTTGCACACTAGCAGGATAAGCCATGTGAATTTAAAATAAATTTTAATTTCTTTGTGCTTTAAAATAAAAAGGCAAGCCATTATTGTTCAGGCTCTCCGATGACTCTGCAACCTAAACGAGCCATTACTCACAACACAGATAAAAAAAGGCCTAAAAATAAAACAAAAACAATGGGGCATGACAAATATTAAATCCCAGAAGTGAAAACTTCTCTTTTAGCTGTTCATAGGCAGTCAGCCACGAAACAAATGACTAATCTGAAGAGAGTCTGCGGCAAGAGTACATTAAATCCTCATTTCACACTATCATAATCCAATACATCATTTTGCTTTAAAATAAGGTTACTAAATTACACAGTATGTTTAATAGCTTTCTAGGATACGCTGTATTGCTTGCCTGCAAAAACAGAATAACGTGTTTTATATGGTCTGGAGTTTTGCAAAACTGAGGCAAGACTTTTCTGAAGCAGTAGCACAAACATTTATTTTACAAATAGACTATCATGCATTTTTGACTGAAACTACCTGATTTATTTCCTAGGGAACAAAAACGACACAGACAAAATAGCATCCAAATAACATTTCAATTTGCTCAGGTCACACTCAGCTAAAATTTCCTGCAATCAGAAAAGAATAACGGAGGGGAAAAAAAGAAGGTATTTTACAAGACTTGGTGTAAATTCAGATGTGGTGATGACCTGTCTCATGCTCTGGGTTACGCATTCAATAGCGTTAGAAGACTGATCTCAAGACAGCTATTATCAAAACCGACCGTGGCATGATCCTTATTGCTTTTCATTGTTTCATGCTTTCCAAGTTTTCTCGGAGTTGGAGCTTCAAAGCCTATGGACCAGTCTAGCTTTTTGCAATATGCTGCTTGGGTATGAACACCATTTACCATACTAAACTGAGAATTTCAAACAGCACTGCAGTCAGGTGTGGCTAAAAGATAATGATGGTTTCCACCACTGAAGTTCAATCCCATGCAAATTCTAAAAAAAACCCAGGGTTTTATTGCTGTTTTGCTTTACAGTGATGAAATAAAGTAATACATATGAAAGTTTCCCAGTAGCTCTTATTTTTTCAAAGCGGAATAGTTGTAACATTAAAATACACAACAGACTTTAACATTAGAGACTGGGGTTATGAGGAAGAAAGTCTAGTACTCCTTTATGCAGAGCATATTTTCTGAAGTCATTAGTCACTGCATAGTCACTCTCTCCACCAACACTAACTTTCCAGTCATGTGAAGCACTAGGAGGGTAAATCAGATTAGTCAAGGTATGCAGCATCCCATTGTATTTCTAAATTCCAAGGAAATATAATCAATAACACCTATGGATGCAATTACATGATGCTGAGGTGAGAGGCTTACTAGAAGGTTTAAGTAGTTCATTGATGTATTAAAAAGTAACTATAGCAGATCACTGCTTAGAAAAGAATTTTTCAAGCTTCTGAAGCCAAGCAAGGCAGCAGCACCGTGTTAGCACCAAACTCAATTAGCTTAGAAACACAAACACCGAACAACTAAGTGCCCGCTCTCAACCGTTGCCTGGATTAGTATGTTAGTAAACTCTGTTAATCACAACGCAGAAGCCTAGCGTAAGCAAAAGACAAGTTCCTTAGAGAGCTTCCTGTATTAAGCAGAAATAAACTAGGCTGTTTCATAAAAAAATAGCCATTCCTTAACAAAAGCAATGCTCTAAGATATTCACGCACCCCCAATGGCTCTAACAAAGCAATTCAAATCTTCTCATGGATTCAGTGATTTGAAGAGCCCGCAGAATTCAGTGCTGCTTCTAAAGTCAAGCAGTACATGGATGTCAATAGTACGGAAACAGCATTTCTTTCACTATCCACCCAGCATGCCAAATCTCTGTGCTGCTGGCCAACAAGACTTTCTGGAAGACCAGCTGAAGCACCCAGGGACAGTGGAGCAGCTCAGGCATGGCAGGTCAGGGCAGGGACCCCAGAGCTGTGCCAGCAAGTGCAGCATCACTTCCGGAGGGCAAAGGTGCTGGGTGAGCTTGGTGTCTGCAGCCTTACCCTACCGATGTGACTTGTGGTCTTTCCTAGGATCCCCCAGACGCTCCAGAAGCACTGGTGACCTGTCTAGGAGGGACACCCCAAGGGGTTCAGGGGCTGACTGCCAGGGACTGGTTTCTCTTTCACTGCCCTGTAAAGGTGAGCAGGGAATATCACAAAACCACACAATCACAGAATGGTAGGGGTTGGAAGGGACCTCTGGAGATCATCCACTCCAACCCCCTGCCAGAGCAGGGTCACCCAGAGCAGGTTGGACAGGAATGTGTCCAGGCAGGTTTGGAACATCTCCAGAGAAGGAGACTCCACCACCTCTCTGGGCAGCCTGTGCCAGGGCTCTGCCTCCCTCACAGGAAAGAAGTTTTTCCTCATGTTCAGATGGAATGCCCTATGTCCAGTTTGTGCCCGTTGCCCCTTGTCCTGTCCCCAGGCACCACTGAAAAGAGTCTGGCCCCATCCTCTTGCCCCCCGCCCTTTAGCTCTTGCTGAGCATTGATGAGATCCCCTCTCGGTCTGCTCTTCTCCAGGCTGAACAGCCCCAGGGCTCTCAGCCTTTCCTCAGCACAGAGATGCCCCAGCCCCTCCACAGCCTCCACTGGACTCTCTCCAGCAGTTCCCTGTCCTTCTTGAACCGGGGAGCCCAGAACTGGAGCCAGTGCTCCAGATGAGGCCTCACCAGGGCAGAGCAGAGGGGGAGGATGACCTCCCTCCATCTGCTCGCCACACTCTTCTGAATGCCCCTCAGGAGACCATCGGCCTTCTTGGCCACAAGGGTACATCACTGGCTCTTGGTCAGCTTGTTGCCCACCAGGACTCCCAGGTCCCTCTCTGCAGAGCTGCTCTCCAGCGGGTCAGCCCCAACCTGTACTGGTGCAGGGGGTTATTCCTCCCCAGATGCAGGACCCTACACATGCCCTTTGTTGAATTTCATTAGGTTCCTCACTGCTCAACTTTCTAGGTCGTATATCCCAGTAACCAGCCTGAGGCTACTATCCCATACTAGGAAGTGGTTAGGGAAAGAGGAGGCTGAGTACCATGGCTTTGGCAGGATCTGTCTGCTGCGATAGGAATGCGTGTGGCACAGGCCTGAGCTGAGCACCGGGCAGAATGTCTGGCAGAAGCAGCACTAACTCTCCCCAAAAAAGGGGGAGACAGACCCTTCAAAGCTGCTACTGGCTTTCAGAGGATGACTTACTAGTGGAAGAAGCGTCTGGCAGAGAGCAGGGTCCTTCAAGCCCACAGGGACCAACCTCCCAAAGGCAATGAGGGCAAGAAAGAGGGCAGCAGTGGTGAGGGAAGTGAGACCCACACAGACCCACACCCTACAGGGATGGGGGAACCTCTGCTGCCAGCAAAACAGCTTCCCATGCATGTGACAAGCAGCCATCGTGCCATAGGGTTCCACTCCCCTTGCAGCCACATGCACACATATATAAAGGTCAGAAGGCAGGACAAGGCAGCAATCAAGACGCAACAGATGCCGTTCCTCCTGCTCCAGGTGGGGAAGGGGTCCTGGGCACTGCCAGCAGTGCACAAGGAGGCAGCAGATAAGGTGACAGTGACCACGGCGGTGCAAGGAGAGGCTCGTGCTACCTGAACATACACTGCTGCGGACAGAAAAGGGCCAGGGAAGGAAAGAGGTGCCTCTGGCTGGTGAGTGGGCTGGAGTTGAGTTTCCGACTGTGGCTCTCAGGGAAGGGATAAGTAGGAGAAACAGCACCAGCTCCCCCAGTCTCACCTCACAGGGCGAGTGCTCCAGCCTCCGACCATGTTGGAGCCCCTCTGCTGAACTTGCACCAGTTTGTCCATATCTATTTTGTACCGGGGGGCGCAAAACCAGATGCGGTATCTGGATGCTGGCTAACAAGTGCTGGGTAAAGGGAGATAATTCCTTTCCTATAATGGCCCAGGATGCTGTCAACCTCCGCCACTGTCAGGGGAGGCTGCTGGCTCCTGCCTACAGAGACTCCCAGCATTGCCGTAGGGTGTTCCTCCTTCCTAAGCGCAGCCTGTCTTCATTAAATTTAACTTAATGTCCCCGCTGGTCTGCTCCCCTGGCCTGTCTACCTCCCCTCTGAATAGCAGCTCTGCTCTCAACCGTCTGCTTCCCAATCTGGCAGCACCTACAAACATGGTATGAGTGCCCTCAGAGACATTTATCTACCATTTTAAGATGTAAATTTGTGAAGCATTCTTAATTTTTAAATAGCTTTGAGGCTTGCCATTTGATACGTGAGAAGTGAAGAGCAACCAGAGGTCAGGCAATGTTTTCCTATCCCATTTCAAGACTCTACCAAGTGCATTCAGGTAGTCCTCTCATTCTCACAGAGAGCAGGGTTTTGTGATACTAACAAGCTGGGAGGAGAGAGAATGAGACTACCAGAACCTTCCCTTCAGGATTTCAGATTCACCGTCGCAAAGAAATGGAAATAAGAATCATTTAGGACAGAGACAGCCAGGGTGCTGAATGGGTAAGAGTCTGAACATAGTACTGCACCTACATGAGCACCAGAAAAAAAAAATAAGTTCTACATTATTTTTTCTGTAAAATTACTACACTAATATATATACATGCCATCTCTAGAAAGCTAATACTACTTCCTCACAAAGTGTTTTTTTGCAAGCTACCCGTGTTGTTTCTGACTTCAGTTCCCAGTCAGGAACTTCATGTGACCTATATTAGTGGTCCTGAGGAGTTAAATTTGAAAATGGTTATAATGGCTTTTAAGAAGAGGGAAGGGGACAAGCCTGCTGGGGATGCAAGATATATTTTAAACAACTACTTATAAAAATTTACTGCCAGAATCAAATGTGGGGCAGAACTGTGGGGTCATATCCTGCTGCAGTCCAATGTAGCAACATCAAGAAAGGCTTGAGGTTTTATTAAACAAACAAAAAAAATTCTCACTGAATTAAATGTTATGCTTCTTCACCCTCAGTTTTCCACATACTATACAGTTGCCTATTGAGACAGAATGATGCTTTTTTTGTAGCTCATCAGGATACATAATCGGAAACAACTGGAGAATTAAAAGGGCATTAGCTGAGTATTTCTTACTGGCTCTTTCACTCCCAATCATGTTAATAATGTGTACTTACTGCCAGAGTTAGGTTTCAAAGCTAATATCCTGTCAAAATAAGTGGCAGTTTACAACTCTCATAGCAATCATTTTTTGTCTTGCAGGACAACTCTTTGCATACGTAGCCTGGAAGAAGTGAAAAAAAAGAAGAGGTCTCAAATTTGCTTATAATTCAGCAAATGTGACAGCCACAAATTAAGTGCACCAAGCTTTGCCAACCAGCCTTTAGTTTTTCATCAGCAATTGTTATAAGCTTTTTTTCAAATAAAATCAGGATCAGTCCTGAAGTCCCAAACACACCAGAGTATCTACTTGTAGGAGCCGCTAACAAAGAGAAAGGGAGCATTGGCTGTGGCACAGCTCATCACCTTACATATACACAACTTACGACCAGCAGTGGCACTTGCATCAAGTTCTCCTTTACAATTTCTCTTAGAAATTGTAGGTTCTCATTACCTCTTCTTAAGCAATAAATGTTTGTTTTCTGGTCAGCAACAGCACCAACATTTTTACGTGAAATCAGATGAGTAACTCCAGGCAAACAGTTACTCAAGCTAGTTACTGCAGTGGCAGAGGGAAAGGTGATGGTAGAGCAAATCACAGCCCCTACACGTGGCTGTAGGTACCATAGTTGAGAGGCAGAAGGTTTCCTACAGAACATCCCTTGTCTCTGCCAACCCACTGGGGGAACATTTATATTATGAGTTTGTCTTGTTCTGTTTTGTTCCCAAATCCTGGTGCCTCAATAAGCCACAACACCTCCATAACAGTCGGCTGCTTCTGGTAGGGAGCCCATAAGAGTGGAGGAAGCCAGGTTGAAAGAATGTTTTAGGCACAGTCTACATCCATTCTCCCTCTTTGGAGTGAAACGTGGAATAGTTTTGCTCCATGCACCAAAAACAGTCCTCCAATACTGTCCCCCAAAGGCCCGATACCTTCCCCATTTGTCACACAACCCATGTACAAAGGACTCAAGTCTTCACGCTATCAAAACCACCATCCCACCAGCACTTTGAACTAACAAGAGCAATGAGTTCCTGAGGCAGGGAGGCTGCACGTACCGTACAAGATGGGCTCAGCCAAGCATTATGCGCCCATCCGCCCTGGAGGGTACGTTTGTGGCCTCGTACCCTCCAAGGTGGATGGGCACAAGGCCACAAACAGCGTGACTACAGCCACACTGTACTGCAGAAAGCACACAGAGACTGCACCGCTGACATGCTACTTCCCTCCAAGAGAGGGGGACAGGCACGTCGTGCTGTTTTTTCAGGAGTGCGAAAACCTGGAAATCTGTATCTGCGAGGAAGTATTGTAAAAAGCTCTGAATTAGCAACTGTCTGATGAGGGACCCACAGTCGCATTTCAGAAAGGAAGGACAACACAAGACCAAACACTAATGGCAAGAGGAGCAAACAGAAGTACAGCTCAACGTCCTTTAACTTAATTCTGTGTCTCAGCATACAAAACAGGAAGAAGTCACGGGCAAAGGAGACCACATCACTGTGTTGTTCAACAATCTGAGATAGTTCACAGCACACAGAATTCACTTGGTTCTCTGCTCTTCCTGAGGATCATGCTAAGATTGCATCCAGTAAAGAAGAGAACATCTTTCTGTTGGCATTCATTTCACTACTTCAGTTTTTGTGGTAGATTTTGTACAGTTCATAAAAACAAGTTAAAGCAGATTTTCATTTTACAGAACAGGACCTCCAGAGGTCATCTTTTCCAATGACCTCTGCTCAAGCAGGGACACTGACAATCAATCAGTTGCCCAGGACCCTGTCCAGACAGCTACTGAATATCTCCAAGGACGGAGACTCCACCACCTCCCTGAGCTACCTGTACCAGTGGTCGGTCACCCTCACAGTAAAAAAGTGTTTCCTGGTGTTTAGAAGATACCTCCCGTGTTTCATTTTGTGCCGATGGCTTCTGGTCCTGTCAGTTAAAGAGGATGTAATACTGCTGCAGTAAACCAAGGAGATGGAAGTTAATTTATGTATTTTGTTCCAGTGTCTAACTGAAGCGTGTAGCACAGGACAGTCCTAGCAAAATCTCTGGTTCATATCAGGGAGAGAAAGACTTGAGTCCTGAGGTTCACACTGAGATGTCCTCAGTGCACTCGTGGATGCAGGGCTTAGCACTGAATGTGTCTTTAATCTCTAACATGTGAAATATTACCCACAGACAACTTGACAAGCATTTTTCTTCCAGAATTTAGCCTTCAAACCCACCAATTTCAGCAGCATAAGTCTTTAAAACTGAGCAGTAGATAGGACCTGCTGCTTTTAATTCTATTTTAATCTGGCTCATGATAGGTTATGCAGTACGTAGATGTTTGGTGGTGCAATGCTGCCTTTGCCCTTGGCTGCAGGGAGCTTCCAGTTGCGTGTAGGACCATGACAGGGTTCGGAGAATGTGGGTGGATGGTGTTTGAAAATGGTGGGTGGTGCAGAGATCCCTTTGTCCTCAGCTGTGGGGAGCTTCCAGTTGCCTGTAGGACCATAATGGAGCATGGAGATGGAGGGTAGTGCGGAGATCCCTTTGTCTACGGCTATGGGGTGCTTCCAGACGCCTGTAGGACCATGACGGGGAAGGAAACACACACAGCCCCTGTCTGTACTGTATCACAGACCTACAGGCAGCTGGAAGCTCCCCATAGCTGAGGACAAAAGGATTTCTGCACCATCCTCCATCTTTACAATCCATTACAGACTTACAGGCTTACTGGAAGTTCATCACAGTCATGGACAAAGGGAGCACCACACCACCAACCCTCTCTGCACCCCACCACACTCTATCTCCACACCCCATTACAGTCCTACAGGCAGCTGGAAGCTTGCCAAATCCAAGGACAAAGGTATTTCTGTACCACTCACCTTCTTCATAACCCACCATGGGCTGTCAGCAGCTGGAAGCTCCCCAAAGCCATAGACAAAGGGATCTCTGCACCACCCTCCGTCTCCACAACCCACTATGGTCCTACATGCAACTGGAAGCTTCCCACAGCCGAGGACAAAGGATCTCCACACCATTCACCTTCTCTGTATACCATCATGGGCCTATAGGCAGCTGGAAGCTCCAAACAGCTAATGACCAAAGGATTTCTGCACCACCCTCCATCTCCACACCCTATTATGGTCTTCCAGGCAGCTAGAAGCTTATCTGTCATGGACAAAGACAGCACTGCCCCACCAACCATCTCTGTACCCTACCACCCGCCACCTCCACATTCCATCATGGCCCTACAGGCAGCTGGAAGCTCCCCAAAGCTGAGGACAAAGATATCTGCACACAACCTACCACCTCTGTATTCTACCACCTCCATACCCCATCGTTGGCCTACAAGTAGCTAGAAGCTCTCCACAGCCACGGACAAAGTAACCTCTCCACCACCTTCCATCCTTCCTCTCCATTGCTCTACCGGCAGCTAGAGAAACCCCACAGCCATGAACAGAGTAACTGCCCCATCACCCACCTTAAGTACATAAAGTTCCTCAAAATAAAGTTTCTGATTCATGAACCCATTGGCTGGTTCCTCCAGTTTGTACTATCTTTTTTGGTACCTTTTGGGATTGCTCCTTGCTGTCCTTGTTTCCTTATATATATGTCTGTGATGTGCACACATGCATAAATACACATATATACAGCGTACCTATGAATAAATCTGAGAGCTGCACAGAGGAACCCGGGTGGGTGGAAGCCACCAGGGCTGGGTGCTGCAGGACTCCCCAGGAGGCAGCTGCACAGGCCAGCAGACAAGCCACCGCTTTTATATTGGCCCAATACAAAACAAGAAACAAAAAACCTTACATAACTGCTTTTTTACAGCCACTTCCGCATGTCTTTTTAAATAAACTGGATTGAAACTTATTGGAGTAATGCTTTATAGCTCACTGCTGCTGAAAGAGGCAGTTCTCACATTTCCAGACTGCTCCCACTAATGTGCTGGCCCCTTTCTTGTGTCAGGAAAAACATTTATGCAGCTGCAGTGAGTCTGATCAATAACAAATCCACTCCCTTCCCCCCACCACCCTGGATCCATTCCCTAAACAACTACATGAATATTGTGCCAGCTCAGGCAGGTAGTGAGGGGGAAGTATAGCAATGAGGAAGGGTGAGACTACCTTCTTTCTGCAATTCTCTCATTATGATCTGAAGCAGAATAAAAATTTTAAAATCATTAGACCACCCAAATACGTGCAGACCAGCAGTTAAAAAAACACATAAGATCCTACATCATATAGAATACTTACATTTATGAACTCAGATGCACCTAACATGGGGAAGTTCCAAATTATACAAAGCAAGTCTTAATGCTCACGTCTTATTTCTGATATCTGAAATTCTAAACACAGAACGGCGATATCCTTTCCTGCCCCCATGACAACACAGACAGCAATATAGCTAATTTATCAATACAGACAGTAATCCCATGAAGTACAAGTTTCAAGACTATTCTGATGGACTTCATATAGTTTAATGTCTTAGAACAGGCACTAAAGCACAGTACTTGTGTTATTTCAGCGCTTCCTTCATTTCACAAACTTGTTTAGGCGCTCTCAGTAGTGTTGGTTGTTCCAATACAGGTTTTGCGGCCCAGTCTACCCAGAATCAACTGTTTCAATAGTTCACAATTTTATCTTCCATGTTTTAATGTTAGAGCCTGCAACACATACATGTAATTTTGAAGAATTTCTCTTGTCACTTATGGCCAATTCCTAGACTTTTTACTCTTAAAAAATCACTTAGAAGTCTTAATAAAAAATATTGCAAGTTGAATGACAAGAGCAGGTTATTGGTCTCGAACTACCAAGTCCATTTCCTCCTGAAAGGCATCTTAAAAATCACAAAAGTTGAAAGAACACTGAGGGTCATTAAAATAAAAAAAAACCTCTAAAACCAACCAAGCCACCTTGTTAGCAAGTAGGAAGCTATTCATGCTACCTTTGTGCACTAACAATGAGTCCATGAATTAGTAAAAATAAAATGAGAGTATAGTGAAAGGGGACCGCACACGCAGCTCCTGCAGAAATAATTCAAGTATTTCCCCCCATGCAACGTTCTAACAGTGCCTTTGTAATAAGCACAGAAAATCCCCTTCTCCCAGGTATGCTCCACCACAACCACCACGGCCCAGGAACAGTCTGTGTGCAAACACTCCTCCTTATCTTTATTGAAGATGGGCAAAGCTACCCTACACAGAGCATGCCCAGGAACAGGAGTCTTGCCAGGAATCCTACAGGGCTAATCAATAAACCAGCAGCCAACATCTTGAGCTTAGGCTTCACTTTTACAGAGGGAGGACTAACTGAGGGAAAGCAAGAGGGCATTGACTTTCAGGCAAAGCTGTGAATCTTCCCTTAGGACCATGGTTTTCATTAAGTAGGTCAGGATCTTAATCATACTGTGCTCTCCCACCAGCTGCTGGGCCTGTATCTGACCCTCAGACTTAGGGTGAAACCTCTTCCGCTGCCATGTACAACAAATGCTCAGCTAGTGTACCAAGCACACCTCATTTTCATGCCACTCTGTGTGTGTAGCACATTCTTGCCACTCTATAAAGCCACTTAAGACAAGCACGTAAAATCATTACTACAACCAAGGTCCAAAATTCCAACATTTGCTCTAAAGAAAAGCAGTTTTCTTGGAGAAAACTGCTCTGACACAGCTTTCTACACAAGCCAGACTCCTTCAGGAGACTCAAGGCAGATGTGGAAGTACAATAGGAAAGTTAGAGAGTGGATGAAGAGGAATTAAAGGGAGAAAAATATAGAACAATGACTAATTGTTCACATAGTTTACCAATGAGGACCAAACAAAAGGTGGGTGTCTCCTGCCTCCAAGACAAAAGTAAACAGACAGCAATTAAGGAGAGAGAATGGGAAAGGAGGGAGTTTTAGTTAGTGAACTGCTGCTGTAAATATTAATGAAGATGCTGCTGTAAGAGAGAAGGAAAGCAAAAAGATGATCATATGGTTAGGTTTCCTCCACCCACCCACGCCCCAGCCCATAACCAGTAACAGTTTTAGAAGAGGTTAGCACGTACATCCAAATCAAAAAGGATGAAGAGCACAGCTCTAAGAATTAATTACAGCAAGTAATTTTCAATTAAGCTAGAGGACGAAAGCTCCCCACAGCTAAATACAGCTGTGAATGTAGCGCATAGATTTTTCCTTGATCAGAGGCAGCAAAAGTCCCTATGGCCAAGGAAATTGTGGCTGGGGAAGGGGTGAGACAGAGACAGCTCCTTGTAAAGCTGTTGACAAGCAGCAAACCTACAGAGACCTCATTTCCTAGGTTTGCGGTGAAATAGGAGGACATTGGACAAATAGCCCTTCCTCATCTGTACTTGCTGGTTTCTCCTCACCTTCCTGTCCCACAGGACTGTCACCTCTTTCATTTACATCCTCTGCAGAGCAACTGTGAGTGCCTCAGAGCCACCCATGCCACCCTGCAGCCCATCTCCTGCAGGAGCACTGAGTCCTTCTCCAGGCGATTTTGAATTTTCAAAATTCACAGGAACTCTCTTTGAAATCTCTCCCAGTAAAAAGTTCAAAGAGCCTTGTAAGAAACCTCATGATTATCACCTAGGGAAGCAAGGGTAAACAGGTACAATCAAACTAACGCTTCAGTTTGTATTTTATTGGTTCATTTTGGCCTTAGAAGGAGCTATAGAAACAGTAATATTTCACTATTGCTGGGTTTTAATCAAAATATTTTTCCCCAGTAACCTTAACATTAAAAAGGGTAAGTTCTCCTACTTCATCCATTTTTAGGATAAACATATAGTAATCTGTTTAAAAGAAAAAAAAACAACAACGACACACCTTTCAATACACTAATCAGAAGTTATATTAAAAAAAACCCTATTTACTACAGTTCAATCTGGGTTATCAAGTGTATTATCAGGAATGTTATCTCCCTTTTCCACTCCTTCCCTCCCCCATGACACTCTTCCCAGATATTGTCACAACAGCAGCTCTGAGCCCAGAACATGCAGATGGCAAGTGTTAATTCCTGCAAAAATGAACGAACAGAACGTATTTACAAGCAGCAGAAAGCTCATCTAAGAGGCGTCAGGTAAAGTTTACTTGTAACCCTCCTGCTTTGATCGTGACAGGACAAAACTAAAGAGGAAATAGTATAAACGCATTGACAATTACTCTAAAGTAAAAAAAAAAAGAAAAGAAAGAAGCCACAGAGAGAAACCTAAACCACTGGTGCACTGGTAGTTTACCCTCCCCCATCTCCACAATATTTTTTAAAGCACAGGCCATGACATTTGGACAAAGCAGCTGAAAAGAAAAGTAAACCCTTCCAACAATGAGTTCAGCAAAATAACCTCCAATCTCATATTATTATGGCCCCAAATTTGCTTTGGATGGTTTAATCAGAACTAACCAAGCCTGCATTCCTGTTGACACCCTACTGGAGCTGAAAAGGAAAGGACCGTGGCAGAGCTTAGACCTCTGTAGCCTCTTTATTTCCTGCAGAGGGTGTTAAATTTGGGAAGCTGAGGAAAACAAAATGATGCCGTTCGACTCTAGCTGCATTTTAAGCCATTCAACAATCCTTCCTTCAACCTGACTTCACAAGACACACGTTTTCCATCTTAACGAAGAAGCGGCAGCAACACGAAGCAGATGCCAGGCTCCAGGTACCAGCAAGATGACATCATGCCATCCCTTCGCCAGGTAAAGCCCCTGGATGGCTGCATGCCTCACCTTTCCCCTCTCCCAGGTTAAGGATTTCTCCATCACGTCACGCTTTGTGGATTTGGCTGGATCTAGATAGATATTTTTCGAAGGGCACCTGCCACCCCCAGTCTCAGGGGAAAGGGCCTTGCTGAGGGATCACAGAGGCCCCAAGGGAGGGAGAAGGGACCAAACGCCATCCTTGTCACTGGGCAGGGTGGGAAGCAGACGGCACACACCATGGGAGCGATGACAGCAGCCCCGGGAGGGCGGAGAAGCCCCCACCCGGTGAGGGGGGAGTGTCCGCCGCCATCACCCCCCCCCCCCCGCCACCGCCGCCACACACCCACCTTGTCCCAGTTCAGCCACTGCCACACCGCCTTGTCGAGCTGCGCGTCGCCGGTGCTGCGGGCGATGAGCACGTTGGAGTTGACGTCCCCGGGGGCTCCGCACTCGCCCATGTCGCCGTTCGGCGGGGGTCGCGGGTGGGGGCGGGCGGAACGACGACGACGACAGCGGCGGCTTCACTTCGCGACACCGGCCGCGGCACCGCGCATCGCCTGAGGGAAGGGGACAGCCAGAGGAGGCGGGCCGGTGGTCTCGGCTCAAAGGGGAGGCGGGGGTGAAACCGCGGCAACCGCGATTTACCTCAGCTCAACGATCGTAACGGCGAGTAACGGCGATCGCCGCCTCACCGCCGGCAACGGTCGGGGCGCGCGCCCGCCCCCGCCAGCAGCCCCGCCCCGCCCCGCGCGCGCGCCCCCGCCCAAGCACCGACCACAACAACCGCGGCCCCGCCAATCCCTCCTCACGGCGCCCCCCCCCCCGCGATGCATGACGGGAAATGTAGTCCGGCCGCCGCGGTGGGCTACAGAGGGGCGGGGTGGGCAGGCGGGCGGGGGAACTACAACTCCCGGCAGCCCTTGCGGCGCGCCCCCATTCACCTCAGGTTGAGGGGGAGCAGAGAGGGCGGAGGGTGCAGTGGTTTTGCCTGTCTTCAGCCGTTTTAGCTGCGGGGTGCTCGGCCTCTCTGGCCGCATACCGTCTCCGGTAGCCATGTGTCTGCCTTCAGGGCCTCTCACCCCATCTTGCTGCCGGCCCGGGCTCCCCAGGGTGGCGGTACCGGCCCCGCGGGTGAGCAGCCATCACCACTCAGTGTCACATAGCAATCGGCCCTCAGGAGACCTGAGCAGGGAGGGCTGGGTGGAGGTTTCCTCCTTTTACTTGATGGAAAAAAAAAAACAAAAACCAAGCATGGTATATCTCTTGCAGTCCCACTAAACGGGCACTCTCTACCTCTTGGGTAATCTATACGAGGAAAAGGTAAAAAACCCTGGCTGGTCCCCTCCTTCAGCCTCTGAGGTGGACTTCAACGCTGCTGAGCACATCATCTCTTCGCTCTGAAAGGATAATGGAAAGGGTGCTACCCCAGGGGACCAGCTCGTTGTTCAGAAGCGTTTCCAGACAGGCTTCAGCAGCAATTAAGTTGCCAGTAGGAGGCAAATCGTAACCCCCATCTCCCCTTCCCAGGCCACTTCAGTTCTAATTGAATTGCCTGTCTCTGAGCAGAAGGCCGTCTGGTGACCACATCCTGCAGAGCATCTTCATCCCGCGGAGCATCCTCATCCCACAGAGCGTCCTCATCCCGCTGCTCGTCCTCGCAGAGGTTGCCATAGTGACAGCAGGAACTGCTGAGGGATGCAAGGCTTCGGGAAGACAGGCAGAGGGCCAAGACAGGCAGAGGGCGGTGGGATTGCTGCCCGGGGGATGCTGGACATGAAGGGAGGTTCAAAATGCCGGAGTTGTGAGCAGCACAGGCTCCTGCAGGAGGTGGAAAGAGGGACTGAAGGGCGAGGAAGGCACAATGGAGAGGTGACAAAGATGTGAGGAAGCAGTTTGGGATACCCAAGCAGCATAGCAAAGGATGGTGTTGAAAACTAAATATAGAAGGGAATGATCCATCATAAGAAAGCTTAGAAATCTCAATTTATTATCTCTCCCCTTCAAAGCTCTGAAGTCCATGTCCTGAAGGGACCTCTTCTTTGGCTGAGACACAAATCCTCCAGTGCAGAGGTCTGACTCTGGTGTGTTAAATTGGTCTATTACAGTAAATTACTGATAGAAGTCAACAGAAGATTATGATAAGAAGGAAGTAAGTTAAAATAAGTTTTCTGTTATCACTAAAGGACTAGCCTAAGGTTTTTTCTGGTAGAGAAGGAGAAGAGGAGTCTGGACACTGATAAAATTAGAGTGAGGAAATCAGACATAATAGATAATATCCCACAAACAGTGAGTGGGATACTCCATCTCTGGATGGATTTGGGGGATCCATCCTTTGATACTGATGCTTGGAGAAGGAGTGGGCCTGCAAGGCAGTAGGGAAAGGCCCTACAACCAGAGCTGCTGTGTGGTAGGCTTGCCAGACCACAAGCCAGAGGTGACCCTTCCAGCCCAACCCAAGAGCAGGACTGTACAGCTCCACACTTTCCACCAGCTCTGGCTTCACCCCATGGACTTCTGAAGCCGATGCACCCACCCTCACATGTTGTTTCCTCTCCCATTCTTATTTTTTCTCTTTCTCCCACTTCTCCACATAAAGAGGTGGCATCTGTGGCAGCGCTGATGCCATCCTGAGCCCAGCAGTCTGATTAAAACCATGTCCAAAACAGCCAGATGCTGGCATGTTTCTCCAGATCTCAGAACAGCTGACAAGGGTGGCTCCTGCAGTGAATTTGCACCTGAGAATCAGCATGAGACGCAGCACCTGCTTTTCATACCTTTGCTGCTCTTTTCTCCTCCTTTGTGTTTTGTCTTGAAGGAAAGAAGGCTAGAGCCTGGCGTAACAGGAGCTGCAGCCTATAAAACCTTTGTTTCCCCTGCCAAAAAAGGACAATGGTCATGTTAAATATATCTCCAAAGCCTGCCAAACAGGAGCATTTCTTACAAAAACTTTGGAGCTATTTGAGAAGGCAGGCAGAGATGTTGTTAAAATGAAACTTCATCCTTCAAATGCTTCTATTCTTGCCTCCTTTTTTTTCCCTATGTGCTTAATGAAAGTTTTAAATTATTCTGAATGGTGATTTTTTGCCATCAGAGCAGGCAGACTCTTTCTGTACATGAAACCTTGAACCTCGTTGAGTGATTTCACACGGGACAGTGGCAGCCATGCCCACAGCCCGCGTTATCAGTGCTCAGCTACATAGCCATGATTAAAGTGGGATTTTCCCTTCGGATACTAGATAGGAGATGTCAATGCACCTCCATGATTATTTCCCTGAAGAGCAGATAAAACACCCTCATAGAAGATAAAAGGCTGTCCGTGTTATTTCTTTACCAGGAATAAGCACAACGTGGAGGGTTTGAAACTTCTCAGGATCTCACCAATGCATCCAAAGTCAGAGTGTGACGGTCTGGCTTCCAAATATTTCCCTGGGAGAGGAGTTTGGTTACCTACCTCCAAAGCACCACAGTGCATATAGCAGATGCCAGGCAGCCCAAACAGCTCCCGAGCAGGGCAATCATATAAAAAGATTATAGGTGATATGGCTTAGATCGCGCTTATGGAGATTTGCTATGTTTGCCTGGAGAAAACATTGACCTCACGGGAGATGACAACTGCATCCAATGTATTTGAGGGTTAATCAGCCACCAGAAGAATTTTTAAAGCTGATTATGTTGCTACAGGAAAGCTAAACTGACTGCCATCTGCTTTCATGCTGTCGCAGAGAGCAATAGTGAAGAAGCCGACATGACTCTGGCCTGCGCTGCTTTGCGGCCCAGCGCATCACGACTCTCCTGGGCACTTTGGGGTGGTTGCAGAGCCTCCCTGCACTCACTGGCCATGCACATTGCCAGGAGAAATCTCTATTTTCATCTATTATTGACGACACAATTTTCAGTCCTCACGGCCATGGAGGAAAGCCAGAAAATAGGAAATTAATATTCGAGTGAAGGAAAGCCAACATCTCTACATTTTCACCCTTGCGTATCGTTTCGCCTAATTGAGGCACAGCATGCTCAGACCAAACTGAGCAGCAGCAAACAGTCTGGGGGCTAAAAGACACAGGAGAGGCCACATTGCCAGCGATGAATATGAGCCAGGCTGGGAGGAGAAGGGCTGACAGGCTGCTGGCAGCCGCCAGCTCGTGTGCTGGGAGCTGCCAGAGCCAGCGGGGACCGTGGCAGGGCTCAGCTGGGGGGAATGACTTGTTCCTAGCCAAAACGAGCGTGTGCATCCACATACATATGTATAACTGCGTGCACGCATTGCTTGCGCTTTCAGGGAAAGGCCCTGCTCTCTGTGCCGCTGTTATGAAACCCAGAGTTCCCACATGTAGCATAATTGCAACTGTGAAATGGCAGATAACTCTCTGTCCCCCCAAAATGGGGGGTCAGAGGTTTCTTCTGATGTAAACAAAATCATGGAAGTTAAGAGAGACTCGTTAATAACACATAGCTCCTGTTTGGGATTTGCAGTTATGCAATGTTGGGGGGTAGAGAGCATATCCATTCTCCTTTGCATGGTTAAATGCACGAGTCCTCCCAGCAGAGTTTGGGTTTGCAGCATCTCAGCGTCGTACCCCTGAACAATGATCCACATACTTTGTTCTTATCAATGTGGTGTTTAATGTTTTTTTTTTCTGCAGAAGAAGGGCTAAGCACGCAGTGATGTCACCGCACATCAGAATTAAAACACATCTGTACGGTCACGTTAGCATCCTCAGCAATCTGGTACCGCAGCCCAAATCCTCAACCACAACAAACTGGATTAGCTCCGTCTATTGCACAGCTCCGCCCAGCCCTGCGACGAAGAGCCTGGGGTCTGAAACCAGCCGATACAGTGTTTCCATGGCAATTTTACCGCACACAGTTCATTCCAGATTGCCTGCAAACGGCCCGGGGCTCCCATGATATTCCAGGTTGGTTCTTCTGCCCCCAATTTCTGCAGTGAGCTGGGTTCGTGTGGGATGAACCCAGCACACCCTTCCATCTCGCTGCTGAGCCTCTCGGCAGGCACTGTGCATGCCCTCGCCCTGCGGCATATCTTTGTTTTATTATTTATGTATCTGTTTATTATTTATGTACCCTCTTCTCCTGTGCCTCTTGGGTTACCTGGCGATAACACAGCAACTCCCATCCTTTCATTTCCCTCTTTCAGAGCAGTGTATTGCCAGAAAGGCAGCACAATTCTAAATGCAGGCAATAATGACATCCCTGCCGGTTGATGGTGTGCTGCACGGGAAGGGGCAGGTGCATTTTTGGGCCTGAATGCCATTTTTAATCCCATCTGGGGTCAAAGCAGCCCAAGCGCTTTGTCCTGAAGAAGCGCAGGCACCCTGCAGGCAGAGCACGAAGAAAAGGAGCGGGCTGGCATGTGGGAAGGATGCAGCAGGGACCGCTGAGATTAGGAAATGGCTTTCAAATTTTGCAGCTGACCCTGGCTTGGTGCTTCATGATGGCAGCCCTGGAAAGGCCTGATCCTGCACCCTCTGGCACTGACAACACACTTCTCAGCTTCCTCAGGAGCACAACACCCTAAATACCCACGCTTTAAAAGCAGTATGTAACATCCAGCTCGGAGACGCTGGAAAAACCTCTGCGCTCGGCCCAAAGGGAGGGCAGGGAGCAGCTCTCCTTGCTGTTGCTGCAGTCTCGGCTCCCTGGTTCATGGGCCCTGCTGCAGACAGTAAACGCAGCTGGTGAGATCTTTCACAACAGGCAGTTTGGAGCCAAAACCACGCCACAAGTCCATTTCTAACCATGGGCACATGTCCGAGGCAGCAGCCCCGAACCAGCGAGCAGAGAGGAACCATCATCATTACCTTTTCCCACACTAGTCAAGGGAGGGGATTCTGCCCCTCTGCTCCGCTCGGGGGAGACCCCCCTGCAGTGCTGCCTCCAGCTCTGGGGCCTCAGCACAGGAGAGACACGGAGCTGTTGGAGCGGGGCCAGAGGAGGCCCCGGAGATGCTGGGAGGGCTGGAGCCCCTCTGCTGGGAGGACGGGCTGAGAGAGTTGGGGGGGTTCAGCCTGGAGAAGAGAAGGCTCCGGGGAGACCTTATTGCAGCCTTTCAATACTTACAGGGGACGTATCAGAAAGAGAGGGACAGACTTTTTAGCAGGGTCTGTTGCAATAGGACAAGGGTTAATGTCTTTAAACTGAAAGAGGGGAGATTCAGAGCAGATATTAGGAAGAAATATTTTATGCTGAGGTTGGTGAAACACTGTCCCAGGTTGCCCAGAGAGGTGGGAGATGCCCCATCCCTGGAAACATTCCAGGCCAGGTTGGATCGGGCTCTGAGCAACCTGGTCTAGTTGAAGATGTCCCTGCTCATGGCAGGGGGTTGGACTAGATGGCCTTTAAAGATCCCTTCCCACCCAAACCATTCCATGATTCTATGATAAAAACCATTTTATAGGCTCCGGTGACTAAACATTTAATCTAGGGCTTAATCAACTACTGTACACAGGGGCAATGCTATTTACCAAGGCTGGGTAGTGCAGTGTGTTAGTGTGTCAGGTGTAGGTGCAGGAAAGCATCCCGGTCCCCAGCACCCCTCTGGAGCAGGCACTGATCCAGCTCTCCACATTCTTCCTTTGCTAGGCGCACAGGCTCCTTCCAGGGCTGCTCTTTCGCTGGGGGAAATTTCGGCGCCTCCCACTCTCTTGGGCCTCAGCACCCCGGGGAAGCTGGCTTCGGTCACCAATCCCCTCATATATCAACGCCTGTCCTTTACAAACCAGAAACCAAACACAGACCTGGTTTATTTTTAATCCTCCCCTCTAGGTATTAATAGCCCACGTGCGTGCTCTGCTGAGCAGTTGTCCACCAGCCGCATCCTTCTGCAGAAAAGAAATGTGATGGACCGATTGCTTCTGGTGAGAGAACAAGAAAGGAGGATGGATCGGGCTTCTCACCCCAATTTATCCCCTCAATTAATCCCAAAGTATGGGGTAAATTGTGTGGAACTAAGAAAATTTGTACTGAAAACTTTCTGCAAGGGGAGTACATGAGATCCCGGGTGTCCGGGATTTCCTGATTGTCAGTAAAAATAAATGATGCTTTGATCTTTATTAAGAAATGCTGCTTTTTCTTACCATGTGGTGCAGGTTTTGTAGGTAGCCATAGGGCAGTCAAGCTGAACTGAACTGCCCTTGATCACATAGTCCCAACGGTTAGTTTTATGACCAGATTTTGATAACATTGCTATACTTTATCACCAGTATGTGCATATCATCCTTCAGCTGGACTGATCCCAGGTGTCCCTGTTCCCCTCACCTGGATGAGGATGGGGGAGGAAAGGGAAAGAAAGGAGCAGAAAAAGGGAACACAGACAGACCTGTGTTGCTGGAACAGCCACGGTGCAAAGGGAGCTGGGGCGGTGACTTGCCTGTCAGTGCAAGATGTCGCATAGAGAGGGTCCAATGTCACCCCCAAATCCAGACTCTGCCTGCTGAGGGCTCCTCCGCTAATTAATTTGGCAGTTCTCAGTGCCAATTTGGGAGTGCATGCAGGCAGCCTGTGCAGACCACCACACTACCAGACACCAGGGAAGGGAGCTGGTGCTCTGCCCAGAGGCTCAGAAAGCCAAAGTCTCCCGAATGCTGCATTTTTCCATCATGTACTTTTAAAAAAAGTCTGTAAAATGACTTATCTGGGTTAGACAAGAGCGTGAGCTGCGCCCAGCGCTGCTCAATGAAGGGCTGTGAGTGAAAAACACCACAGCAGCGAACATCAGAGCTGCTTTAGGGAAGAGGGAGATGTCAGAGGTGGGTTTTGTGCTGAGCATCCCCTGGAGAAGAGCCATCAGGAACCGGTGCTCCCTCTGCCACCGCAGAGATGCATCTCACACTGCCAGCAGCACTCAAATCTGACCTTGCAGAGGGGCTGGAGGGGGCTGGCTCAGACAGGGAGAAAATGGAAAGGGGCAGAATAAATGTTTTTCATGCCTGCACATAATCAATTTGGTTTCCCACATCTTTATTTAAAGCATCTGATACCAGACCGCAGTGAGAGAGGCAACTCAGATGGACAGATATCTCTTGCAGCAGGATGACAGAAAACAAAGAGGGCCATGGAGGACTTCAAGTGACCAACCAGGTATGGCAATTCCTGCAGAGCTTCCAAACGGGTCAGATTCTTTGGTTTAAGTCACTTTAATTTCTCTCATGCCTCTGAACAAGGGTGTCACTCCAGCCGTGACACCACAGGGCTGTCAGCAAGGCAGGTTGAGGAATATCTCATCTTTGGTGAGATGAACTGATGTGTTCAGAAGAAATGGATGTGTTTTGTGCACTGAGGGTTTCTGATGTGAAGGACGAGCTTGTGTGTCCAGGAGCAGCCCTGTTCCTGTAATAAGGATCTTGTCACCTCCCAGAAAATCCTTTTAAGGCAGCACAGGCAATGGCCAACCCCATCTCTGAGCAGGGCCAACTGAGTTACCTTGCAGGAGGACATCACCTCTGCTCTCCCTCCAGAGGAAGATGGGCAATAACAAATAAGTAATGTCGTTGCTTGAAATTGCTCATGTTTCCGTAGGATGCTGTGAGCTGTGGTGCCAGGTTTTCATCCGATACCTGCAGCGCTGAGCCCCACAGCCCTGTGCCTGTGCAGCCAGGACATCGTTACACCTTCATATCCCGTTTCTTGTGGGCAGTGATTGCCACTGATGCATGAACTGCCCTTAATCCCCTCCCCGGCTTTTCCACCTCTTGCTTTGTAGCATTTAGTTGTAGCTCTCTGCATGGGACAAACAGAGCTCATTGAAACTCCTTAGTAGCTGAGAGTCATTTAATTAGCAAATAAACGTCACCCAGTGGTACCTATGCACCAAATCTACCAGCCAAATCGTGCTGCAGCACCTGCCCCAGTTTACAGTGTGCTCCAGCCAGCACAAAGAGCGTAACCAGCAAGAAGGGCCGACAGTGAGGGCGAGAGGGGACTGGGGAAGTTACCACAGGGAAGTACAGTGGAAACCCCCCCCTGCAACGCGGAAGATGCTTGTTTGGTGTCCATCTGCTGCAGTGCAGGGGATGCTCGTTTGATGTCCGTTCACTGCAGTGCAGGGGATGCTCGTCCAGCGCTTCTCTGCCCTGCCATGAACTGGGACCGCTTTCCCTTTCCCTCCCTTTTTTTTTTTAATGTTTCGCAAGATTAACTTTCCCCATCATGAGCCCTGTCTACCGCGGGCTGCTAATAAGCATTTGTGCCCTTGAGCCTGGCTCAGCACGCCTGGTGGGAGAGCAGTGTGCCCTTCCCAGGCCAGCAGCCCTCTCCTCCCCTGCACGCCCGCCCTGTCAGCAGCACCGGACTCCCACCGAGCACTGACCGCTCTCTCGGAGAAGCAGCTCCCCTTGAACACACCTCAGTCCCACTCTGCCGCATACTCACCTGCCAAAACCAGTACACCACAAACTGCCGGTTCCCTCATGCTGTTAGCTAAACATTTACTGATACCCGCTGGCATCGCTCGGCGATACCATCGCTATCAGTCCCTGCATAGCTACTGTTTCACCTTGCACATTTCTTATCGAAATGCCCAGCATCAAAGCAGTCCCAGGAACAGGCCTCCGCAATTTCCATCGCTCCGACAATCCTACCATTGATTCGCTAAGCCAAGGTCAGCCTGAATTTCCCATGCACATGATGTTTCAATATCTTTTTCCATATCTTTTTCCAAGGACCAAAATGCTACAGACATCATCTCGCCCGCGATTCATGGCTGCGTGCCAAGAAAAAAAAAAAATCTTAAATAAATTGGCCTCCCATGAGCCCTTTTTTTTTACTAGCTGCATTGCTTTAAATCCTAATGTAGTCAGCTATGATTTTCGTGGTTGAATTTAGGGATTCAGCCAAGGCTACCACTTCCCCAGCTCTCGTCTCTCTGTGCCTGAGTGTGTTTCCTTGTTATTTACACAAACCGCATGAGTGTTATTCTGAAATCGTCTGTTCCTGCAGCACAAGGAGCCAGGCCAGAGCCCCATCAGCTTTGATGAGGAATCTCTGAGCTCTGGGATGAGCATCTAATTAGTCTCAAAATCCTTTCTCCATCAACTGAAGCAAACCCATTTCAGGGGGCCCCCAAAGCTGTCCTCCCCATAACAACCTGTTTTCATACCCCTACGAGCATCCTTAGTACCCATTGTAACCCCCTGCTGAGGATGAGCTCTTCAACCCAATCTGGAGCCGTGGGTCCCGTGGGGACACCAGCCAGCCTGGAGTCATGGATCCCATAGGGACACCAGCCATCCCAGAGCTATGGGTCCCATAGGGACACCAACCAGCCTGGAGCCATGGGTCCCAAGGGGACAGCAGCCAGCCTGGAGTCATGGGTTCCAAGGGGACACCAGCCAGCCTGGAGCCATGGGTTCCCTAGGGACAAGTCCATCTATTCTGGCCCCGGGGATCTCAGGGTGCCCCGGGGAAGGAGCAGGTGCCTGTGGCACAGGGACTCTGAGGCAGCTGCCACAAGGTGGCACTGGCACCTTGTCACCCAGCCCGGTGGCCTCTAGCCCGAGGCCCCAGAGTGGGGCACGCAGGGCACCCCCCAGCCCTGCTGCAGGCTCTGGTCAGAATTTAATGGTGGGGACAGACAGGAGGAGCTGCCGATGGGCAGGAAATCGTGTGAATAACTATCACCACAGGAGCTGTGTCTTGCAGGAGCGTTTTTCCCCCTTAGGGTCTTCTGGATTAGGAGAAAGCAGCATTTTAAATTTATTTATGATGTTCCACCCTGTAACAGACTTGTCCCACCCCGGTCATAGCAGCAGAAAGGACTCTGGGGTCACTAGATCCATGCCAGCCTCCCCCTCTCCCAGGAGGGCCAGCGGCCATCAGGAGAGGCAAGAAGACCACATCATCTCAGGGTTTTGGGGTACCACACTCACCGTTTAGCACCTGTCCCATCACGGGGACCCCCATTCTGGCCCTGGCATGAGCGGCTGCTCTGCGGCTCATCCCGCCAGAGGAGCTGGTATTAGAGGAGGACAAACACCGTGGAGATGGAGAAAATTGCAGCGCGGTGTGTGTTTACACAAAGCAGCCTGACAGAGGGTTGCTGTCTCGGCTGTCCCCTCCTGGCCTGATTCCCCCGATTTATTTGCAGATAAAGGGTTTATTTTCCTTTCCCAGCGCTGCAACTGCAAAACAAACACAGCAAAGCCTCTTGAGCTACTTCCCGCTTGGGCCAGGCGCCGGGGCACATTGGTGGCATTTGTCCCCGCACCCTTGGAAAGCCCCGCTGGCACCACACACCCATCTCAGAAACTACAGCGGGCTCAGCCCCAGAGCAAGCACCCCCAAGGGCTCCCCAAAATCCCCTGTCCTGGGTTTTGTGCCCAAGCCAAGGGCATGGGAAATCAGGAATTGGTCACCAAGCTGCTGCCGTCCTGGTGCCGCCAGTGCCAAGATTTCCAGCCCTACCCTAAAAACGCTCACATCCAGTATTATTTTTTGGATTAGGGTTTGGCGTCACTGTTTGGGCTCAGGCATCACAGACATGTTTAACCTTTGAACGGAGGTGGAAAGGCCCCTATGGGTCAGCTAATCTAGCTGCAATTAAAGATATTAATTATGCCATTATTAACAGGTTAAGACGTGCGAGGGATGGGGTCACCAGCACTGCCCCACAGCCTGTTTTGAAGGACGGGGACGTTTACTGTCCTGGACACTGGCCACTCCACAGACCAGTCCCAAACGCGGCCAGTTTAATAGCGGAGATGAAGCCAAGGAGCCCAGCAGGACCTGAGAACATCCCCTTCCCGTCCGCCGCTGCGCCCTCGCCCCGTGGAAAACACATTTGGGACCTGCAGTACAAAAGGCCAAAGCTACAGCCGACAGCAGGAAGGAAGCAGGAAAAACTTCGGCATCACCGACCAGAGCCCAGAGAGACCTTCGAGGACGCGCAGAGCCAGATGCCTCCGGCCAGGCTCGGGCCATGCTCGCAGCGTTGTGCCGCTGTTCTAGCGATGCTCCCTGGCTGGCAGCAGGGAGAAAGCATCTCGTATTCTGGGACGCGGGCTGCGATGCCACCACGGGGTTGCCCTTGATGTCCAGGGAGCAGGTTTAGCCCTCACAGCATCCCCTGGGCTCTGGCAGCCAGGGCAGGGCACCCATGGATATCCCCCAGCGCAGACTTTACTCGGAGAAGAAGCAAACACGACCCTACTGGAAACCGCCACCTCTTTTAATTCCCCGCCAGAAAAGCGGGGCCCAGCCCAGCTCAAAAATTACAGGGTTTTAGCACCAGAAAAGCTCACTAGCCCATGTCACGAAGATGCTGGCAGCCCACGGAGGTCAACGCTGCCTGATCTGTCTGGGGAAACGGTCAATTTTTCTTCCTGAAGACCCCTGCCAGCCTCTTCAGGCCACGGTGGGAGAGGAGCTGCCTCTGTCATCCCCGTCCCGCCGGGGCTCAGCCAAGGTGGGTCTGCGGGACCGGGACCTGCCCATGGGTCGCACCCTGCCACCTCCTGCCAGACAGGAGCCGTGGCCCAGCCAGGACGTCCCCACGCTGCTCACACTGGGGCTGAGCACCTCCATGGGGGCACCGAGGGGGGTTCCCAGCAGCTTTGGGGCCGGGCTGGCCGTCAGCGCTGCCTCATCCCGCAAGCAGCGGGATGCACAGCAGCGACGTGACCCACAAACCCACCGGCTCCCAAGGGACAAGGCGTAGGGGCCCAGGCTCAGATCATGGAGACTCTGTTCTTGATGTAGACATGGTAGGGGTCGCTTCGCTTGTCCACTTTGCGGGAGCGGGTGTAGCCCAGGATGAGGCTCCCCACTGTAGCGGCAAAGAGGGTCATGACGAAGAGGATGTACATGTAGGCGTTGTCGTTGCGGCCAGCACGGCTGGCGCGGGTGCTGGCATTGCGGGTGGCAGCACTGGTGGCGGCAGGGCGGTCGGCGGGGCAGAGGATGACCCCGTGCAGCGTCTGGTTCAAGGCATTAAGCACCGCCTGGAGGCTTTGGTGCCAGGTCTCCGTCCGGTTGTCCTCCTCCATGTCCTCGCCCAGCCTGAGGGGAAGGACAGGGAGGGTCAGCCAGGGCTGCCCTTGTGGCAGTGGTCCCCCTGGGATGATGCCAGGGATGTCCTGCCAGACCCAACGATGACCCCAAAACGGTCTTTGAAGCACCAGCTCTGCCACACAGCAAAGGTAGAAGTGGGGGCATCCAAGCCCTTTGCATTCACGGCAACCCCCTCCCCAAATTTCACTCCCTCCAAGTACGGAATAAAGTCCCCGGAGCTTCGGGGCAGCTGCCTGTCCCACTCTCCTCCCCGGGGCTGGGGACAATGGGGGGACACAGCTGTCCCTGGGGGCTGGGATGGCTGAGTTCAAAGCCTGCTCCCCCCAGGGACGCGGTGGGGTTGGTGGGCACTACCCGTGTCCTGCACTGTTGCAGGGTGCGGAGCTGGCACCCAAGGGAACCCGGGGAGGCTGTCTGGGGTCCCCCATCCTAAATAACAACTCCAGGCGGGACTGATCCTGCTGTGCATCAACCCTACTCGCTCTGGGCCAGGTCCCCTGGGGTGAGCAGGGACCCCCTTTTTTACCTGGGGCCAGGAGCCCTGACCACCCTAGCAGGGGGGCACAGCTCCCCACATGCCCCCGTGGACCCATCCCGAGGGGTTGCTGCCCTAATCCCCTTGGGGATTTCCCTCCCCATGGGTCCCAGACCCACTGTGACCTCCCCCAAGATGCAGTGCCCCTCTGCCAGCCCACCCTGGACCCCCATGTGCCCCTCTGTGTCCTCGTGCACCTTCGCACCCTGCCGGGGCCTCAGGGCAGGCATGGACGGGAAGGGACACAGGGACACGGTCCCCCACGTGTGCCATCCTTTGGGACACACCATCCCCACAAACCACCATCATTCCCCAGGGTAAAGCCCCACACACACACACACTCCTGAGCACCCTGTTCCTGCAGCAACAGGAGCTCTGCCCCATGCACAGGCGGCTGCCCCCCCCCCCCCAAAAAAAAAGGGTCCCCCTCAAACCCAGGGTGCATCTCCCAGGACAAGACCCCAGCAGGGAGGAGGAGGAAGGGGCTGCACAGCCACGAGCCCACAGGGATGGGCTCAGACCTGGCTGTCTGCCCGACTTAGAGACAACTTTGAAGCAGGAGGCGGCCAAATTTGGGAGATTTAGGGCAAGATCTGGGTTTATCCCAAGAAGGGACCCACAGATGGGGTGTGGCATGGGGGGGACCCCATGTTAGGGGGATTGTAGGGGACAGGGGGGCCGGAGGGGTGGGAAGGGGGGTTCGCACTCACCCAGGGTGCCCTCCCTGCCTGCGCTGCTGCCAGGCTGAGCCAGGACTGGAGCATCGTGGGGCGGCAGCGAGGGATGCCGGCCGGGCTGGGAGTGCCGCCCAGCCTCCTCCCCTTCCAGGGGCAGAGCCACCTGCCAAAGCCACCCAGCCCTGACACGGGCCACCAGCCTGTCCTCAACCCTGTGGGTCCCAAACGTGGCCCCCTCGCCCCGGCCGGATACAGGAGGCTTTACAGGGCCGGGAGAGCAGGACCCTGCGTTTCCCTCCCAGCACACGCTGCCGGTCACGCTTTCCTGTCCCTCCTCCGTCCGTCCGTCCCTGCTGTCCCCAAGCCCTCACACTGGGCACTGAGCCTGCCCAGGGCACTTTTGTCCCCACTCACCATCCCCTCCCAGAGCTGAGCCAGCTCCATGAAATGGGATTTTCCTCCTCATTACTCCCTCCCGGGGCTCCTCCAGCCCCATTGCTCCCAGCTTTGCCCACACAAAACCCCTGGGGGCTGTGGGGCCCGTGGGGACTCAATGATCTTAAAGGTCCCTTCCAATCTAAATGATTCCATGATTCTATAATTCTATGAACTCCATGATTCTATGACCCACCAGCACTGCGCAGCAGGGGTACCCCAAAGCTTGTGGGGCAGAAAGAAGGCCTAGAGCAGCAGTGAGGGGCTGCGGGTGGGGGTCAGGTCCTGCTCCGAGCAGGGCGCGGGGACTTTATTTGCCATTTTCCATTTCTCCTGAGCCCGAAGCACCTGTGTGGCTGCGGGGCTGCTTCCACCCACCCGTGATCAGTGTCTCCAGCACAGGCACTGGGTCTGCCAGCAATGGGGGTGACTCAGAAGTGGCCGTGGCTGTGCCACACACCAACGGGGGGAGGTTTCGGGGAGCCCAGACTGGGCGCTGCCCCTCCTGCCCACGCACTGGGAGAGCCACGAGCATCCCCGAGGGGGAGCAGGCAGCTTCGGGGAGCTCAGTCTCAGGTTGGCTTCTTACCCCTTAAGAAACTTTTCAATTAAAATCAGTTTATATGTGTCTACCTATAGGTTTGCATTGACAGGCACGGATCCCAGTGCCATCGGGACCCCAGGGTGGCCGTGTCCCTTCACCCAGGATGGCTGCTGTAAGCCCTCTGTGGATGCTGCAGCCGGAGCAGCGATTTTGGAGGACCTGATGTCACCTGCATGGACCACGGCAGCACCACAGACCCAGCAGGAACAGGTCCCCATTGCCCAGCTGGGACGCTCCATCCCACACTGTGTGATCCCATGGGGTCCGGGATGGCCGCGGCTCCTCTCCTCGGACACCCCAACTCCTTCCCCTCCTCCTGCCTTCCCACCGCATCAGCATTGTTCCAGTGGCCTTTTAACCACCATTTACAGCTTCTTATCAGCGATTTTTCCACCTGCCCTGACACCACAGCGAGGATCTCAGCCATGCAAGGATTTCTTCAGGCACAGGGCAAGAAAAAAGTCGTTACTCATAAAGTCTTTGGGTAAATAAATGAGCAAAGGATCAGCAGCCAAAGTTCACAGCAACTCTCTTTATACAAAATCTGCCTCTTTTTATGCAGCAACAAGGGAAGGATGCTCAACCTACCGGTCCTTCTTGCTCTTGTCCAAAGGCTGTGCGAGTGTTCACCTGAATTTTGGATTTTTTGAGGGAGAGAGGCAGAAAAACCCCACAGAAGTGCCTGTTTGGGCATTTCCCCAGCGAGCAACGGGGATGTGGTACCCTCGGAGGCCTGTGCTGAGGGATGGAGACCCGTGGCGCTGGGGAGAGGAGCCCCGATGGAAATGTGGATGTTTAAGCAACAGCGCAAACCTCTGTGCCACCATTCATGCACAATCCATAGGCAAAGGCACGAGAGCTCTTGGCTTGCAATGAAGCCGGAGGCAGCTGCCGCGCCATTCGTCGGCCGTGCCGATGGTTTGCCAAAACACCCAGCCAAGGTGTCGCAGCTCTCCTAGTCCCCGGGGTCTTCTGAAAAGACCAAGGTGCAGTCGAACACCTCCTGGAAGGCGTCGAGGAAGGGTTCGAGGACGTGGTCAACGGTGACGTGCCGCCCCAGCTCGCGGCTCAGCGAGGTGACGCCTTTTCCCTCCAGCCCGCAGGGGACGATGTGGTCGAACCAGGTGAGGTCGGTGCAGCAGTTCAGCGCCAGCCCATGGGAGGTGATGTGGTTCCCGCAGTGCACCCCTGCGGGGGGGCAAAGCACCCACCCGTCAGCACCGAGGGATGCCCCAGCGTGAGCTATTTAGTGACTGTGCTGCTCAGGCCCCCCACACACATGCCATGCTCCCCACTTCTGCCAGGGAAAACCCCTAACCCATAGGCGGACTCCCCAAATTTGGGGCAGAGCGGGTGCAGCATGTCCAGCGCCCTCCACCCCGGCCCTGTATCCCCCAGCACCTCCCACCGCTGGAGTTCCAAGTGGGCTTGGACACGGGAATGCGGTGCAAAGGGGGGGTCTGGGCTGCAGGACCCGACTCAGGATGCAGGGCTCCAGGAAGGGGTGCAGGGCCTGCCTGGCTGGCAGGGGAACAGCATGGGGCCCGGGGAGGGGGACAAGGGAAGGGGACAAGGCTGGGGACAAGGGGGTGGGAGAACAGGGCAAGGCTGGGGACAAGGGGGCAGGAGGGGGCAAGGCTGGGGACAAGGGGGAAGGCGAGCGGGGCAAGGCTGAGGACAAGGGGGAGGGCGAACAGAATAAGTCTGGGGCAAGGAAGCAGGAGAATGGGGCAAGGCTTGGGACAAGGGGGCAGGAGGAGGGGACAAGACTGGGGACAAGGGGGCAGAAGGGGGGCAAGGCTGGGGACAAGGGGGCAGGCACCCAGTCCTGAGCGCAAGGGCCTCGGTCGGGGGGTACAAAATGCAGGGCCCTGGTTCTGGGTGCAAGGCCCTGGTTGCACTGCAGGGCCCCAAAATTGCGCTGCGCCCCCCCTCCTCGCTGCATACTCTCCTATATAATACCCCACCCGTACATGCCCCCCTGTGCATAACCTCGCTGCTGCATGTCCCGTCCCCCCCCCCCCCCCGCCTCCAATGCACACACACACACACCCCTGGGTGTATGGCTCCCGCCGGTGCATGTTTGCCCCTCCCCCAGTGCACATCCCCACGGTGCACACACCCCCCGGGTGCATCTCTACACCCGGCGTATTCTCACCCCACCGGTTCACACCCCCGGATGCACATATGCCCGGTGCAAGCTCCCCCCGGTGCACCCACTCCCCCGGGTGCATGTCTCCTCCGGTGCATCCCCCCTGGGTGCAGGTCTCCATCCCGGTGCATGCTCCCCCCTCGGTGCACTCCCCCCGATGCACCCCTTGGGTGCATGTCTCCCCCTGGGGCACACCCCCCCGCCGGTAAACCTCCATCCCACCCCCCGGTGCACTCCGCCGGTGTGTATGTCTCCCCCAGGTCCGTGTGCCCCCCCCACAGTGCACCCCCCTGTTTCACAGCCCTTCGGGTGCATCCCCCTCCCCCGGTACACACCCCCTCGTACACTCCCCTTGGTGCATGTCTCCCCCCACCCCGTGCACTCTCCCCCGGTACATACGTCCCCCCGTGCCGCCTCCCCTCGGGTGCTTGTCTACCCCCGGTGCAGCACCGCCCCCCGCACCCTGCGGTGCACTCCCCCCGGTGCATACACCCCTCGGTGCGTGCCTACCGCCGGCGCAGCCCCCGCCTCTCCCGGGAAACACACACACGCGCCCCCCCGCGGTGCCCCCGCCGGCGCTCACCGATGGCGCAGATCTTGCTGTCGCCCATCCAGACGCCGGTGAAGGGCGGCGGGAGGGCGCGGGCGGCGGCCAGGCCCAGGCGGCGGCAGAGCCGCAGCACCAGCCCCTCCAGCGCCGCCACGTACCCGCGCAGCGGCAGCCGCCGCCGCCGCAGGTCGAGCACCGGGAAGGCCAGGAGCTGCCCGGGCCCGTGGAAGGTGATCCGCCCGCCGCGCCGCGCCGCCGCCAGCCCCGCTCCCCGCGCCCGCAGCCGCGCCGCCACCTCCGCCTCCGGGGCGCCCCGCAGGCCCCAGGCGTAGACGGGCCCCGAGGGCTCGCTCAGCACCACGCTCTCCCCGGGGAGCCCGGGGACGGGGTCGGGGCCGTAGCCCCGCGCCGCCCGCGCCGCCCCCATGCAGCGCTCCTGCACCCGCAGCGCCTCGGCGTAGGGCCGCAGCCCCAGCCGCAGAACCCGCACCGGGGCCTGCGACATGGCGGCGGCTCCCGGCTCCCTCCGGCAGGAGCGGAGCGGAGCGGGCAGGCCGCGGCAGCCGGCGGGAGGCGCCGGGACAGGCGGGCGGAGGCCGGGGGGGGCGCTGGCGGGCGCACCGGGGGACGGGGGAACGGCGTTATGGGGACAGACACGGGGCCAGGGGACGGCGGCGGGAGGGGAGAGGGGACAGGGATGGAGGAGAGGGGACACGGGAGAGGGGACAGCCACGGGGGTAGAGAATGGGGACGGGGGAACGGGGAGGAGGGGGGTTGGGGGGCAGGCACAGGAGATGGGGACAGGAATGGTGGTTGGGGGGAGAGGGGACAAAGGCTCTGCAGAGGGATCTGGACAGGCTGGACCGATGGGCTGAGACCAATGGTATGAGGTTCAACAAGGCCAAGTGCCGCGTCCTGCACTTGGTTCACAACCCCATGCAGCGCTACAGGATTGGGGCAGAGTGGCTCGAAAGCTGCCCGGCAGAAAAGGACCTGGGGGTGTTGGTTGACAGACGGCTGAATAGGAGCCAGCAGTGTGCCCAGGTGGCCAAGAAGGCCAACAGCATCCTGGCCTGTATCAGGAACAGTGTGGTGAGCCAGACTAGGGAAGTGATCATCCCCCTGTACTGGGCACTGGTGAGGCCCCACCTCAAGTACTGCGTTCAGTTTTGGGCCCCTCGCTACAAGAGGGACATTGAGGTGTTGGAGAGTGTCCAGAGGAGGGCTACAAAGCTGGTGAGGGGTCTGGAGGACAAACCTTATGAAGAACGACTGAGGGAGCTGGGGTTGTTTAGCCTGGAGAAGAGGAGGCTGAGGGGAGACCTTATCACCCTCTACAGCTCCCTGAAAGGAGGTTGTAGAGAGATGGGGGCTGACCTCTTCTCCCTGGTGACAAGTGATAGGACGAGAGGAAACGGGTTCAAGTTATGTCAGGGGAGGTTTAGATTGGATATTAGGAAACATTTTTTCACTGAAAGGGTTATTAAACATTGGAATAGGCTGCCCAGGGAGGTGGTGGATTCCCCATCCCTGGAGGTGTTTAAAAAAAGGGTAGATGGGGCACTTAGGGACATGGTTTAGAAGTGGCTTTTGTCAGGGTAGGTTAGTGGTTGGACTTGATGATCTTAAAGGTCCCTTCCAACCTCAGCGATTCTATGATTCTATGATAGGGGACGGGGGGACGGGGAGAGGGGTGGAGGGAGAGGGGACAGGCACGGGGAATAGGGACAGGGGACAGAGATGGAGCAGAGGGAAGAGGGGACAGGCACGGGGACAGAGGACGGGGGACAGGGATGGGGGTAGAGGGGACAGGGGAGGAGACAAAGATGGAGGATGTGGGATGGGGGTGGGGGGAGCGGGGACAGGCACAGGGAGGGAGGATGGGGGAACGCGTGGGGGAAGTTGGGGACAGGCGGGAAGGGGACAGGGGATGGAGTGGAGGGAGAGAGGACGGGCTCAGGGGATGGGGACAGGGGACAGAGATGGAGAATAGAGGACAGGCACAGAGGATGAGGAGAGGGGACGGAGTGGGGGGGAGGGGATGGGGACAGAGGATGGAGGACAGGGGAAAGGGATGGGGGGATAGGGGACGGGGAGAGGGGACAAAGATGGAGGATACGGGACAGGCACAGCGGATGGGGACAGGGGAGAGGGGACAAGCGACAGAGATGAAGGATTGGAGACAGGGGACAGAGATGGAGAATAGAGGACAGGCACAGGATGGGGATAGGGGAGAAGGGACGGATGGGGGGAGAGGGGATAGGGACAGAGGATAGAGGACAGGGGAGGGGGATGGAGGAGAGGGGATAAGGGAGAGGGGACCAAGATGTAGGATAGGGGACAGGGATGGGGGGACAGGGATGGAACAGAGGATGGAAGATGGGACAGGGAGGCGGGGATAGGGACAGGGGAGAGGGGACAGAGATGGAGGATAGGAGACAGGCACAGGGGATGGGGACAGAGGATTGGGACAGGGGGATGGGGACAGATGGAGGACAGAGGAGAGGGGACAGGGGGATGGAGGATGGTGGTTTGGGGCTGGGGCACGGAGGACAGGGCCTGGGGACATGGGACGTGGCCCGAGACATGATACCGGGAATGGGGCCTGCGATGGGGGAGAGAAGGCAGGGGATGGGGACAGGGGATAGGAGACTGGGGACAGGGGATAGGAGGCTGGGGACAGACCCCCAGGATGGTGCCCAGGGACAGTGGTTAGGGGTAGGGGACAGGGCCTGCGGAGGGGGGTAAGGCAGGGGACAAGGTGAGGGGCTGGGGGTGGCTGGTGGGGCCCAGGGCTGCAGGAGGGGCACAGGGAGCAGAGAGAAGGTCCCCGTCACCATAGGGCATGGGGCACAGGTCACCAGGGGTGGGGGGGGAGCAAGGGGGGGACAGCGCAGCCGTGGCAGGTGGGGCACGGGCAGGGGGCAGTGACGGGGCACGGGGGCAGGGCGTCCCAGTGGGGCTGGGGCAGGGTGGGCTGGGCAGAAGTGCTCAAAACGGGGTAAAATTGGGATTCTGGGGTGGCCCCTCAAGGTCGCAGAGGGTAAATAAAGTCATTGCACTGCCAACGCGCTGACGAGCGCTGCAGTTAGTCACCCCGTGACTCCCAATGCCATAAAACCTTCCTACCTCAACTTTTTATTGCAAATGTAGAAAATACGCACATCTGGCCAGGGCCGCTAATGAGTCAACGATTAAAACCCGAGCAAACGGTTCCCAACCCGCTGTCCTTCCAGCTTATCGACCGGATTAAGCGTGTGAAAGTACATTTGGATTTTATAGAGCCATCGACGGTGTTAATAAACTCTCGGCTTTATCAAAAATAGGCCTTGCTGTTAATCTCCCCTCTGTCGCCGCAGGTAATCGAGCTGTTGGCGTTAACTTGTGTGCAGGTATTTGCGAGGAAGGGAAGGCGCTTCCCTTTGTTTACTCGATTTTCTCACTGGAAAAGAGCAAGCGCTATAAAATTAATACAGCCCGGAGGAAAAAAAAAATGGGGAAAAAACCCACCATAAACCTCACTGGGTTTTTGAGCGCACGGAGCAGCACCCAGTCTGCTTTGGGTGGGATCCTCGCCTCGACCACCAGCTTCACCCGGCCACTCCGGCTCTCTGCCCTTGGCAGCGGACACTCGTATTTTGCACCAACATTGTGTGTGTATCGAGTGATTTCCTTTTTTTTATGATTAAGCCTCAACTTTTTGCTGGAGATCAAAGCCAAACGCTCTTCCTTTTTGGCTTGCCGCGGCGCTGCATGCGTAAGATGAGGCCAGTTGTGTATAATAGGTCTAGGATCCTCGTAAATAAGACGACAGAGATGAGCGCGGTCACGTCACTGGGGTATTTACTGTCAATATCCTGCTTTTGAAGCAGGGAGGAAATTTGTGTGGCCGGGAGCCATGGATGCCCTGCGTTTTATCCTTCCATTGGGCTTTCAGTATTTTTTAAGGGTATTTTTTTTTCTTCACGATAGGGCAATTTGCTGTCCTGTTGTACCTTGTCCTTTGGGTGCCATAAACGTTAGTGGAGTCACTTGAATCCTCACAAATTCCT
Organism: Rissa tridactyla; assembly: GCF_028500815.1. Classification (NCBI taxonomy): domain Eukaryota; kingdom Metazoa; phylum Chordata; class Aves; order Charadriiformes; family Laridae; genus Rissa; species Rissa tridactyla. Next base: position 8,961,975 of record NC_071466.1, on the reverse strand, counting down.
TGGATTGAGCCCATTTTCTTGGCAGGAGAACCTCCCTCGGGGAGCTTTGGAGCTCCGGCAAGTCAGGGCTTAATAGCAGGAAGGGGAGGGGAGGACAAAGGTGGTGGCCGTGAAACAGGTGCCTGGCAAGAGGGACTGTCACAGCTCACAGAAAGCTCCAGACGGATGCAAAGGGCAACATTTTGGCTCCGGTGAAGTCCGGGACAAAATTCCTGTTGATTTTGGCAAAGCCGGGATGTCACGGAGAGGTGACCGAGCTGTCCTGACATCACTGGCAGAGCCAGGAGTGGAGTGGCCAGTCCGGGCTGCCCCTGGCACCTCCAGGTGGGGCAACCCCCTCCCCACACAGCCGTGAGCCTTGCAGAAAAATCCCACATTATTTTTTTTCAAGCAAATTGTACTCGAGAGCCACAGCAGGAATGGGGCTAACAGCGGCTCTGCTTCCTAATGACAGGAACTATTTGAAGCGTGCAGGAGTTCAGCACGTGGGCACGAGCCCAGCTCTTATACGGGCTGCACAAGCTCAGAAGAAGCCTGTCCAAAAAGACATCAGAGCATAGAATCACAGAATCATGGAATGGTTTGGGTTGGAAGGAACCTTTAAAGGCCATCTAGTCCAACCCCCCTGCCATGGGCAGGGACATCTTCACCTATTCCAGGTTGCTCAGAGCCCTGTCCAACCTGGCCTTGAACCCCTCCAGGGATGGGGCAGCCACAGCTTCTCTGGGCAACGTGGTACAGTGCCTCACCACCCTCACAGCCAAGAATTTCTGCCCGAGATCTCAGCTCAGTCTCCCCTCTTGCAGTGGAAACCCCTTCCCCCTCGTCCCATGGCTCCTCTCCCTCATCCAGAGTCCCTCCCCAGCTTTCCTGGAGCCCCTTGAGGAACTGGAAGGGGCTCCAAGGTCTCAGTGGAGCCTTCTCTTCTCCAGGCTGAACCCCCCCAACTCTCTCAGCCCGTCCTCCCAGCAGAGGGGCTCCAGCCCTCCCAGCATCTCCGGGGCCTCCTCTGGCCCCGCTCCAGCAGCTCCGTGTCTCTCCTGTGCTGAGGCCCCAGAGCTGGAGGCAGCACTGCAGAGGGGTCTCATCTGGAAATGTCCCCAGTGTCCCTTCTGGGGCTGCTGTCCTCAAAGACCTGCCAACATAACTGCATGCCATCCCGTTCCCTAACTGAGATCTTCCAGAGAATCCTGCATAAAAGCAATGCTGGGATGAGTGTTTAACCTAACTGGCATGGTTTCGGCAAGACTGTGAAGACGTGCTGGTTGACCAGAGGGGAGGGTGACCTCTGGCAGGGTGGCCAGCCAGCAGCTGGGGACAAACCAGAGATGAGAGCATCTTCACTGGGGTGGATGAAGGCCAAGCGGTGCATCTGAGCTTTACAAGTGGAACCATCAGCTCCCGGCAGCACGGGAAGCTTGGAGGAGCGGCACTGCCTGCCACATCGACTCCAAGATGGGTCAAAAGATGACGACCACCAAGAGCAGCACAATCAACACGGAAACTCACACCGGCTCTGACCCGTCTCCCCAGGCACAGCAAGGAGCTTCCTTAACTACTTCCTTAATGCACCCCGCGGTGCACGCAGCCCACGGCACAGCCTTACACATGCGTTTCCTTGTTTTTCTTGCCCTTTGTCACAGCCTCGGGAATGTGCTTTTTGGAGTCAATGGACAGATCGGCGGGGGGGGAGGCAGGGGCAGGAGTGGTTCTTCCTGTGGGTCACATCCACCAAGACCCTGCCTGAATGAACTGGAGATCTCAGCCCGAGTGATTCCCTCCCAACACCCTCAGGGAGAGGCTTATGGAATAAGATGGAGTGGAAATGTTTGTCCTTCCCAATAACTGCAAGACTGGTAGCTGGTGCATGGCCAGCGGGGCGAGGGGGGCAGATTCTGCCCCTCTGCTGCACTCTGGGGAGACCCCCCCTGCAGTGCTGCCTCCAGCTCTGGGGCTCCAATCTCAATGGGTCCAGACTGTGTCTCTGGAGAGATGTCATAGAGTCATGGAATGGTTTAGGTTGGAAGGGACCTTTAAAGGCCATCTAGTCCAAACCCCTGCCCTGGGCAGGGACATCTTCCACTGGATCAGGTTGCTCAGAGCCCCGTCCAACCTGGCCTGGAATGTTTCCAGAGATGGGGCAGCCACAGTTTCTCTGGGCAACCTGGGTCAGTGTCTCACCGCCCTCAGTGTAAAACATTTCTTCCTTAGATCTAGTCTGAATCTCCCCTCTTCCAGTTTAAAGCCATCACCCCTTGTCCTGTCGCGATGGGCCCTGCGAAAAAGCCTGTCCCCAGCTTTCCTGTAGCCCGGTTAGTGCACTGAGGGCGTTTTACCTCCTCGTTGTGCTGATTTGAAATCACTCCCAAACTTCATCTGTCACACCAAGTAATGTGTGTCTTGGCTACCTAAGCCAAATGCCTTGGTACAAATAGAGCCAAGCCTCAAATTGTCCCAGAATTCTACCTCTCTGGTGCACTTTCACATGGCCTCTGACTCAACCGGCGAGAGCAGAAGTCGCTCAGACAGGTTGTTACTCATCCCCGGCAGCCGGGAGTCAGATCTGCTTGTCCATGTGCCCTTTAGAAACTCGGCTCTGTTGATGTAACCTTGTTGACTCTGCTTTTCAAACCTTGGGGGTTAAACTTCAGAATTAGCACAACAGAGGAAGAAGAAAAAGGTGGGGCGAGTGCGTATCGATAGATCTCGAAATATTTTACCAGGGAGATCAGGATCCATTTGACCAGTGGGAAAACAGGCAGAGAGAAATCACACCGCAATCGTGTTTGTGCCACAACCCAGGGCCAGGAGGAGAACCCAGACCTGAACCTGTTGCCTTCATCTCTGTGGACCACTGCAGATGCTCTGCCAGATTACCCAGCTCCGGCAATCACCACACAGGCAGGGACTGATGCAGGCAGGGACTGATGCAGGCAGGGGATGACGCGGGCAGGGGATTAATAAAATGAGCACAAACTGGCCAGGAGTTACTGTTACGGAACCATAAGTGTGCGCTCATGGCCAGGCTAGCAGGGCTCAGAGCCACCATCCTGGCGAGTAAAGTTCTTCACACCCCAATCCCAACTTCTTCATTTTTATCTCTATCCAACAGGAATTTCAAGGTGCCTTTGCTGTGATACTGGTCTCTTCATGCAAAGAATTGTGTAAAGTGACAGTCGGGATGGTAAAAATTGCTATTCCTTCTGTCTTTTCTTTCTGCTGCCAAAAACCTGCCAGTTCAGAATGTTTTTCAGGGATTAATCTCCCGGGAAAAGTTATTTCTGATTTGAAGCAGTTGTCTCTTTTAAAAGGTCTTATTTCAGACAACAGACTGGAAAAAAAGATCATTTACTCCAACTGTCAGGGCTCAGACCTGGTGCTTTTGCTCTGTGTGACAAGGAGCAGAACCTGCAAGTGTCCATCCGGGAGCTGCAGTGGCCGTAAGGGAACCTTGTTTGAGAAGACATCTGAGCCCCACTCCATTTTTTCTGGCACATAAAGATTTGCAGCAGTTGCTGTTCGGGTTGTGTTTAAATCAATAATATTCTTTAAAATATAAAAGAGTGGCTGCATTCTGCTACTTTCAGGTGCAGGTTTGCAGTTTATACCGTCCGTGTACTTGCTATTTGAGTGTCCTAAGAAGGAGAGCAGGGTTGGCATCATGAAGGACAGGTATGGGTCAGAAAGCACTGCCTTTCTCCCGAAATCTGAGCTAAAGCAGGGCTTAGAGCCCACGAACTGCTGGAGAAATGAAAACCGCAGCTGTATCCCACCCCAGAGCAAACCAGATGCTCACCACTCTTCTTCTCCCACCAGTCCTTCTTCAGCCTGGAGATTATTGAGCTGGCAGGGAATGGTATTCATATTTGCTCCCCAGGGCTTGGTGTTGGGGCTGGTTCTCTTTAATATCTTTATCAATGACCTGGATGAGGGGATCGAGGGCACCCTCAGTAAGTTTGCAGATGACACCAAGTTAGGTGGGAGTGTTGATCTGCTTGAGGGTAGAAAGGCTCTGCACAAGGATGTGGACAGGCTGGATGGAAGGGCCGAGGCCAATGGTGTGAGGTTCAACAAGGCCAAGTGCCAGGTCCTGTACTTGGGTCACACCAACCCCATGAACACTACAGGCTGGGGGCAGAGTGGCTGGAGAGCTGCCCGGGGGAAAAGGACCTGGGGATGTTGGTCGACAGCAGCTGAATAGGAGCCAGCAGTGTGCCCAGGTGGCAAAGAAGGCCAACAGCATCCTGGCCTGTATCAGCACTAGTGTGGCCAGCAGGAGTGGGGCAGTGACAGTCCCCCTGTACTGGGCACTGGTGAGGCCCCACCTCGAGTGCTGTGTCCAGTTTTGGGCCCGTCACCACAAAAAAGACCTTCAGGTCTTTTTGAAGGGCACCGGAGGTGGTGAGGGGTCTGGAGCACAAGTCTGGTGAGGAGCGGCTGAGGGAGCTGGGGGTGTTCAGCCTGGAGAAAAGGAGGCTGAGGGGAGACCTTCTCGCTCTCTACAACTCCCTGAAAGGAGGGGGTAGCCAGGGGGGGTCAGTCTCTTCTCCCAAGGAACAGGCGATGGGAGCCTCAAGTTGCCTTGCCAACTCCCTCAAGTTGCCCCAGGGAAGGTTTAGGATGGATATTAGGAAAACTTTTTACACAGAAAGGGTTGTCAAGCATTGGATGAGGCTGCCCAGGGCAGTGGTGGAGTCACCATCCCTGGAGGGATTTAAAAGCCAGGTAGTCATAGTGCTTAGAGATACAGTTTAGTGATGGTTTGGACTGGATGGTTGGACTGGATGATGTGAAAGGTCCCTTCCAACCTAGGCAATTCTATGATTCTATGATTTTCTACATCAAATAAGCAGGAAGCCCCAGAGACACCTGGTTCCTACTAGTGGGTCAGCTCCTACAAGTGTGAATTCAACGCTCAAAAGGCTGGGTGAGAAGGTGAAGTAGGGCTGATGGCTGGGTCGGAATGGGCCAGATGGTAAGCAGGGAACGAAGAGATGTGGGAATGGGTTATTCCTAAGAAGATTTTGTGGGAAAAGAAAAAAAATAATAATGTTGTTGAGGAAGAGAAACAAGACTAACAGAAAGGAATGTGGTAAATGTGGGAAAGATGCTCGACAAGAATCCAGTATGTGGGTGGGGTATCAAGAGTCCAGAGAAAACACACAGGTTTGGTGGGAGGGTCTCTGAGGACATCTGCAGCCCAAGCTGAGCAGCTGGGACAGCCCTTTGGGACTGAGAGAGAAACAGTGATGCCAGGCCTCTTTTGGTCATGAAATAAGGGGGGAAAGAACCCAGACTACGACATTTTCGGGGTCAAAATGAAGATGTACAGGCTGGCTGTAAAGCAGAGAAATGTCTGTAATACACCAACTGTTTGACAAGGATTACCACACTTCAAAACAGAGCTCTACTCCCTGACTTTGGGTTTCATCAAGGAATGCCCTCTGACGGGGTATAGATGTTCCTCTTTCTTGTTTTTATTGGAGGTGTCATAGAATCATAGAATGTCCTTCCAGATAGCAATGCCATGGCTGCTTCTGTCTTCCTAGCTTGAGATGCTGATTTCTCCTGCCTTTTCCTCACCCCACCAGGACTTCTGCAGGTTGGGGCCAGCTCCTCTGAGCTCCACAAGAGCCCCAAATGCCATCCGATTTACTGCCGAGCTGGCTGGTCACTCTTGTGTCACCCCGCTCGCGCAGCCAGCTGCAAGCACACGCTGTGCGCAGGGGAGTCAGCTCCTGCTGGAAGCACTGGGATGGATCCCTTTGGGTTGACAGTGCTTCAGATGATCCTTTTTCTCTGTGGTCTGTGACCTTCTGTTGGAAAACAAGCTGGGAGAGGTGTGAGCCATGGGAATTTGGGACCAAGACTAGGCAGAAGTACTCACGTGTGACATGGAAGCAATTGTGTTTGCCTTTATTTATTAAGTGCTTTTCCAGTCTGAATGGAAAGAGCTTTAAATTTTCAAAAATGCTGTTTAGGACTGCTCGCTGTCTTCAAGGTCTTTTTAAATTCAAAAGCATAAATCTTTGGGTGTTAATGAAGTTCCTACCTTTTCTTCTCTTTTCTTCCATACCAGAGACTTGCTACTTCTCTCATTTCACTGCTGCAAAGCAAGTATCATGGAGGTTCCGGGGATCATAATTCAGGTTGGAAGGGACCTTGGGGTGTCTCGGGTCCAACCTGCTCCAAGCAGGGTCAGCTCTGAGATCAGGCCGGGTAGCTCAGGGCTTTTTCCAGTCATGTCTTCAAAACCTTCAAGAACAGCAATGCACAACCCCCCCCAGGGGCCTGTCCCACTGCTTGGCCATCCGCATGGAGAAAAATCTCCTAAAGTCCAGTCTGAACCTCTCTCATTCCAACTTATGGCCGTCTAGTTACCTCAGAGTATAAAGCAGGAGTGAGTGAGATCAGGACCCGATCCCATGGCATTTTCATAAAACAAAAAAGAAATCCTCAGCTAAGAACTTCAATAAACTCATCTCACCCTCAAGGCAATCTCCAACACCAAGACACACACACGCTGTGCCCTGAAGGTGAAAAGTGTAATTTTACACTTACCAGGCATGTTAACCCAGGTCAGGAAATCATCCGGAAAGCTCAAAGCAGGAAACTGAAAGGAGGAAAAAACAAAAGATGAAAAGAGACCTTTTTTAAAGAAAAAAAACGCTGAGTAATGTCTTAAGGCCCGCACACTCCTTCCGCAACCCAAACGCCAATGTCAAGCCAGGAGCAAAATGTTGCAGTACAAGAATAGCTACAGTGAAACAAGGAAAAAGAGAGAACAAGGGTGTGAAAGAAAGTGCACGGGACTGCAGGAGGAAGAGGATGTATATAATTTTGTTACCAGCAAAACAAAGATGATGCCAGCTGAGTAATGCGATTGTTGTGACCAGGAGAGAAGCACGCTGTGGCGCCATGTGCGTCACATGAGTTTATTTTAACACTTATTAAACGTGTGCAATTTCCTTCCCTGACCTTTGCCAGGTAAAAAATTGTTGCGTTCAAGTGAGGATTTGTATCCACCTGGAGTTCTCACGGAGTGACTGACTGCACTCAGAGGAACGCACCCTCCTGCTAAATGTGGCTACTGTCGGGTGGCATCGCTGGGTGCCCTCCCCAGCCAGCAGTTCTTATGGAATCATGAAATCACAGAATGGGTTGGGTTGGAAGAGACCTTAAAGACCATCCAGTTCCAACCCCCTGCCCTGGGCAGGGACACCTCCCACCAGCCCAGCTTGCTCCAAGCCCCGGCCAACCTGGCCTTGAACCCCTCCAGGGATGGGGCAGCCACAGCTTCTCTGAGCAACCTGGCCCAGGGGCTCACCGCCCTCACAGCCAAGAATTTCTTCCTCAGATCTAACCCAATTCTCCCCTCCTGCAGTGTAAAACCCTTCCCCCTCGTCCCATGGCTCCCCTCCCTCATCCAGAGTCCCTCCCCAGCTTTCCTGGAGACCCTTGAGGGACTGGAAGGGGCTCCAAGGTCTCCGTGGAGCCTTCTCTTCTCCAGGCTGAACCCCCCCAGCTCTCTCAGCCCGTCCTCCCAGCAGAGGGGCTCCAGCCCTCCCAGCATCTCCGGGGCCTCCTCTGGCCCCGCTCCAACAGCTCCGTGTCTCTCCTGTGCTGAGGCCCCAGAGCTGGAGGCAGCACTGCAGGGGGGTCTCCCCCGAGTGGAGCAGAGGGGCAGAATCCCCCCCTCGCCCTGCTGCCCACGCTGCTGGGGATGCAGCCCAGGCTGTGGGGCGGTTTCTGGGCTGCCAGTGCACATTGCTGACCCATAGCCAGCTTTTCTCATCCCAGCACCCCCAAGCCCTTTCCAGCAGAGCTGCTCTCCAGCCATTCTCCACCCAGCCTGGATTTGTGCTTCTTCTTTGAGGCTCTGTGCCTGTGGGAGCTGTGCAAGAGCAGAGTTTCTTCTGGGATCACACAAACCTGCCCATCCAAAAACCAGATATTTGTTTATAATTGGTTATTTTTCAGCTTGCTCAGCTCTTTAAGGCACCTCAGCAGAAAATTTCAGAAGTGCCAGTGTGCTATGCAGTGGGGATGAAGGGGAGTAGGCCCATCTCAGACACGGTTTGCATGAGCGGAAGCTGCTGTGAAGCAGCAACAGTCTGAGGTTCAACAAGGCCAAGTGCCGCGTCCTGCACTTGGGTCACCCCGACCCCATGAACACTACAGGCTGGGGGCAGAGTGGCTGGAGAGCTGCCTGGCAGAAAAGGACCTGGGGGTGTTGGTCAAGAGCCAGCTGAATATGAGCCAGCAGTGTGCCCAGGTGGCCAAGAAGGCCAACAGCATCCTGGCCTGTATCAGCACTAGTGTGGCCAGCAGGACTGGGGCAGGGACTGTCCCCCTGTACTGGGCACTGGTGAGGCCCCACCTCGAGTGCTGTGTCCAGTTTTGGGCCCCTCACCACAAAAAAAGACCTGGAGGTGCTGGAGCGTGTCCAGAGAAGGGCACCGGAGGTGGTGAGGGGTCTGGAGCACAAGTCTGGTGAGGAGCGGCTGAGGGAGCTGGGGATGTTCAGCCTGGAGAAAAGGAGGCTGAGGGGAGACCTTCTCGCTCTCTGCAACTCCCTGAAAGGAAGGGGTAGCCAGGGGGGGTCGGGCTCTTCTCCCAGGGAAGAGGCGATGGGACAAGAGGAAATGGCCTCAACTTGCCCCAGGGGAGGTTTAGGATGGATATTAGGGAAACTTTTTACACCGAAAGGGTTGTCAAGCATTGGAAGAGGCTGCCCAGGGCAGTGGTGGAGTCGCCATCCCTGGAGGGATTTAAAAGCCGGGCAGACGTGGTGCTGAGGGACATGGGGTAGTGGTAACTTGTCAGTGCTGGGTTAACAGTTGGACTCGATGATTTTAAAGGTCCTTTCCAACCTAATCGATTCTATGATTCATGCCACCACTCCATGGACACTTTAACTGGCATAGTCAGGTACAGCAGTGCCACCATCCTGCTGTTCCCCAGCAGCAGTGTGACAGGGTTTCGAGCTGGTTTGGAAGGGATTGATCCAGACTAAAATTAGCCCAGGAAAAAGTTTGGTTTAACCTAAATAGGTTCTCCTGACCCAATTTGCAGTATGGCGGCACAAACACTTGTGCTGGCAGCAAGGAGGAGACGGTGGGTGGTGGAAGCTGGCAGGGAAGAGCAGCAGAAGCCTGGGTTTGCACAAGCTGAGAAGAAATGTAGCTCTCCCACTATGCCCAGCAAGAGCAGCAGAGTTCCATCGCCCAGGCTGGCGGCGTGCAGCTCCAGGGCTGCCAGGCAAGCGTGGTGTCCAACTGTCACCTGCTGACTCAGACAGGGAATTGCATGGGAAGAGATGATTTTGGAAATGCGGTGCCCACACCGCGATATGAGGTCGATGCATTCACAGACCTCATCACCTGTCATTGCTGCTCAGCCATTTGCAAGCTCTGTTAGAATCACAGAATGGTTTGGGTTGGAAGAGACCTTAAAGATCACCCAGTTCCAAGCCCCTGCCCTGGGCAGGGACACCTGCCACCAGCACAGGTTGCTGCAAGCCCCCTCCAACCTGGCCTTGAACCCCTCCAGGGATGGGGCAGCCACAGCTTCTCTGGGCAACGTGGTACAGTGCCTCACCACCCTCACAGCCAAGAATTTCTGCCCGAGATCTCAGCTCAGTCTCCCCTCTTGCAGTGGAAACCCCTTCCCCCTCGTCCCATGGCTCCCCTCCCTCATCCAGAGTCCCTCCCCAGCTTTCCTGGAGCCCCTTGAGGGACTGGAAGGTGCTCTGAGGTCTCCACGGAGCCTTCTCTTCTCCAGGCTGAAGATGTTCTGTAGATGAACCCCCCTCTCACGACTGTAGTGGGTCTTTTTCAGAATTTCTGTTTCTTGCTGTCACTTATCAACTCTGTTATGGGTTATTTTTCCCCAAAATCTACCAACCAGCCTTTTGGGGAAGTTGAATCTCACTAGCAGCTAAGTGAAGGTGTACAGAGACATCAAAGAACCCATCTTCAGCCTATTCCCAGAGCTCATATCTCGCAGGGCAAGGGGTAGCTTAAATTTTCTTCTTACTTTCTTTGACTGGGGTATAAGATAGGGAGGAGGGAAGGAGTGGCCCCATTTTCTCACCCTGGGCACAGTATGTGACACAGCTGAGCTGACGCCTAAGAGTTTGCTCCCGATATCTCTGTGCCTGCTTGTCCCCAGGGTGCTGTAGCTGTGCACTGCCCTGCATTTGGGGAGACGCTTCCCAGCTCATTCTCCTCTCTGCTTTATCAGTAGTCATTCTTCAGAGCATTTTCATTATTTCCTAACGGTTACTCTTGTTTATCTTCCTTAATAGCCTGTCTGCTTGTGGAAACAGATCCGCATAGCTGCTAGAAAACAAGCTGTTCTGCCACAGCTCTTTCTGTGCCCGTCCTACTATTGAATAAATGTCAAATAGTCCATGCTGAGGCACACTAATTATCTTGAAATAAAAGACATCAAGAACAGGAGTCCATAGGGGAACTATTCCATCAGTCTTCCCGTGCAAACAGCCCCGAGAACATGCTCGGAATGAAATGTGGGTATTAGTTAATAACCTGAAGGTAGAAATGCCAGCTACTAAGGTGACTCAACACGGGAAATTTGTCATGATGCTTTTGAAGACATTCACATCAGTCATCTTTGTTTAGATGTGACAACAAGTACTTGGTGGTAGCAGAGATTATATTTTTCTGGCTGATGCATTCCCAGATGGCTACACGTGCTTTTTTTCTACTACAATGCTTCAACCTTGCATTTTTATTTTTCGAGAAGGGGCTCAATAAAAAAGTACAAGAGAATTTGGCACAGAAGCCTGTACGAAGTATAAAAGCAAATCCATCCGCTCATACCATTAACAACGCAACATTGCTTTTTATGAAGGCATGTGGCACCGTGACGCACCACAAAACATGTGAGTAGTCTGGGAAGCAGCTCCAGATTAAGACACTTAAACTTAGGTGTCTCCGCATATGCTGGGTGTCAAAAACTCTCCATGTTGCTAGTGGAGACGGTAGTCGGTGCTGTCAGCAGTGCCAGGAGTGACTGGGGTAACTAAGACAGACAGCAACTGGCTGTCGGCCGTCACGCTGCTGTTCTCTGCTGGTTGTCAGAGGGGAGATTCCTGCTCATATATCCTTCCGCCTGAAACTTAGTAGTTTCCCAGATGCCTCTCCCTTCTCGGCATTATTGCTGCCTCACTCTGTGTGCATCTCAAGATCTTTTTATTGTGAACACGCATAGAAAAGAACATAGAGAAGGAGACTGAGCCATGCAAACCTATCCATCTGCCTCAGATAGAGCTGTATCCCATGATACCAATTTTTTCCTCTAGTTTATGGACATGCCTGTGCTGATTCTGACCCTGGCAAGTCTAGAAGCAAATGAATTCCCACTGTTTTTTCTGATGGTGTTTGATCCTAAGTCTTCCAGCCATGATTATCCATTTTGTATAGTTAAGGAATGAGTCATCACCCTGACTCCTGCCTTAACTGTGACTCGCCCATCACACGGGTTTCCTACTGAAAGACCCCACTAATTCTACCTGGTTATTTGTAATTCATCTCTGTGGCAGAAAGGAGGAGGTTCAGGCTTTCTGTCTCCTTATATATCTGTCTTACCACTTTCATTTCGTAACTGAAATCCTCTACTTCTCCTCCGATGAGATGCATTTCTGCCCAAAAACTGCATCTTCAGAAGCTTCTAAATAGATCTGACGAGCTCCAAAAGGAAACGGGTGCCAGGACCTGGATGATTTTTGAACAGATTCAATTAACGGTGCTTTGACGCTGGGATCTCTACATTTCTGTTCTCCCTTCAGCATTGCTCGGTTGCTCAAGAAGGTCCCCCTCATACGACATTAATTAAAACTTCAACAGAACTCCTTTCACTCAAACTCCTCCTCAGGCAGATGCTTGCCAGCTACTATATATAATAAATTTCCAGAGGCTCTGCCCATTCTTTTTTGTTTTTTTGGAAAGCATTTGTGAAACAACCATTATTATGAGTCCTCAGGCTCAGTTTCTGCTGGTGCTGGTGGTTTTGGCTGTGGGGAGCTGTAAGTACCAGGCATTTTGTTATTAACAAGCGATCTTTGAAAGAATCCTTTATAGTGCTTTGAGAAAAAAAAAAGTCTGGAAGTCGGGATACTTGGGCTTTACACCTGGGAGTATTGAAAGATTCTTGGACAAATCACATAACCTCTCTGTGTCTCAGTGTCGTCATCTTTGAAATGGGGATAACACTTCTCTACTTCTTCAAAGAGGAATGTACATTTAATGTACATTTTTCAGAGCCACGTATGAAAGTACTGCAAATCCTATACAAAAGAGAATTATCAGACCTTTTAAGGGAATACTCCCAAAGCATTTCCAGATCCTCCATTAGGATTCATACACCCTCCCATCTCCAGTGGTGCAAGAGAAATCCCAGGCACGTGCTCTTCAGCATCTGTCAGTTTGCTGCATTACAATGCGATTATTTCTCCTGTTCCCATTTTTCCTTCTTTTTAAACTACTGCCGTGGTTTAGCCTCAGATGGCAACAAAGAACCACGTGTCGCTCGCTCGTGCCTTCCAAACACAGGAAGAACCGTAAGAAAAGGCAAGACTCTTGGGTTGAGACAAAGGCAGTTTAACAGAACAGCAAAGGGAACAGGCAAACAACAACAACAACAACACGGATAGGGGAATATACAAACGCGATTACGGAACCGCCGCTCCCCCCGCCGCTCGCAGCTCGCCGGCCGGACCCGGGCCGCCCCAGCCCGCTTTTAAGCAGCAACTTCCTGCCCCCTCCCCCGGCAGCTCAGGGTGGGCGTGGCTCACATGGCATGGAATACCAGGAAAAGTTAACCCTATCCCCACCGGAACCAGGACATTATCCACCCCTTATTCCATACCATCTATGCCATGCCCAGCAGGTTCCAATGAATTGCCACCACTTTCCCCTGTTATATATATATATATACACACATATAATACCCTTAGTTTATGGGTCATCCCTCCAAAGTGTCCGTTGAGTTCTTTTAATCCACGGCTTTGGGCTCCATCTGTTAGAACAGTCTCTCAGGGCAGGTGAGATGCTGGGTGGTGCTGGTCTGTTGCATGCTGTATTTTTCGGAGCTTGTGACTGGTGCACCTGGTGTGGCTCATGCACGCAGTCTGTAGGCTGAAGATGTAGATCTTGAGGAAACTGCTATAACAGCACACAATCTGATTCATTGGCTATTCTCGCCCAAAATCAGATCTCCATGAGGTACACATCGGACTTCCCCATCCTTCCGCATCACCCACCAAGTGCACCCAGGTCCTTGGGCAAAAGCAATCCCACGGATGGGTTTGCCTTTGCCTGAGGCAGGACTAACCCAGACTGTCTTCCCTAGCATATTCTTCATGTGCACTACGGGGACTTTATCCCCTTCTACAGTACGTGGAAGTTTTGATTGGGCAGGGCCAGCCCGATTGTTAGATCCCCTGGTGTTAACTAGCCAGGTAGCTTTTGCTAAATGCGTATCCCAGTGTTTGAAAGTCCCACCACCCATTGCTCTCAGTGTAGTTTTTAACAGTCCATTGTATCGTTCTATCTTCCCAGAGGCTGGGGCGTGATAGGGGATGTGATACACCCACTCGATACCATGCTCTTTGGCCCAGGTGTCTATGAGGCTGTTTCGGAAATGAGTCCCATTGTCCGACTCAATTCTCTCTGGGGTACCATGTCGCCACAGGACTTGCTTTTCAAGGCCCAGGATAGTGTTCCGGGCAGTGGCATGGGGCACAGGGTATGTTTCCAGCCATCCAGTGGTTGCTTCCACCATTGTGAGCACATAGCGCTTGCCTTGACGGGTTTGTGGCAGCGTGATATAATCAATCTGCCAGGCCTCCCCATATTTGTATTTCAGCCATCGCCCTCCATACCAAAGAGGCTTCAAACGCTTGGCTTGTTTGATCGCAGCGCATGTCTCACATTCATGGATGACCTGTGCAATAGTGTCCATGGTCAAGTCCACCCCTCGGTCACGAGCCCATCTATATGTCGCATCTCTCCCTTGATGGCCTGAGGAGTCATGGGCCCACCGAGCTATGAATAGTTCACCCTTATGTTGCCAGTCCAGATCCACCTGAGCCACTTCAATCCTAGCGGCCCGATCCACCTGCTGGTTGTTCTGATGTTCCTCCGTGGCCCGATTCTTTGGTACGTGGGCATCTACATGGCGTACTTTCACAACCAGATTCTCTATCCGGGCAGCAATATCTTGCCATAGGTCAGCAGCCCAGATGGGTTTGCCTCTGCGCTGCCAGTTGCCCTGCTTCCACTGCTGTAACCATCCCCACAGAGCATTTGCCACCATCCATGAGTCAGTGTAGAGATAAAGTACTGGCCATTTTTCTCGCTCAGCAATGTCCAAAGCCAGCTGAATAGCCTTCACCTCTGCAAACTGGCTCGATTCACCCTGTCCCTCACTGGCTTCTGCAACCCGTCGTGTAGGACTCCACACAGCAGCCTTCCACTTTCGATGCTTTCCCACAATACGGCAGGACCCATCAGTGAACAGGGCATATTTCTTCTCATTTTCTGGCAGTTTATTATATGGTGGGGCCTCTTCTGCACGCGTCACCTCCTCCTCTGGTGACATTCCGAAATCCTTGCCTTCTGGCCAGTCCATGATCACTTCCAGAATTCCCGGGCGACTGGGGTTTCCCATTCGAGTTCGCTGCGTGATCAGTGCAATCCACTTACTCCATGTAGCATCGGTTGCATGATGTGTGGTGGGGACCCTTTCTTTGAACATCCAACCCAGCACCGGCAGTCGAGGTGCTAAGAGGAGCTGTGCTTCTGTACCAACCACTTCCAAAGCAGCTCGAACCCCTTCATATGCTGCCAATATCTCTTTTTCTGTTGGAGTGTAGCGGGCTTCGGATCCTCTGTATCCACGACTCCAAAACCCTAGGGGTCGACCTCGAGTCTCCCCTGGTGCTTTCTGCCAGAGGCTCCAGGTAGGGCCGTTCTCCCCGGCTGCGGTGTAGAGCACATTTTTAACATCTTGTCCTGCCCGGACTGGCCCCAGGGCCACTGCATGGACTATTTCCTGTTTGATTTGTTCAAAAGCTTGTCGTTGCTCAGGACCCCATTTAAAATCATTCTTCTTCCGGGTTACTTGATACAGAGGGCTTACAATTTGACTGTAATCTGGGATATGCATTCTCCAAAAACCCACAATACCTAAGAAAGCCTGTGTTTCCTTTTTACTAGTTGGTGGAGACATAGCTGCTATTTTGTTGATCACATCCATTGGAATCTGACGGCGTCCATCTTGCCATTTTATTCCTAAAAACTGGATCTCCTGCGCAGGTCCCTTGACCTTACTTCGCTTTATAGCAAAACCAGCGTTCAGAAGGATTTGGACTATTTTACTCCCTTTCTCAAAAACTTCTTCTGCTGTGTTTCCCCATACAATGATGTCATCAATGTACTGCAGATGTTCTGGAGCTTCACCCTGTTCCAGTGCAGTCTGGATCAGTCCATGGCAAATGGTGGGGCTGTGTTTCCACCCCTGGGGCAGTCGATTCCAGGTGTATTGGATGCCCCTCCAAGTGAAAGCAAACTGTGGCCTGCACTCTGCTGCCAAAGGGATTGAGAAAAATGCATTCGCTATATCAATCGTGGCATACCACTTGGCTGCCTTGGACTCCAGTTCGTACTGGAGTTCTAGCATGTCCGGCACAGCAGCACTCAGCGGTGGCGTGACTTCATTCAGACCACGATAGTCTACAGTTAGCCTCCACTCTCCATTAGATTTTCGCACCGGCCATATGGGACTGTTAAAGGGTGAGCGAGTCTTGCTGATCACTCCTTGAACCTCTAGTTGACGAATCAGCTCATGGATGGGAATCAGAGAGTCTCGGTTAGTGCGATACTGCCGCCGATGCACCGTTGTGGTAGCAATCGGCACCTGTTGTTCTTTGACCCTCAACAACCCCACAACAGAAGAATCCTCTGAGAGACCAGGCAAGGCAGACAACTGTTTAACTTCCTCTGTCTCCAAAGCAGCTATGCCAAAGGCCCAGCGGTACCCTTTTGGGTCCTTAAAATACCCTCTCCTGAGGTAATCTATACCAAGGATGCATGGAGCCTCTGGGCCAGTCACAATGGGATGCTTTTGCCACTCATTCCCAGTTAGGCTCACTTCTGCCTCCAGTACAGTCAACTCTTGGGATCCCCCTGTCACCCCAGAAATACAAATGGGTTCTGCCCCTCTATAGCTTGATGGTATTAAAGTACACTGCGCACCCGTGTCCACTAGAGCCTTATACTCCTGTGGGTCTGATGTGCCAGGCCATCGAATCCACACCGTCCAATAAACCCGGTTATCCCTTTCCTCCACCTGGCCGGAGGCAGGGCCCCCCTAATACTGGTCATAGTATCCATTACTCACTTCTTGCATAAATGACTTGGAAGTTCCTTCAAGAGGATCAGAAGCAAGATCAAGCCTTCTGCTTTGTCTGGGGAACGGCCCACTGGAAACTGGGGCGGCACTTTTCCTGGAGGGATCCCCTTTTGTGGTTGTCCTTCCTTGCAACTCCTGTACCCGTGTCCGCAGGATCGAAGTAGGTTGTCCGTCCCACTTCCTCATGTCCTCTCCGTGGTCCCGCAGGTAGAACCACAGGGTGCCTCGTGGTGTGTACCCTCTGTACTCTCTCTCTTGAGTGGGGAAATGCCTGCTTCTAATAGCCGAGATGCTGGCCCGTGCAGGTGGGGAGTAGGACATATTCTCTTCAAGTTGCTGGACCTTCCGCGACAGTTTCTCCACAGCTGAGACAAGGGGGGAAGAGAGACTTTCTTCATATCGCCGGAGCCGGCCAGCTACCTCATCCACCGTTGGTCCCTCTTCACCTTTCCATTCCATTACTGCCAGGGAGTTGGCATATGACGATGGTGCGCTCCGTACAAACTTCCGCCACATGGGCCTTGTGCATCGCACCTCATCAGGGTCTGTGGGTAAGTCTGCATTGTCCAAGTCATAATAAATCATCTCCCGCACGGCTAATTCTCTCAGGTACTGGATACCTCTTTCCATGGTAGTCCACTTGCTTGGCTGACATACAACATCCTCGCTGAAGGGGTACCTCTCCCTCACGCCTAATAGGAGTCGTTTCCAGAGGCTGAGGGCTTGGGTCTTTTTCCCGATCGCCTTGTCAATGCCGCCTTCCCTAGACAGGGATCCCAGCTGCCTGGCCTCCCTACCCTCTAATTCCAGGCTACTGGCCCCATTATCCCAGCACCGGAGCAGCCAGGTGACAATGTGCTCGCCTGAAAGTCGGCTAAAATCTTTTCGCATATCCCGCAGCTCACTCAAGGATAGGGATCGAGTAATTATCTCTGGTTCTGCCTCTTCCTCCTGCTCTCGTGATGGCCCTGGTTCATCATCATCTCTTACTAAGCGAACTGATTTCTTTGTGTACTTCTTCTTCTGTATGGGGGCAACTGATACTGGCATGGGTTGGTTCCCTGGTTCAGTGGCAGTGGCTACCACGGGGGTTGCAGTAGCCGCAGTGTCTGTCGCAAGGATTGCAGTAGCCGCAGTGTCTGTCGCAAGGATTGCAGTAGCCGCAGGGGCCGCCGCAGGGGCTGCAGCAGCCGCAGGGGCCGCCGCAGGGGCCGCCGCAGGGGCTGCAGCAGCCGCAGGGGCCGCCGCAGGGGCCGCCGCAGGGGCCGCCGCAGGGGCTGCAGCAGCCGCAGGGGCCGCCGCAGGGGCCGCCGCAGGGGCTGCAGCAGCCGCAGGGGCCGCCGCAGGTCTGGTTTCCATCTCTTCCCCTTGAGGGTGCTGCATAATTCTGAGCAGTGCCTGGTAGATACTGGCCAGGGCCCAGCACAGCGCGGTGAGTTGTGCCTCTCTAGAATAGCCACAGCATTTTCCCTTCAAATATTCTACCACTTTATCAGGGTCCTGTAATTGTTCAGGGGTGAAGTCCCAGACCATTGGAGGTGAGTAGTTCTCTAGGTACCTGCCCATGCTCTCCCACATGCCATGCCACCCCTGACTATCCAGCCTCGGAGCAGATCTCCGGGTGGTAGTCTTAAATAGTCGCTTAACCCAAAACAAGACCTGGAACGTATTCAGGAGACATAGCACTACGAACACGCTAGTTTGAGTATCCCAAGGATATTCAAAATTCTCAAAAGCTGTCATACCTGACCCGAAGGAGAAAAGGGAGGCAAAAGGGCTGGGGAAATTATTAACAAATTCTGAGAGACGGTGTCCAATGTACGGACAGGACAGCAAAACCGCATAAACACCCCAAAATAGCCGTCTGAACAGTGATGTTATCATATCATAAACAGATATCGCACAGGACAGCAGAATGATAATCCTCATCCCTGTTCCAGACATGGTAAACAGCATCGCAGGGAGTACATAAGCCATATAGGAATTTATGTAACACAGCCATGAGAACAAACCAAGCAACATGATGACCAGTGACTACTTACCTAATAAAATAAATGCATACAAAAAAAAAACCAAAACCGTTTTTTCCACGTTCTAGTTGGATTCTGTCGTTATCTCAACCCTTCGAGCCCCACGTTGGGCGCCAAAAGGACTGCCGTGGTTTAGCCTCAGATGGCAACAAAGAACCACGTGTCGCTCGCTCGTGCCTTCCAAACACAGGAAGAACCGTAAGAAAAGGCAAGACTCTTGGGTTGAGACAAAGGCAGTTTAACAGAACAGCAAAGGGAACAGGCAAACAACAACAACAACAACAACACGGATAGGGGAATATACAAACGCGATTACGGAACCGCCGCTCCCCCCGCCGCTCGCCGCTCGCCGGCCGGACCCGGGCCGCCCCAGCCCGCTTTTAAGCAGCAACTTCCTGCCCCCTCCCCCGGCAGCTCAGGGTGGGCGTGGCTCACATGGCATGGAATACCAGGAAAAGTTAACCCTATCCCCACCGGAACCAGGACAACTACTTTACGTATTTTAGCTGTGAAAGATCATTTACAATGTTACCATCCAGGGAAAAGAGACAAGGTGAGTTCTAGTTTTAGCTCCTCATTCAAGTTAACGAGCCAGTCTATAGCTACTCACATACTTTAATGTGCAAAAGTAAATAATGTTCACTACAAACCATAAGGATCCGTGCAGCTCCCTGGTCAACTAGTGCTGTCCTTATTTCCAAAATCAGCGTAGCGTTAGGTAGATTCCTGATCCAAAAAATTTGACAAAGTCACACAGGTTGCAAGGAGATGTTTTAAAGGTCATTTTGTACCGTGACAGGTGTAGATGCTGGCACTGAAAACGGGGCTGTGACTACCGGGGCGACTGCTGCACACTCGTGTCTTCCTCAGGAGGATTCGCTGGGACCCAAGGGCTGCTCTGCTGGGTTCGTGTGAGTCCCCGCTGTTGCACCTCTTTCCAGATTTCCTTTTTCTGGCTTTTTCACAAAAAAAAAGAAAAAAGAACCCCCCCAGATTCTCAGAAAATAAACTGGGGCTCACAAAATTAATTCACAATGATATTGCTGCTGATATGTGGTGATATCAGGGAGATGCACCTGGTTTACACTTCGCACCTAGTATGTACAACCCGAAAAGTGGCACTATGTGCCAGGTTGAAGGGCAAGCACAGATAAGATCACAAATAACAAGCCGGGTTATCACACACACCCCTGGTTTGCTCAGCTGGACTATGAGGTCCACAAGTGTTCAGCTACCAAGCTGTTTGATCTCCACTGATGGTAGAATCATAGAATCACAGAATCTTCATGGTTGGAAAGGACCTTTGAGATCATCAAGTCCAACCAAACAACCTGCAATCTCTGCCACTAGAGCATGCCCTGAAGTGCCACATCTAGACGTTTCTTAAACACCTCTAGGGATGGTGACTCAACCACCTCTCTGGGCAGGTCGTTCCAGTGCCTGACCACTCTTTCAGTGAAGTAATTCTTCCTAATATCTAATCTAAACCTCCCCTGCCGCAGCTTCAGACCATTTCCTCTGGTCCTGTCATTATTCACCTGGGAGAAGAGGCCAACACCCACCTCTCTCCAACCTCCTTTCAGGGAGTTGTGGAGGGCAATGAGGTCTCCCCTCAGCCTCCTCTTCTCCAAGCTAAACATGCCCAGCTCCCTCAGCCTCTCCTCATATGACTTGGTCTCCAGACCCCTCACCAGCCTGGTAGCTCTCCTCTGGACACGCTCCAGCACTTCAGTGTCCCTCTTGTACAGAGGGGCCCAGAACTGAACATAGTACTTGAGGTGAGGCCTCACCAGTGCCGAGTACAGAGGCACGATCTCTTCCCTACTCCTGCATAGAATCATAGAATCTCAGAATGGTTTGGGTTGGAAGGGATCTTTAAAGCCCATCTAGTCCAATCCCCTGCCATGGGCAGGGACATCTTCAACTAGACCAGGTTGCTCCAAGCCCCGTCCAACCTGGCCTTGAATGTTTCCAGGGATGGGGCATCTCCTACCTCTCTGGGCAACCTGGGACAGTGCCTCACCACTCTCACAGGAAAGAATTTCTTCCTCAGATCTCAGCTCAGTCTCCCCTCTTGCAGTGGAAAACCCTTCCCCCTTGTCCCATGGCTCCCCTCCCTCATCCAGAGTCCCTCCCCAGCTTTCCTGGAGCCCCTTGAGGGACTGGAAGGGGCTCAATGGTCTCCGCGGAGCTTTCTCTTCTCCAGGCTGAACCCCCCCAACTCTCTCAGCCTGTCCTCCCAGCAGAGGGGCTCCAGCCCTCCCAGCATCTCCGGGGCCTCCTCTGGCCCCGCTCCAACAGCTCCGTGTCTCTCCTGTGCTGAGGCCCCAGAGCTGGAGGCAGCACTGCAGGGGGGTCTCCCCCGAGCGGAGCAGAGGGGCAGAATCCCCCCCCTCGCCCTGCTGCCCACGCTGCTGGGGATGCAGCCCAGGCTGCAGGGGGGTTTCTGGGCTGCCAGCGCACATTGACAGCTCATGGCCAGCTTTTTCCCCCCCAGCACCCCCAACTACAACTCCCTGAAAGGAGGTTGGAGAGAGGTGGGTGTTGGCCTCTTCTCCCAGGTGAATAATGACAGGACCAGAGGAAATGGTCTGAAGCTGCGGCAGGGGAGGTTTAGATTAGATATCAGGAAGAATTACTTTACTGCAAGAGTGGTCAGGCACTGGAACGGCCTGCCCAGGGAGGTGGTTGAGTCACCATCCCTAGAGGTGTTTAAGAAACGTCTAGATTTGGCACTTCAGGGCATGCTCTAGTGACAGAGATTGTAAGGGTTTGGGTTTTTTTGTGTGTGTATGGTTGGACTTGATGATCTCAAAGGTCCTTTCCAACCATGAAGGTTCTATGATTCTATGATTCTAAGTCCTCCTCAGGGCTGCTCTCCATCCCTTCATACCCCAGGCTGGATTGGCACCAGGGGTTGCCCTGATCCAGGCACAGGACCCTGCACTTGGCTTTGTTGAACCTCATGAGGTTCACATGGGCGCGCTTCTCCAGCTTATTGCTGCTGCTCGCTGCAATATTTTTATGGGAATCAATGCATTCAGAGAATAAAGTCTCAAATGGGATCAACGCACCTTGGTTCTTCTCCTCCTCCATCCCGACCTGGTGTACAACCTCAGGGAAACCTCATAACTTACCCCAAGTCTCTTTCTATCCCTTTCTGCAGTTCTGTTTCAGGACTTTTATCTGCTTCTATCTGTCACATCATCATTTCTTTTTACTTTAACTGTAAGAAAAATGTAAAAGGACGTTAATATTAAACTGCTCCATACTTTGGTCACAGGTTGTAATTTTTATTTATTTGTTTATCAGCTGCTGTGTTTCAAGCAGTGTTGGGCAAGATCATTTTTGCCCAAGGACTTGATTCACAGATGAAATTGCACAGTGACCAGCTGTGGGCAGTACTGAAGACGTCTCATACCAGTGACAAGAATAACCAGCGAGTCCCAGTATCTGCAAAACCCCATTGCCTTTTCGTAACAATGAGCAGTATGTGGGTAATGATTTTGACCTTCTGCTCCTTTTGAAATCAGAAAGAAAATCTCTGACTTCATGGAGCGAAAGGTTCTTGCTCAGCACTTCACGGAATCACGGAATCACGGAATTTCAGAGTTGGAAGGGACCTCTAGAGATCATCTATCCAACTCCCCTGCTAAAGCAGCATTGCCTAGAGCACATCCCTCAGGGCTGCATCCAGGCGGGTCTTGAAAATCTCCAGAGAAGGAGACTCCACAACCTCCCTGGGCAGCCTGTTCCAGTGCTCTCTCACCCTCACTGTAAAGAAGTTTTTCCGTGTATTTGAACGGAACTTCTTATGTTCCAGCTTGTGCCCATTACCCCTCATCCTCTTACTGGCAACCACTGAAAAGAGTCTGGCTCCATCCTCCTTCAACCCACCCTTTAGATACTTGTAAACATTAGTAAGGTCTCCCCTCAGCCTTCTCTTCTCCGGGCTAAAGAGTCCCAGCTCTCTCAGCCTTTCCTCATAAGGGAGATGCTCCAGTCCCTCCATCATCTTCGTTGCCCTACGCTGGACTCTCTCCAGTAGTTCCCCATCTCTCTTGAACTGGGGAGCCCAGAGCTGGACACAGTACTCCAGTTGTGGCCTTACCAGTGCAGAGTAGAGGGGGAGAATAACCTCCCTTGACCTGCTGGCCCCACTCTTCCCTATGCAGCCTAGAATTCCGTTGGCCTTCTTGGCGACAAGGGCACGTTGCTTGCTCATGGATAATTTACTGTCTACTAAGACCCCCAGATCCTTTTCTTCAGAGCTGCTTTCCAGCAGGTCCACCCCTAATTAAATGTCCACTTGCTAAATAAATATATACTTTGCAGCATCACTAACATTAAGGCTAGTGTCATGACCTCAGGTACCCGGAGGAAGATCACTTCTTTGAGATGTTAAGGCTAATTTTGTCGCCTTTCCTTGCAAACCAGCAGAGTCTGTCTCTCCACTTCTCTTTTGTTACGGGTCTCAGGACAAATACGGGACAGCATTCATCTCACACACCCAAATTTCATTTGAAATTCTCCTGATGAGCAGTTCAGCCCCGTAAGCCATGGCACTCCATGTGGACCTCTCAGTTTCCTGACGCCAGTACTCCTAGAGACGATACATAAATCAGGAAAACACCTAATGCTCATAAAGGTAATGTTTCAGTGATCTCTTCATTGGAGGAACTCACTTCTGACCCTAAAAGCACATTTTTCAGCTCAGCATTGTGTCCCACCTGAAAAGGCAGAGAGCAGAGGAAACACGCACCACTTCTCTCCTGCAGAAGCGGGTGTTGTGGCAGTGTTAGACGCTAAAAAATTATTTCTTCTGTGTTGCTTTTACTTAACTGTCAGTAAAATGAAGAAAGCCATCTGCATGCAGTGCCGGGGGGACAGGTCCTGCTGTAACAATTTCATTTTCCCAGTGAAGGGAGAGGTCTATGGAATTGACTCGGGGTGGTTTGATATGTCATAGACCATTCCCCGTCATTTAAATCTTAAGTTGTAAGCAACGGACAGGTCCTGCTGTAACAATTTCATTTTCCCGGTGAAGGGAGAGGTCTATGGAATTGACTCGGGGTGGTTTGATATGTCATAGACCATTCCCCGTCATTTAAATCTTAAGATTAAGTTGTAAGCAACACTTTAGTAACCGAACTAGATGGTATATGGAAAAAAGAAATTCATTGAGCTAAAAAAAGTGACGATAAAATATGCTGGAGACAGAGGCGATTCGGGCCGATGAGGCGCAGGGAGGGTGGGAGATGTCAGACATCCCTCTCCATGCAGCAGCAGTCCCTCAGATCCAGCCAAACCCCCATGGGGCCATGCTATAAACCAGCCAGGACAGGTAAATAAGAAACATGGCAAATAAAATGTAGTATAACCCACACTGAAAGGAAGAAAACATGACCTTAAAACCACTTCATTGACTTTATCAGATTTTAAATTAATTTTATCATGGGGAAGTATTTAGAAAACAATATCGATATATCAGTGAAGTCCTCAGCTTACTGTGAAGCTGTATTAAAAATGGGACGCAACTGTGATGGGATTGGGAATTACAGATTGGGAATCCCAGAATCACAGCATAGCAGGGGTTGAAAGGGACCTCTGGAGATCATCTCGTCCAACCCCTTCCCAAAGCAGAGTCACCCGGAGCAGGTGGCACAGGAACACATCCAGGCAGGTTTGGAATATCTCCAGAGAAGGAGACTCCACCACCTCTCTGGGCAGCCTGTGCCAGGGCTCTGCCTCCCTCACAGGAAAGAAGCTCCTCCTCATGGTGAGATGGAACTTCCCGTGTTCCAGTTTGTGCCCGTTGCCCCTTGTCCTGTCCCCAGGCACCACTGAGAAGAGTCTGGCCCCATCCTCTTGCCCCCCGCCCTTTAGCTCTTGCTGAGCATTGATGAGATCCCCTCCCGGTCTGCTCTTCTCCAGGCTGAACAGCCCCAGGGCTCTCAGCCTTTCCTCAGCACAGAGATGCTCCAGCCCCTCAGCATCTCCGTGGCCCTTTGCTGTCCCCTCTCCAGCACTTCCCTGTCCTTCTGGAACCGGGGAGCCCAGAACTGGAGCCAGTGCTCCAGCTGTGGCCTCCCCAGGGCAGAGCAGAGGGGGAGGATGACCTCCTTCCACCTGCTGGCCACACTCTTCTTGATGCCCCCCAGGAGACCATTGGCCTTCTTGGGCCACCAGGGCACATGGCTGGCCCGTGGGCAGCTTGTTGCCCACCAGGACTCCCAGGTCCCTCTCTGCAGAGCTGCTCTCCAGCAGGTCAGCCCCAACCTGTCCTGGTGCGGGGGGTTGTTCCTCCCCAGGGGCAGGACCCTACACTTGCCCTTGTTGAACCCCATCAGGTTCCTCTCCACCCAACTCTCCACCTGCCCAGGTCTGGCTGGACAGTGGCACGGCCTTCTGGTGTGTCACCCACCCCTCCCAGCTTGGTGTCACCAGCAAACACTCTGTCCCCTCACCCAGCTCGTTGATGAATATGTTGAATCTCGTGATGCGGCATTTGCTATTTGTCTCCAAAAAAACAGAAAGCGTAGAGTAGTATTTAGCAGGTGCTGTGAGAAGCGCTGGAAGTGGTCACCAGTGGCAACATGGGGAGAGTTTAACTGAGATTAAGAACATTTTTAAGTAACATTTCACCTTGCCTTTTAACAACGACAGGATTTATCTAGGGGAGGGAGCAGCAGGACTCCAATGCCTGGCTTGCCTCCACCATTCTGGTGAGGATCAGGCAGGGCTGAAATGAAAGGAAAATCGGAACGAGGGAAAACTGGAGATTCCCAACCTTTGTCTCAGCTTGCCCTGCTCCGCACCATGGCTCATCCTGCCCTGGATGGCTGGGACAGTGGAGGAGAGGAGGAGTGGGAGGGCCGTGGGTCTGTGAAGGGACAGTGTGGGGACGCGTGAGGGGATGGTGTGGGGCTTTGGGTCTGTGAGGGGATGGCGTTGGGGGCATGTGAGGGGATGGTGTGGGGTTGTGGGTCTGTGAGGCGACAACGTGGGTCTGTGAAGGGACAGCGTGGGGCCATGAGAGGACAGCGCGGGTCTGTGGGTCTGCTAAGGGACAGCATGGGGCTGTGTGAGGGGACAGCGTGGGGCTGTGAGGGGACAGTGTGGGGCCATGTGAGCGGACAGCATGGGGCTCTGGGGCCATGAGGGGACAGCGTGGAGTCAGCTGAGGGGATGGCATGGGGCCATGCGGGGGCAGCGTGAGGCCGTGAGGCGACAGCATGGGTCCATGTGAGGGGACAGCGTGGGTCAGTGGGGGCACGGTGTAGGGCTGTGGGGGGACAGCGTGGGTCAGTGTGAGGGGACAGCATAGTGCTGTGGGTCTGTGAGGGGACAGCGTGGGTCTGTGAAGGGACAGCGTGAGTCTGTGAGGGGACAGTGTGGGTCTGTGAGGGGACAGAGCAGTACGTGAGGGGACACCGCAGGCCCGTGGGTCCATGAGGGGACAGCGTGGGGCTGCGTGAAGGGACCGCGTGGGGCCGTGAGGGGACAGCGGAGGTGTGAGGCGACGCCGCCGCCGCCGGCGGGCACTAGGACCAGGCGGCGCCGCCGCGCCCAGCCCGCTCCTTTTTGTCCCGTCGCGGCCGCCGTCTGCTCCCCCTTCCGGGCTCGGCGGGTTGCCATGGCGGCGGGCTGGCGGCCGCGGCCCTGAGCTGCGCGGGAATCCGCCCGCGGCCTACCCGGTCCCGCCCTGCCCCGCCATGGAGGACGAGCTCTACCTCGAGAATATCGACGAGTTCGTCACCGACCAGAACCGCATCGTGAGTCCTGCAGCCGGGGCTGTGCGGGAGGGGGGGTGTGTTGGGGGGGAGGTGCAGGAGACCGCCGCCATTGCGCGACCCCCTCAGGAGGGAGCGACCCCCCCTCTTTCTGCCTCCCCTCAGCGTGGCAGCCATTGCGGGGCGTGGGGGTCAGCCCGCATGTTTAGGAGACTCCCTCAGGCTGGGGGGAGGGCTGGAAACGGTGAAGGGGGTGGGGGGGCGCCATAGTGCCAGGCCTGGCACTGTGTCAGCGCCTGGGGTGACACTAATGTAACACCCCCCCTCTCAGTTTCGGTTCAAACAGCCCAAAGCCGCCGAGAGCAGCTGCTTTCCGTTGGCAGTTGTAAGGGGAGGCAAAGGCAGTGTGTGTGTGTGTGTGTGTCCCATCGCACCCACCTGCGGGACACGTGTGGGTGCCCAGCTTCCTCTCTGCAGGCGCAGAAGGAAGGAGGCCTCTGCCTTGCCCCTCGGGGCTGTTTGCTCAAGTTTTACTCGTTTTGGGGGGATTTGTGTGCGATGCCTGGCTGCGTTTGCAGTGTTGGCTTTTCCACAGGTCACAACATAAGAGTCAGTGCAGGCTTCCTGGGTAGGAGATGCCTTTCTTGGCAGGATCTTTTCCCTTCTTATGCCTTAAATTAATTTAGTGTCTCTAAAAGTAATTGGTGATGCCATCATTTGCGTCACAGAAAAAGCAACCCTTCCTAAATTCCTTATGCTCCCTAATGGGTGAGCGGGTTTTCTTCAAAAAAAAGTACTATAGCACTGTTTCAGCTACAGGTAGCGGTGTTTCAGCTCAAGGTATAAATGACAGAAGTGTATGAAATGGTGGGTTTTTTCCATGGAAGGTTAAGGCAACCACATGGAAAGTTAAGGAACCACTATTTCATCTTAAAAGTAAAATTACAACTTAGCATATCTAGCCTTTTGAAGCCTTGCTTTTTTTAGGATACTTCAGAAAAATGGTAAGCATGGGTGTCTGTGTTTCTTTCAAAATAGAGATTTTTGCCTAGAAAGTGATACAGTGAAGTTGGTGCATCTTGACTGTAAAGCATTTGTATTAACACGAACTGCCTGTGTCATTATAATTCATTTCAGTGAACTGCCAGACTAATAAAATGTAATTTAATTGTTGTATTTGAGGTAGGAGAGGCCCTAGCCCGAGGATTAGTTTAAAAAGGCAGAGTGGGAGGAGAAACAGGTGTAAAAGACATGCCTCGTCTAAATAATACAGCAGGTCAGTGGGATATGGAAAGGGCTGGGATTAGAGCTGTAGTTTCCTGAGATTTGGCACATTGTGCTGTCAGACTTGTGATGCAGTTGGAGATCCCTGTGTCCCTGTGACAGGCAAGAGTGCAGAAGTCCAATAAATCCTCAACAGTTGTTTGGAAGAGCAATAAGAGCTGGTCTCAATTAAAAACTCGTAGAATGGTTAGAGTTGGAATAGACCTTAAAGATCATCTGGTTCCAACCTCCCTGCCCTGGGCAGGGACACCTGAAAATTGTGCTGTTTCATTTTTTTCCTCTCTGTTTTGAAGCTGAGCACTGTGGGCATTTTAAATGGCTTTTATTTATGCAATGGCATTTCAAGAAGGTGTTCACAAAACCACACCTTTTAGGATAGTTTGTTTAGGTCTCAGGGATTCAATCTACTCCCTAAAGCACAGGTGGGTGGGTGTCCATGTGTCCTCGCATTTAACAGATTTTGCTGTGGGTTTTTTGGAGGGGGAGGTCTAAAGAGTTTGACTTAACCATGAAAAGAACAAAGGAGGGCAATTTAACAAATCAAGAGAGGTTTTATTACTAAAGTTTGGTATTTTTTTCTTGTACAGGTAACATACAAATGGTTAAGCTACACTCTGGGAGTTCACGTCAACCAGGCTAAACAGTAGGTATTAGTGCATCCCACAAACTTTTGTTTTGTGGCAAGGTCTTTAATTACCGTTTTCATGATTGTGGTTAGTGTATTAAAGTGATCTCTCTGGAAAAATTTAAAAATCCTGTGTGTCTTCTCAGGAACAGTAAGGTATGTTATTCAACATGCCTTACCCCTCCTGTAGGCAGTTCTCGCCTTGGCTTTGATGGGAGTTGTGCCTCAGAGAGTAGCACCTCAGCTGGACACCTTGTGCTGCTTTATATCATAAATACTTAGGTCAGAATAGAAGTTTTAGTGTTATATTACTACAGAAATGCATGTAGCTCCTTTCATCCCGAAATGCAGATTTGTTTTCTGAACTTGGACTCCAGTCCTGCAGACAGAGCTGTGCCTCTGTGAGAATCTGCCACTGCACATCCCAGCTCAGGATGCCGTACGTTATCCATGGATATTGCTGGGAGCAGAATCAGGAAAATGCCGAACAGCTTGTGTATGGCAAACGCTCATCCAGTCTGATCACCCTGCTGTGTAGTGCATGATGGATTATTAATATTTACTTCTCAGGCTTGATGGGCACAGGGAAATGTTTGAAGTATCTCCAAACTTAGCATAAATGTGTAACCTTGTCTTGGTGTATTTTGAAGAATAAAAATTACTGTAGCCTTTTAAATATCCTATAAAACAATGAAGGATTCCAGGCCTGTTGCTACACATTGAGGTAAAGTTAAGCATAAGATTTGAAGGCTCCATAAGGAGTGTCAAGTCCCATAATAGAAATATTTTCTCGTTTCTGACTATAGCTTGGACCTAAAGGGGTGTTTGCTGTGTATTCAGCTGCAGTGTACTGTGCCAAGCTTCACCTCTCTGATTGTGCTGGCTGTGACAGCGTGGTAATTGCAGTTTGTCTCTGAACCAGTAATGATCTTCAAGTATCTTTACCAGATAGTGTCCTCATGGAGTGTGTGGTAGTGTCTCTGCCCAGTTACACTCATCAGAAAGCAGTAGTGTAAGTGGGACCTGAAAGTTTGAGTCTCAGCTCAATCTCACCATCACTAATCATGCTCTTTCCTCATGTTTCTGATCAACACGTCAGTGGATGTAACTGGGATTGTATATATACACCTGCCAGTGTGATTTTGTACCAAAAATCACCAGTTCCTCTGTCAGGTGTTTCAGAATGCTGAACTGTAATGAGGGAAACAGCCTTATTGAGGAGAGACTTTGGAACAAGCTGCTCAGAGGATGTGAGACCGTCTGCAACCAACTATTAAAGCTTTGAGAGCTTGTATTCATTTCACCTTTGGTTTATATAGCTGTTGGACTGAGATTCTTCAAAGTGGCAGAGCAGAAAGGTGTCTCAGTAAGATTAAATTAATCCTATTTAAAATAACTGCGCTTCTGTGAAATATTTCCATGTCAGGTTGGCTTTACTCTTTTTTTTATGTAAGCTTCACAGAAGGGGTGGTGACGGGCTCTTTCCTTTCTGGGTAATTAACACTGGTTTCTTTTGTGCAGGATGCTGTATGATTACGTAGAGAGGAAACGAAAGGAGAATTCAGGAGCTCAGCTTCATGTCACCTACTTGGTAGCAGGAGACCTCATCCAGAATGGGCATGTTGTGAGTGTTTTATTTCTCA
The DNA here is from genome assembly GCF_028500815.1 of Rissa tridactyla. Classification (NCBI taxonomy): domain Eukaryota; kingdom Metazoa; phylum Chordata; class Aves; order Charadriiformes; family Laridae; genus Rissa; species Rissa tridactyla. The sequence continues at coordinate 8,932,223 of NC_071466.1, read as the reverse complement.
GAGGTGTCTGTGAACTCTTTGTTCTTGTGTTTCTTCCATCTTGTTTTGTAATCTTTGGGTTAAAAGCTGAAGTTTCTCTCTTTTTTCTGTAACGGGCACAGTGTGCTAGGTCTTCTCTACTTGTACAAACTATCTCTGTCCCAGCACACAAACAATGGGGAGGAAAGATCAGTTAGTTGTGGTTTGGTAATACAGTGATGAATTACACACCAGGGTTTTTAATTAATTAACTTAAATCCTGCTACCAGTCATTGCTCGATCCTATCACTGATAGTGGACAGCACATTTTCTAAAACAGTCTGAAGGGGCCCTTGTAAGAGCAGCTAATCCATTTCCCAGGATCTGCTGTGGAGTGGAAGTGTGCTAAGGAGTGTTTGGAGAGAGCTTGGAATTCAGTTAGAATAGAATAATAATAAACAGAATAATAAATAGTTGAAGTTGTCTTGTTAATTAAAGCAAGTTTTTTTATCCTGGTATACAAGAGAAGCATAAATTAACAGTATTTTGTATTTAAAATGCTTTGACTTATTAAGCAAAGGAATCACTACGTAATATATTTATTTTTTCTTGTTGCTGCTTGTCAGATTTTCAAGAATATCATCTAGAATTTCAGACATACCCCAGAGGTTTTTGAAAGAAGATGAACGAATTGAGTGCCTGTTTCCCTTTGCTCACGGAAGAATTTAATAGCGAAACACTAAGTGTCTTTGACATTCCACTAGGTGTCTCTTTGTATATTTAGATATGAATTTAGCTATTCGTATATTTAAATACTGTAATAGTCTTACAATTCCAGTCCATAGTATTCATTTAGAATTAGTACCTCTCAGGGTGTCCTAGCATTTGTATGTAGACTGGGGGGGAAAGCAACCAACAAACCTTTTTGGCGTTCGTAAATAATAAATTGGTTCACATGCATAGAACGTTCTCTTTAAATCTCCAGATTTGTCTGAAATTGAAGGTAATTATGTATTGCATTAGTTCTGTATAATGGAACAGACTTATTTAAAGCTGTACAGGTAGTGTTGCATTTATAGCCTGAGTTTAACAGGTTTTTCCCCTGATTTCATTTGGAAATAACAAAGTAGCATCTCTTGGCTCACTAGTACTGACCAGAGGTTTGTCAACGCATTCTATTATTTTAAAATTTGCCATAACATATTTAAAACAAACAAGTGAATTCTGACATAGGAAAAAAAATTTTTTTAAAACTGTCTTAGCAGCTTATATATTTCTAAAACAAGATTTACCGAGGTAAACATATAAAGGTCACTTTTTTTCTTGTTTTTGAATATCTTATTTTTGAATGCTGCAATAGCGGTGCCCTTTAAGAAAGGTGACCTGCAGGGGCAGTAAGTTGTGAGGGGCAGAGATGAAGCAATGCCAGGGTTAGGAATGCCACACAGGAGGAGTTTAAAGTTCCTCAGACTGGAGCAGGTGGGAGAAGAGGTCAGATCTGGAAGATACTTCCAGAAGATGTGCAGGCACTGGAGTAGCTGGTGTGTGTTATCTGTCACAAGTCAATTTTGGGTCGTTAAAGGGATGCAAGTGCTTCAGATGCAACTCTGTGCTTGCTGGTAACCCTGCACTACTGTCTGCTGTCAGTAGGTGTAGCCACAAGGCTGTGGATTCAACTGCAAGACTGAAGGGAGGTATGGATAGAAACTGAATATAGAACTGGATAGAAGTGAAGGGAGGTGTGGATAGAAATCAGTCACAAATAGTTCTTAGTGTGTCTTAAGCACTGCACGCCCTTTTCCTTGCTGCTTTTTATCAGCCTCAGGGACCGAGACTCTCCATCTTTATTTACCATTTCAGGTTGCCTACATTTTCTTGCCTCTTACTCTTTTGCTGGCTAGTCTGTGGTATCAGTTAAGCACAAAATTAATGGTTGGATTTTGTCCAGTCTGTCTGTTTGGATATTCTCTGTATTAACCGCAGCCTGTTAAATGTCACAGAGCAAGTATAGTCCTTGAAGACTGCCTGTAAGAGCACATTTCCAGAAACATTCATTTGTGACTTTTAAATTAATGCTTCATTTCTCATGGTGTTTGGCTTCTCTGGTGCCGTGTCTGTGCTACAGATTGCTACATTACAGTTTTACTGGCAATCTAAATATACATGGGTGATGTGGGCTGGTGCGGCAGATTTCTAGCAGTTGGGTCATCAGCTGTGTTAATTTGCTTTTCTCCACTGTGCCGCGCAGTTGTTTAGTTCTCGTTTCATCTGTGTCTCGTCTCCCAGTGTCAGGAATGGAGGACAGAGGATTTCTTTAGGGTTATAGTGATCTGCGAAACAGTCTATTAAAAAAGCAGGGAGATACACCTTTAAAAAATAGCAGCTGATGATTGTTTAAAGGCATTGGCAGTGTTCTTTGCAGCTATAAAGCTGCATCTATAATCTGTAGACTTATTCAACAGATAACTGAAAATATAAATTTTAAGAAAAACAGGTCTTTTCAAATTTTAAGATTGCCATTTATTTATTTTTCACAGTGCCACAAGGTTGCAGTAGTGAGAGAAGATAAACTGGAAGGTAAGCAGATCCTGAAAATTCTGTGGTTTTAACTTTTTTTCTTTGAAAGAACAGCAAAGTGAGTAAAGCTCAGAACTTGCCATCTGCACGTAAGTGCCTAGTCAGGCTGTTGGGTTCAGGTGTGTACTTTTTGTACTGGCTTTTTCTCAGAATTTTGAATATCTGAGCCAACAGCTGTGTAACTTCAGATTTGTGATTTGGGTCTGGTTGTTTTTTTTGTTTTAATGTTAGCATTTTAGTTAGTGATTCTTTTCCACCTCCCTGCCACTGACAGGCAGCTCCCCCTTAAATGCAACAATATCAGAGTAGCATATACCAGTGTCTCACAGTGTTTTAGAACAATTACGAGCCTTCAGGCTCCCAAGGATGCTGAAGCAGATAATTCTCGTTATTGATTGAATGCAGTTGCAGTCTTTGTTTGCCCTGAGTGCTGTGGGTATTAGCTAAATGTCCTACAAGAATGTTCTCACTTTTGTCTGTGGTATTTGCTTTTCCGGTAAAAGGTGAAGAAAAAAAAAAACAACAAAACAAACCACCGTTATAACACTGCTTCCTGCAACTGCTTTCCATGCAGCGTCAGTCATCTTACCAGGTCTGGTGCTGCTGATGAGATCCGATCCACAGCAGGTTCTTAGTCACTTTCAAATAACGTTTTAGGCATTTAGGAACCTACTGTGGCCTTTGTGACCTTAAATATCCCTACTAATGATCTAACTTTGTTTGAAAGACTTGTTTTATTTCCCTTTGTGAAATCTGAGGTAGAATTCTAGCTAAAGTCGTCTTCGTCAGGGTAGTAGATTGTCAAGCAGTGCAACTACTATCTGTCCTGTTTGAATTATGTGTGCTGCGTAATGTTCTGTTATGCTGTGGAGGAAAGGGTTGTTCATGTTTTTTGTATCAGAAGACGGGCCAAAGGTATGACTTACGTTTGGAAGAGCCTGAGATTTGTGATGGGAGTAGGGCTGCATAGTCTAGGACTGGCCCCAAGAAATGATTACTGTGTGTATTTTTACAGTGCCTAGAAGCTCTGTCTCAGATCAGGACTGTGTGGAAAGAATACTATAAGCCACGAACAGAGAATTCCTAAAAACCAGTCCTTGTCTCAGGGGGGTTACAGTTTAAATAGCGTAGAAGAGACAAAGCATTGATTCCAGCAGACTGTTAGAGAAGACACGGTGCCCCTAGTTGATATGGTGGATGCTACCTTAATGTCAGAGAGCAGTTCCAGCAGGATAGAGATACGGCCTTCTATTTTCTTCCTTAGCTTTGGGTAGTCATTTGGATATGCTGGATCCCAAACACCGGGTATTTTGAAGGTAAACACAAAGACATTGCTCTTAATTCAGTTGTGTAAGAATGAACAGTGTATCGTGGAAAGCACGTTTGAGAGGCTTGTGGAGTCTCTTACCTTGATTTCTCAATCAGTGAGCACTGGAAGAAGGTACAATTACACATTTTTATATTTAGGTCCTTGCCGTCAAGTGGTCTGTTGGTCTCTCCACCTTGGTAGAGCCTGATACTTAAAGTTGCCGCCTGATTCTGTAAAGGCTGTGCTAACAGAGGACTTTTTTTTTTTTTCTTTTTTCCCCCCAGCAATGAAGTCTAAACTAGCCATGATTGCAAGCGTGCACGTCTACAGCATTCAGAAAGCCTTGCTCAAGGACAGCGGGCCACTCTACAACACAGACTATGATATCGTCAAAACAAACCTCCACAACTGCAGCAAGTGAGTTGCGTCTTGGTTTTTCCTCTTATGCTATGTGATTTGAGACTGAGGAGATGTTGCTACACAGTGCGCTTCAGCAGAAGTCAATGGTTACCAGGTATGCCTGGATTTTTAGAAAGCTAGAAAAAGATATCTTCTAAGTGATGCCAGATCAGTCCCCAGACAGCACATTGTATGATTGGTAAACTGAGTTATTTCCAGTTTACACTTGGTTCGCTTGCTCTGTTACTTCAATGGGCAGATGGTTCCAGTACATCTCTTCCCTGATGGCTAGAAACCTTTTTCTCGTTTCCAGGCCATGCTTGGTCATGACCATTTTTATCCAGTCCTCAGTCACACAGTAAGAGTAAATCAAAACAGACTTATGAAAACATGAGTGATGTGCTCAGCAAAGTGCTAACATGAGCTTGCCTTCTGTTTTGGGAGTCTGTGTTTTCATCCACCGGACTCCTCTGCTTCTCTGAAGATGTCTTGCAGGAACTCATTCTCTGTCTATAAGATGAGAGCCTGAGGCATAGGGGAAGCATACAAAACAGACCAGGCAGCACAAGTGCCCTGTATGGTTGAGGTAGAGAAAGGTTGTCCTGGAATTCAGGGGGACTTCAGTCTCCAGGGGTCATTATCTCTCCTCTTGCACAGTGCCTGGCAGCTGTGGCTTTTCATTTATATGTTGTTTCCACCACGACAGCTTCAGCTTGATGTAATCGGGATGTACAGTGCCATGACCAATCTGGTTTAGCAGAGGGGATGCCTGAATGTTGTGTCATAGAAAGAGTATAGAATTTGAAAGTAGAAGCGTAGCTGTCTTCAAAACGTTGACAAGTGAGTGGCTGAGCAAATAATGTCCTAGAAGCTCTGTGTTTCAAACGTGAATATCAATACCCTGCTAAGTGCTAGAAAACCCTGATTCAATGCAGACACGTGCCATGGGTTTGGCTGCAGTTGCCTTGTTTCCAGTCATTTTACTCTCGGACATCCCTGCATGGTGATGCTTGTGTCTCAGAGTTTGCCTTTCAGACTTGTGCATGCAGAAGGTTTAGACAATTCAGATTCTGAAATCGCTTTCTGAAGCACGTGTGTAAATCCCTGCCTGGCTTTGGAGCAGACTTTTCCAAGCGAGCTATGAAAAATTCAGCTTCTTCACCTGTGACCTGGCTGAACTAAGTTCAGACTGACCATATTCGCTCTCCCTTGTCAACTACATGAGTTGTCTTTTACACTTGAGACAAGATTTCTGTAGATCCTGCAAAAGACAGAGGTTTAACTATGTGCGTGTTTATAGCAAACAGAACCTACTGGCTTCTTCCGCTTCCCTCTCAGTCCACGTATCTCACAAGCTCTAGGGCAAGGATCTTTATTCTCTTCTGCTGTGTTTGTATGGGACCTGGGAAGACGGCGGAGGTGGCTGGATGTTGTACTAATATAACTAACTGGATTTAATGCATGTTGCTAATGTCAGCTTTCCAAGCGGAAGCAGCTCCTTGCTTGCAGAGCATAGTCCAAACTTTGCTTATTTTTTCAGTGATTATTTAGTGAATTTTGGATCAAGCCCATCAGCTATAGTCACACAGCAGCATTAAGGCAAGCTAACTTCCCAAGTGCCTGGAATATGCGAGGTTTTGACATGCTTGCTGCACAGTCAGTATGTTTTATCGTCAGTGGTTATTATTTGTAATCTGGAGGTGTGGTGGTGTCGCTTTTGGATGCGTGAAGTAGGAGTGAAAGCTGTCCAGAGGGCGGCGTTGACCATGTTGAAAACAGATTGAAAGTAGAAAAGAAAGTAGGAATATTTTTTTCTTCAGTGTCTTCTTTCCTTCCTTTAAAGGTTTGAATCTCAAGAGATTGCTGCTGAGGTCTAGAAATGCTAGATGCGATGGTGTTGTTTTGTTAATACATTTCAGTTCCTGATCTGAGTAGAAGTAGACTGTGCATGTGAGCCGCTAATACTGAGGTGCAGAAACTAACTGGCAGAAGACTGGTTTATTTCTTATGCAAATAAAAATATGCTGTGTAATTCAGTGGATTGGAAGGCGTGAGTCTGTGCTCTTTTGTGGCATTTGTATAGGAAATCTGGAAAGCCTCGCCTGTGATTTGCACAGTGGGGAGTAGAATTCAGTTATTTTTGGGTGCTGCTATTCCTGACTGTCAGGGAATTGTATTGTAACTGTGAGCACGTCATTTAATTCTTCTATCTCCATATCCCCAAACAATCACGTTTGAGACTGTTACAAGCTGAGATGCATCTCTGACTACTAGTGATTACATGGAAATGACTTTATATAGTTAAGTCTGAATGTCACGGATGTCTTCTGAGCCGTTTAATTAGTTCAGTTTCAGTTGTGATTTACTTACCTGGCTGGTGCGACTGTGGCCATTTGTTGCGGCAGTAGTGGACACTGTCAAAAGATCTGAAAGTTGTGAATGTTTTAGATCATCAGCCAGCAATACAATTTATGCCACAAACTTTAGAGAGTGTAACCCGTTTAGGAATAAAATGCAGCCTGCTCCATCTCCACCCTGGGTGTGGAGACAGGCTTTCCCCCACACACACCATGAAATCCAAACAGCTTGTTTAGCATTTGAATGCTCTGGCTCTTGCTGACAGGTTCAGCTGATCTTTTCGGTAGAGGTCTCCATCGCTCTCCTTCTGTGCCAGCCTTTCTTGTCCCATGTGCAAATTAAATTCCCCTTTTTCCCATAACAGGAGAACACAGGACCAGAGAAGCAAGGCCCTACCAGTGAGGAAACCAAGGTGAAAAATAAGTCGTTAAAAGGCTAATTAAATTTTTCACTCCATCACACAGGTTTAGTGCCATTCATTGTGCTGCTGCTGTGCCCAGGACGTTGACCGAAGTTTCTCAAGTGCAGACGTCTGTGCAGGCTGATTCCCAGACACCAAGTGACACGAATGCTGTCAGCGTACCGGTGGTCAACGGCCACGGTCCATCGACTGCTAAACAGACCTTGCAGCAGCCCAAAGGGATCATGGGAATGTTTGCAGCCAAAGCAGCTTCTAAACCCCAGGACACAAATAAAGAAACTAAAGCAGAGGCTAAGGAGACCCCAGGTGTAAGTTACCTCAGACCCTTTGGCAGCCCTCTGGGTTAATAGGCTTAATGAACCGCTCTTCTAGCTTTGCTCTTACTCGACCTACATAACCTTAGCCGCTGTGGTGCTGCCTTGTCCACTGCGTCTAGAGCCTCTGTGGTGCTGCCTTGTCCACTGCGTCTAGAGCTAAACTTGCTGTCCACTGGGAATGCTTTTCGTAACCGTTTTGTGAGTATTTAACTGTATAGTACAGTCATGCCTTCTGTCGGTCATCTTGTGGGACAGTATATTGTGCCACGCTCTTGACCTATCCACAGGAGTGTATTTGCCGTAACTTTGACGCTTTGACGTTCCTCCTTGAGCCAGATCTCCAGCAGTATAAACCAGCATAGCTGCATTATTGAGACAATTGTTCCATTGTCCTCGGTTATGCCAATATATACACCCGTTGAGGATCTCGCTCTTTCCATTGTGCTTAAAAGGATTTGTTTTGAGCAATAAGTGAAATGTGAGAAGTCCAGGTCTTAAAAGTATCAAGGTGTTTAAACTTGGTCTGCGAGGGAAGTTTCAGAGCTTGACCTGTGCAAGACTAAATTGTTTATCTGCTCAACTGCTGGTTTTTCCAGGATAGGATTACGTATTAATTTTAATTAGTATAATTGTTTTTAAAGCAGTGTGGCCAGTAAATGGGTATTAAAATGGTAATGTTCCCTGCATATGATTTGGCTTTTTTATAACAGCTGAGTACATTTTGGTTCACTTTTCCGATTTTTATAGTGAATTTAGAACTGGTGAAATGTGCATGTCTGAGTGTTTTGGGAACTTTAGTGTCTGGTTGCCTTTTTTTTTTTTGTGCTTGAAAATAAATGGGATTAGGAGGCCAAGCTTCCTTAGGTGGGTTTTTTGTGTGCGTGTGTGATTTTTCACTTTGGTGGCTATATTAATGGAATAGAGGAGTGATATTTTTTGCAAATGGCTCAGCAGAACAGCAGACGTGCCAGAGTAGCTGGATAAAGTCTTCATGGTTTGGCCAATCTGTGTTCTTTCCTCTGTCGGTTACCGTGAATTGAGGCACTGATAGTTTGCAAAAAGAATAGTTCTTTACTGGGAACTGACCCAAGTCTCAACCACTTATTTCAGTAACACTGTCAGCCATCAGATGGGAATGTGATCCAAGTTAGATTTGAAGGCCTAGCTAAGGAGCCATAAGTAACTTACTCTCGACCCTTTGATGCATGTAATATCTAATGTCTTCAGATTCTCCCAAACAGATACTGAAATCTAAGACACTGACTAGTCAACAAATTATACGTATTTATTTTGCTTGCCCAGAAGCAGTGCTACATGTTTTGAGGGCTGTGTTGCATTAATAATTCCTGTGGTTACTCCTCTGTTTGCTTCTAGGTGTCTGCAGTAAGCAGCAAACCACCAGCAAAGGGCAACATCATGAACAACTTCTTTGGAAAAGCTGCCATGAGTAAGTACTTTCTAACATGCATCTGTTTTCAGAAACCATTGTGGTCAGGGACCAGCCTGCTGTAGTTTTAAAAAAATAATAAAAAACCTGAGGGATACTGGAAATCTCTCATTTGTTTGTGGTTTTTTTTTTTTAGCTAAGTAGCAATTAAAAAAATCAGTGATATCAGGCATCTTGTTATACAGCTGTGATGGGAGGCATGAACAGAGATGAGCAGAAGCCTTCCTTCCCGCCCTGCCAAACTTGTTGGATTTTCTCCCCTCTTTTCTTACAGTTTTCCATACTATTCTCCTGCTTTTTTGGATTTGGAGGGGTTAATGGGTTTCTGTGCAGCTTTTAAGGCAAAAATTAAAAGTTGTAAGAGGAATTTTTCAGACAAAAAGCTTGCTGGATGGAGATCAATTAAAATGACATATTTGTGCAGACTAACCCAGGACGGATTTTTAGTGCAGAAGAAATCTGATTTAAAGTGAGTACTTGTGGATGGAAAACTAGCTATTGGTAAAATGTTTGCCAAAACCTGTTACGCAGGGCGTGTTAACGATGCTTGCTTTTTATCACAAATCACTGAGGAGTCTGTAGTTAGATTTAGGGTTAATTTCTTTACTGAAAACCAAAGAGCTAATAACTGGAGGATAAAAATTAAGGGTGGCCTTCCTCTCTGAGCAGGGGTTTGGAGTAGGTGGCCTCTGGAGGACCCTTCTGACCTAAATTATCCAACTCTAAAGAAAACATGCTGAAGCTTTTAAGTAGACATTGGAAAAGGACTGTAGGACTTTCTTCAAAGATGCCCTTATAATTGTGAGTACAAGAGGATTCAAAGAAGAGTTGCTGGGAGAGAGTAAACAGCTAAGTTCACTTTCTGACAGCCATCTGTCAGGGTATGCAGGGTACAGTTCCAGCACTGAACACACAAGGCACAGTACTGTTGGGCATCTTTGAGTTCCTGTTTTGATGAGACTGAGGGAGCTGAGGACACTTTCAGCCTAAACTTCACAAGCTTAAGAACAGTTACTACAGTTAAGTAAATTCTTAAGATCTGAGAAGAGCCCCAGACCAAAGTTCATACGCTGAAAACCCAAGAAGTTGAAATTGCATGGTAAAGATAACCCAGTGGTGGAGGAGAAAGCTTTCTGGATGCATTTCCACAATTTCCAATGGGGTTCACTTCTCTGGTGAGGCCTGTCAGGGAGCACATCAAGGAAACTTGTGAGGTTGCTGCAGGGAAGGAGCAAACCGAGCAGAACTGGAAATGATTATGTGTATAGAAGAGATAGGGTGATTCCAGAAGTAAGATTTATTCCCTATATGTTGTACATCTCTCCTGGCTTCAAAGATTTCGCCGTTGCCAGAAAGTCCCGAGTTAACAATAATTGGGTCCTCCAGCTCTCTGCTGTTGATCGTAAATAAGAGAGCTGTCATTCAAGTTCTTTTGTATGAGATGTTTTCCCTTGCTCAATGAAGCAGCCAGCCTGGTTTCCAAGCAGTGTCAGAAAGGCCTTGGCATGGAGTCTTCTAGCCCTCTCGGCAGCCTCTGTTCCTGTTGACAGTGTAGTTTGATCTCAATCTTGAACGCTTTTTCTTCCCTCGGGCATCTTGTGCTTGGGATGATGCAGGTTTCTAACTTGTCTGCTCCTCGTTTCTGGTGAGGTGTGGGTAAAGCTGCTGAATGAAGCTCACAGACTGTAATTAGGTGCTAGTGTGCTAACAGCACCACCTATCAGGTTGATAAATATATGGTTTTGCTCCCCTCTACCTGCTGCCTCTTATCTGGTACTAATGTAAGCCTTTTGGAGAACTGTCCTTGTATGTCGTGCTGTGTAGGCAAAAGAGGCTGGTTCTTGATCACGTTGGGGTTGGCATGGGACGAGAAGCCGCTACATTAATGAAAATACTACTCATGGGCTCCAACGTTATGCAGGGTGGAGGCTGCACGCAGCTCTCGTTGCTTTTCATCAGGGCTGATTCTTTTGTTTCTGGGCCCTTTTGTGCTTGATTAAAACTGTAATTTAGAAGGGATAAAGTGGCTATAAAGATGGATGTGGTGTTATGCCAAGGGGGCTGTCTGGAAGAGGGGTTCCCAGCCCTTCTGTGCCTTTCGTCCTGGTGACTGCAAGGGATTCTGCCGCTGCCTCCAAGCCCGCTTCTGCAGAGTTTTAACTGCTGCAGCACACTCAGCTTGCAGCGTGCTTGGGCTATGCCATCGGGAACAGAATCAAACTGTTAAATCAGCTAGAAATTTAAGCATGCCCGTTTTTTCAGTATGACATAATTTGGTCAATCTAGATCCCTAATGCCTTTACACATCATCTGTAGTGTTTTCTGTATTCTTGGTGCACAGTGTTTTGTTTAGCCGGCTCCTTTGTAAGTTGTCATTCATACTGAATGCTCAGTGTTTGTGCTTTTTTAATGGTTTATTCACAGATAAACTCAAAGTCAACTCTGTGCCTGAGCAGCCAAAGGAAGAGAAAGTAGTCAAGCCTTCAGTTCCTGAAGCAGAACCAGAGTCATCCCCTAATACTGTAGCAGAGAAACCTGGGAAGAAAACAGAGCCTGCTAGAAGTCAACAAAAGGACAAAAAAAGGTGGGCCACGCTGTTCAGGGTCCCTGTAATCTGTTAACCCTCTTGTTGATGGCCTGCATGGAGCTGGTCATACGATGCTGGCTTCCCTCCTGTTTCCAGCTACTAAATTGCATTAAACCTGGCCTAAAATTATCTCGCTTGGAATTCTTTCTTAATATTTCTTTTCCATTTAGCGCTGTAGATGCCTCAGGGCCATTTGTGCCGTTGCAAATGGTAAGGGACACGGTCCAGGTAGTCTTCAGTGGGAGGGGGTGGCTTTCCAAGAGACAAGCTCATGCTGTGAGCAGACTTAGTGTAGACCCCGCAAGCAGTCTGTGGGGGCTGGCAGGAGCACCTGTAGTGTAGGGAAGGGACTATATTCCCAAGCTTATATGTACACAGCTTCCAGCTCACAAAGTTCTGCTTGTTGATTTCCATAGCTAATGTACTGCTGCTTTCAATGCCCCTGGTTTACTTTGGGCTGAGACTCCAAGTAAATTTTAAGTCCAGCCCTTTGTGTTTAATCCAACCCAAACTGACAGAGGCAAAAAATCATTACAGTCTGATGGCTCTCTGGTGGCCTATGAGTAATTAATTGGTGGTCTCAATCCGTTTCTAACTAAATAGGTAAGCGCGCCGCCCAGCCCACCATCGCAGTTAGTGCTAACTGGTCGTCTTATTGATAGCCTTATTCAAAAAGCCAAGGGCCTGGAAACTGCATGTTGGCAGTGTGGTGTTGGGAAGGCCACTTGGGCTGTACCAGCTCTATGAGGATACGTGGGCCTTTAGCCTCCAGGCTTGTTAGTCTGACACGTCTCGCCAACACTAAAAAGAAAGAAGCTATTTTATTTTTCCAGTAGTCTTTAAAAATGGCTCCAGGATTCTGAGACACTACCTCATAGTCAGTTAGTGGCAAGCAGTCTGTCAAAAGAGCTTCTGAGCGATGCTGTTGGGGACATGAGTGTTTGGGAGCCTGAGCTATAGAGACAAGATCAGAAATGTGCTCTTGCCAGGTTGCTGTGGCCAAGCTAGGTGAGGTCCTGGGCAAAACATTGAACCGCAGAGGGGCTAAAGAAATCCTCCTTGTTTTGGAGAACTGGGTATGGGTAAGGATGAGAGGCTTGAAAATGCTCGTGCACCTATGCCTGATTGTTTAGGTGAGTATACTTCAGTCTATGTGATGCTTATCTTTTTAAGAGGTACAGAGGTATTTGATTTCCTTAGCAGTAGTTCCGTCAGGAGCATGCTCGTCTAGGCATGTGTGATGCTTTCATGCACACACAAGGGTTAACATGTGTTTGTTCCTTTTTTCCTTTTCTTTTTGTGGCAGTAAAATGAAGAGGGTGGACAAGTCGGATAACGAGGAAGAAAGAGATCCCGAAAATCTAAAGAAAAAGAGGAAGCGAATCAAACAACTTCAGTCTGACAGCAGTGATGAGGAAGGTAAAAAGATATGTAAACAACCAGGCATGTAGGTCAGGGGCCTGATTTCGACAATATTACTGTCCAAGGCTGTTGGTCAACGATTGAGGGAATAGTTTAGAGGACTAAAGACCGTGCAAATGGCTGTAGCTTGAGCTTTCTGTTTATCTTGTGCTGCAAGCACTTGAGCATACGGTTGAGATGCCTCAGTCATTCAGTCTTTGTTTTAGCTTAGCTCAGATCTGGCTGTCTCCTCACCAAGTGTGCTGCCAGTCACGCTGACGTGTGGGAAGGAGATTCTCAAATCTCTTGTGAAAGATATCGCGCCTTCCAGAATTGTAGGACTGGTCATAACCAGTTTATTTGGTGAGTAAACACTCGCAAAGTGACTTCCCCCCTCTCAGGGTCATTTTTAGTATCTTTATTCTGTCTGTTTATAGAAATGGTTTGGAAGACAGCATTGGAAGCAAGACTTCAAAAAAAAAAAAATAAGATAATAGAGAAACTGGAGGGAAAACAGTTGAGCCATATCCGATGCGACTCTGCGACTCCTCGGTGGCTGTTGGCTTTGATAGGAGTAGGGTGCCCAGAACGTTGCAAGATTTGGGCTTATAATGAGGAACAGCAGGGCTGGATTCCAAAGAATGTGGATAATTGAGGTGACAAATGCCGTTCAGTATAGATAATTGGAAAATAAGTTGGGATCGAGCTAAGGAGTATGTGTTAAATGGAACAGTCATCCAAAGAGCTGATCAGGAAAAGAATTTAGGGATCATTATGGGCAAATAATTGAAACCACTAGTTTGGTGTACAGCTTGAGTAAAAAAAGGTGAAACAGCAACTAAATTGTATTGGCGAGGAGGTGGACTCCTGCAGGAGAGCTGAAGCTGTTCGCTTATTTAGCGTGGCTAGCACATGAGAAACAACAACGAAACTAAGAGAATTTTTTATACAAGTTAGAGAGGCGAATGCTGCTGGATATCTTAGCAGTCTCCTTGCCACCTTAGGCCTATTTTCGTGGTTTTTCTTTTGCCCAGCATAATTTCAAGTGATCTCTGTCATCAGGCATCCATCGCTTCTACTCGGACTATTCCACAGGATGATAAATCTCTCAGGAAGCTGTTCTTCACGATCAGCCTTAATTTTCATCACATTCCTGTGTGCAGCTCCTTGTTTGGCCATAAAAAAACATATATGCCCACACTCTTTGGTATTTATTTCTTTAAATGTTTGTAAGCTATTATGTGGTCTTTCCATTTACTCATCAGTCAGCCTACTGACAAGCTGCGTTGTTTAGCTCTGAAGAGGGAAGATTGAAATCAGCCTGTTTGGCCACTTGAAGTGCTGCTCCTTGCTGGGCTGGAATCTCTCAGCTCGTCCACTCTCTGCTAATGAGAGTGGGCAGCAATGAGCAGAAATGAGACCAGTGTTTCAGGTGCATGGTAGGGCTGTGTGGAGCAGCTGCTCTTTGAAGCATGAGGGCTTATTGGTTCAGTTGTGGTTTTGCTGCCGTGAGTTGGGGACCCACAGCCTCCTGTGCTCCTGACAGTGCTCTGAGCACACAGCAAGCCCAGAGGTGACCGCACAGTCTATTTGCCGTATCTAGTTCTGTTAGAGCTCTCTTAATCTCCTGAGACTAAGAGCAGTGCTGTAAGACTCACAAATTGAGGAGTGCTTTCTATAGAGAGTACTTGAGGGAGGTGATTCTACCCCTCTACTCTGCTCTCGTGAGACCCCACCTGGATTACTGTGTCCAGCTTTGGAGCCCTCAGCACAAGGAAGGACATGGACCTGTTGGAACAGGTCCAGAGGAGGCCACGAAGATGATCTGAGGGCTGGAGCCCCTCTGCTGGGAGGACGGGCTGAGAGAGTTGGGGGGATTCAGCCTGGAGAAGAGAAGGCTCCACGGAGACCTTGGAGCCCCTTCCAGTCCCTCAAGGGGCTCCAGGGAAGCTGGGGAGGGACTCTGGATGAGGGAGGGGAGCCATAGGATAAGGGGCATTGGTTTTATGCTGAAAGAGGGCATATTTAGATGAGATATGAGGAAGAAATTCTTGGCTGTGAGGGTGGTGAGCCCCTGTCCCAGGCTTCCCAGAGAAGCTGTGGCTGCCCCATCCCTGGAGGGGTTCAAGGCCAAATTGGAGGGGGCTTGGAGCAGCCTGGTCTAGTGGGAGGTGTCCCTGCCCAGGGCAGGGGGGTTGGAACTGGATGAGTTTTAAGGTCCCTTCCAACCTAAACCATTCCATGACTCTCTACTGCAAGCTCCTGCTTGCTGCATATCCACTTTTGGTTTTGAATATTATGTTGAATACCTGTATTGCATTGGCATATGCTGACTAGTTAATGCCTTTGAATGTGGTGCCTTCTGTTTTCATTTATTCCAAGGTGTGGTCCAGAGTCTGTATGTATACTTCTACCTCAGTGCATGCAGCAGGTCTGTTTAGTTGTTCTCCCCTGTTTTATTTGTGCTCTTCAGCAAGAGTTAACTGGATTTGCAATTAGAAACCATGGGTCTAGTCCTCTGGTCAGGTTTGGGGCCCGGTTGTCTCATTAACCTTATTCTCAGTAGCTTTAGACATTAAAACCAGCACAAGTAAGGCTACCTCCCCACTCGGCTGTAGGGAGGCTTGGTTTTTGGTTTACTCCTATTTAACCTACTGGAGATGTATGCAGAATGTTTGCCTTTCAGTTTGGAGAATTTTCTTGCCGTTGCTCCTCCTGCATCGTAGTCCTTTTTGTTCTTTCCATTATGTCCAGAATGGGGTTTGTGTTATGGATTAGAATTGTAAATTTATGCAAATTATAGTTTGTGTATACAAATTTGTATATTAAGCAGATTAGCTTAGTACTCTGTTCCATCTTTCAAAAGGGAAAGATTAGAATCGAGAGGAGCTTCTCTGTTCTTTTGAAGCTAATGGCTATCTAAACCACCCTGATTAGGTCTGTGTTCGGCCGTTTGGTTCTGCTCCTTGCCCTTCTAAATCCAACAGGATGAAAGAAGATAAATTTGAATTCTTTGAAAGATTCATATCGAATATTACGCTCAGTATTCAAGTATAAGAATGTAAGTTGGAAGAAACAAATAATTAAAAAAAAAAAAATAACGTACAGCAGCTGGACTTTGAGAGCATTTATCCTTGGAAAGGTTAGAAATGGGTTTCTCCAGAGAGGAGGGGCAATTTTAATCGGCAGCATCAGTGAGCAAAATGGGGCCTGGAGTGACATTGTTCCATGCTGCATCCCTGTGGGAACAGGGAGGAAGGCGCCATATGCTGCACAGCATTTGGAAATCGCCGCCAGACAGGGGCACGCTTCATCCACCACCTGCGTCATTCACCCGCAGATGATCTGGGGGTAAGTTTTAAATATGCAAAAGGCAATATGGGAAGCTGCACCACCAGAGCAGATATCAAAGGCTGAGGGTTTAGCTGCTGCTTATGCTAACGTGCCACGCTAACCTGGCTGACCTCAGCTCGGAGAAAACGGGGAGGTGGTCGCCCAGGCTGCTCCGCGCCGCGGGAGGAGGCACGGCCTCGGGCAGGGGTGCTAACCTCTCCCGCGGCTGCAGCTGCGGATACAAGGGGACGCTTGTCCGCAGCCACTGCTGTGATTAAATGGCGTTCAGACAGGGCTCCACCTGTGTAACTGCTAGTAAAAGCACGGCCCTTTTTTCAGGCAGACTTAGCGACATTTTGTGGGTTTGAAACTAGGTCCGTACGACTGATGCGAAGCACTGTATAGGTGTTCTTATGTCCAGGCGAGTCTTTTTGCGTTGCTCTGTATTAGTCTGCTCTTTATGTACTGAAATTAGCCTAAAATAAGCTCATCTTACACGAGTGTCAGCACATTGTACCAAGTTGAAAATACAGGGAGGGCATAAGGCACAATCCTCTCCATTTAAATGATTTTTCATTAAAAAGTTATATTGGTATGAGGGTGCCTTAGTCACTGCAGGTTGTTTTGCTTCCAGTGCCAGAATAAACTACACAAGTGCGTCCACAGAGGACAGGAGGTTTTGGCAGCTTCAGCTATACCAACACAGGCAGCGTTTCGCAGTGTTGACAAGTGTTTTACAGCCACTTTGGAGGGTGATTTCAGTGGCACTGTAACCTACAAACTCTATCGGTTTCGCAGAGCCGCAGCAGAAGCACTAAAGCTTCTCACAGTTTTTCCAGGCAGGGTCAGAGCAAACCGAACAAAGCCAGGATTTACATCTTTGGTACATCCAATTGCCCAACTTGTATCCATTTCATGCAGCTGTTGCTGTTGAGTAAACTGTGGGCAGCAGCTAGAGGTTGACTCAGGAGTTATCACATGTCAGAGGGCTGCGTTGGCTAGAAGAGGATAATAAAGTAACAGAGATGCAGCTCGATGGCAGTCCGAAACGCTCTGACGTGGGGAGAAAGGTGCCTTCTGCCTGACAAAAACTGGGGGAACTTGTTTGAAGGAGGATGAAGAAAAGCCCAAATTTCCCCCGAGCAAGAATAGTGGGGTTGACACGCTGGAAATACCTTCAGCAGCCTCTGGAAGAGGTAGCAGTTTTTCACCAGGCTGATTTTCATCCCTCTTAGCCCATGCTCTCTTAAAAAATTTTTTTCAAATTGGTGTGGCCAGCCCGTGTAGCCGGTGAAGCAGGTTTGGTGCTGTGCAGAATATGGGCACTTCAGCCTGCAGTTGCTGTGAGACTATGATAAATACTGAGAATGTCGAGTTCCCTGCAGCTCCTCGGCTGCGGTCCAGGCTGCCCCAGCAGTTAGCACCTTAGAGCAGATCCGTTGTTTGGTTTTTATCTTCACGCAGCTGCCAGACCCAGCTCTTTGGAGCAAGGTGAAATACCGAGTCATGTTATCCCGCTCTGTTTGCATTTCTGTGCCTCGCTTACTGAAGTAGTTAGGAGGCTGAGTCCTTGTTTGAAGAATGTAATTTATTATTTAGCCTTGGCAGCCAACCACTGTTTCGCTTGAGCCCTTCTTAACCTATGAAGGTCAGTTGGCCGTATGCCTGGCACAGTCATAACTCTTAACACTGACCTAATCGGTTGGGACAGCTACAGATCCAGAATTCGTGTTACAACGACAGGATGAATGCGGTGCTACAGCCAGCAGAGCTGGGAGGAGAAGCCAAGCAGGCACTCTGTCCTCCTGTCCAGCAGCATCGTTGTTATTATTAAGCAATAGGTCAGATGAGGAGTTTCTTCCCCCACGTTCCTAGCTCTCCCCCACATTTGAGGACTTGCATGGCAGCGTTTCTCACTTGGATTTGGAGAGGATTCCTTAAAGCCATTTAAATTCGTCACAGTGCCTGCTGCGCGGTGCAAGGTGCTGCTCCTTCCCCTCTTGACCTGCGCTGATTTTTCTTCACCGTCATGGCTCTGTCCCTCTGCCAGCCCCACAGCAGAGTGACCCTGGCTTTCTCATTTGCCTATAAACCCTGCTAGTCTCGCTGAGGCCCAGTTTGACATAGCTGGTAGAGGCTCCAGAGCTGGTTTTGCTGTGTACAAATTTGTGAAAGTGGCCTTGACTATTTCAGTTATTTTTGCCATTGAAAGGATTCCACTATCTCTGGAGGAGAGCACAGGTGATGGCAGATGAGAGAATGGGCTTAGTTTTTTGGGGTGGTTTGGTTTTTACTTGTTCTTTAAATGAAAGGTTGGGGTGTCCCTTAACAATCTTTTAGGGTGGGTAATAGCATGTTGCACTTAATTCTTGGATTAAGGTAGTTTTGAGCTAATAGCACGGATTGTTTGGGATGTATAGCACCACTGTTAAGCAATGACTGTTTTACCAGTGGGGGAGAGGTAGAGAAACTAAGGTCGTCCAGTGTTTTGGGCATACGTAGTCTTAAACCCTGCCTCTTTCAATTTCTAAACAAATTACAGTCCCTCTTTTTAATGAGCAAGTGAAATATATGGCTAAAACATGCCAGTTTCTGTGCTTATTTTTAAAGTTTCATTTGGTGGAACTGATTTTTGGCTTACCAAAAATCCCAAATGCACTTCTCCCATCCTATCTCACTCTCCTTCCTTTGGGAACTGGTGAGCACTCTGGCTGCAGGCCGACCACTTCGGACGACTTGTCCCGACATGAATTAAACAAATCTGAGCGAGAACTTGTAAACCTTGATCTAAATGCAGGTTACAAGCAATTGCTTAGGGTTAAATGAAATGATGAGACAAAAGGGTACCTGCAAGCAGGCATTAGACCCATGTGCTATTAAGATGTTCATCTTCTTAGCAGATGTCCCACTGCCTCCCACACCCGAGGAAGAGAAAGCTCCATCTCCACCCCCTGTACCTGCTCTGAAAACTGAACTGGAGCCTGCATCCACAGAGGTAAGAGCATAGTAGGGTGATTAACTTCTGTTTTTATCCGACTCGATGGGGATTGCCCAACCACTTTTCAGATGCTAGGGGGGAAGTCCTGTTCACTTGTCAAGTCATCGCATCATCCTGCTTGAAAGAATCCACCACGTTCACTAGTTCATTCATTTTCTAGACCATTATTTAAACTCTAGCTTTTCTGCTGACATGATGCAGTTTTCTGTTTTCTTCTCTTTTTCCCTCCTAATGGTTCTATGAATTGTGGCTCATATTTGAACACTCTTTTTTTTCCTGAATCTTGGCATCCGGAGTCAGGGCAGGGTCAGAAATGAAACCAGAGACTCCTGGTATTCAGCCTTGTATCGCAGGAAAGCTGCTGTTTGAGGGAGGTGGGCTGTGATTGGCAAGAAGTTAACCTCTGAGCTGAGAAAATAAATGTAGTTTCACGAAAGTGCAGCTTTTTGTCACAGCAGGAGCTCTGATGTCTTGCACACCTTGTTATTTCCTCATTCTTCAGAGGTATGATGGGACAATCCCAGTGCCAGCTTCTCACATAATTTAACACATTTCAACACGTTACATGCCCCAGAAGAGAAATGTGCCCCCTGTGCTGGCAGACGGGAAAGCTTGCTGTCTCAGTTAAGTTGCATTGTGCCTCTCTGAAATTTGTCCTGGTAGGATGGGGAGAATTGTGGCATTTACACAAACGAGACTAGGATATCCTGGGAAGGGACAGAGTTGCTTATCAAATCATGCTCAGCGTCATTAGAGAGACCACATTTCACTCCTGGGGCTGCTGCTTTTATGACCTGTGTACGTGCATGGGGCCTTAACACTTGATTTCTCACAATACTCAATATCCTTCAGGTTTCAGCTGGAGGGAGGAAGAGGAAACGGAAGCGTGTGCTGAAATCCAAAATGTTTATTGACTCAGAAGAAGGCTGCATGGGTAAGACACCTCAGTGGAATTAACTTTATTGAAGCTGTGTTGAAGATTCTTACAGGCCAGCCTCTCCCAGGCTTTGAAAGAGGTTCACAAAATCATTTTGTTATTCCCCTTCGACCTCATGCTCCCAGACTGAGGTAACTGCCCTTTAGTGAAGGCCTGGGTAAGGAGTCATGGAGCTGTGGCTGAATCCTTATTCTTTTTTGATTATTCACAGAATTTCTTCCATTTCTTCTCTATTCCCTCCTGCCAGCATGAGCACTTGTTTCATCTGCTCTCTTCTCCAAAGATACAACTGCTTAAAGGTGATGCAGAGAGGTGTCTAGGTTTTGGGATAAATTCTGTCTGGGATGAGTTGTTTGGTTGGTTTTGGGTTGTTTTTTTTTCTTTCGGAGATAAATCCAGAGCTGTGCAGCAGAGCTTGATTATATGTTAATATAAACTTTAAGTATCCCAAATAAACAAGGAGTAAGTTGGGGATTAAATCCTTGAGAAGGGTTTCTGTTTCTGATAAGGATGGCTCTGCTTTCAGGAGGGAAGAGAGCCTCTACAGAAGTACTGAGAGCCAGAGGCTTTGAATTCCAGCCTGACTGGACACTGCTTCCTCCTGTTACCTGCAAAAAGCTGCGTAACACCGCTGTACTTGTTTCCTCCTCTGTGTCCTGACATTGAAGTAGAGCTGCAGGAGTTCAGAATTTTTTCTTTTTCTTTTTTTTTTTTTCCCCCAAAGGTTTTAAAAAAAAAAAAAAATTAAGAAGGTGGAATGTGTTTTTTGTAGCGCTGTTGTCAGCTCAATTATATGGGATGCTTAACATTCTCCAGCCTTGCTGATTTGAGTAGATGTCACGGGAGCTCAGCCAGTTCTAGGAGGAGATCTGTTGCCGTTGTACAGGTTTGTCATTGTGCATAAGCGTAGATAGATGCAGGCTTGCTTGGCCCAGATTTGGAGCTGCCTGGACATGAGTCAGCTTGTGTCTGTTTGCACCTGCCTGCGTAGTTGTATCTTATGTTTCCTATTAACTTTGTGTGTCTCCGTTAAAGAAATACAAAGCTAGCACTCAGCAACTGGCTGTGCTAGTAACTGAAATCTCAAGTACTGGATTTTTGTCAAAGAATTGGACTTGCACAAAGTTATTGACTGCTTTGGCTAGTTTTGTTATGGGGTGTTTTGCTCTCCCATCCCAGATAGAACCATAAAAACACTTGGAAGGAAAATGGAACAAGAAAGCATTAGCTGGGCAGTTGAGTTGAACGAGGTCTGCATCCAGAGCTTGCAGTAATGACTGTTCCGGGTTCAGCGTCCAACAAAGAGCGCTCTTCTGTCTCTTC
Source organism: Rissa tridactyla (assembly GCF_028500815.1). Lineage (NCBI taxonomy): Eukaryota > Metazoa > Chordata > Aves > Charadriiformes > Laridae > Rissa > Rissa tridactyla. The sequence continues at coordinate 8,910,858 of NC_071466.1, read as the reverse complement.
AGCCCTTTCCAAACATACCAGGGCTGAGAAAATTGCCTTTCTTTCTCTTCTCCCCGCCCCCAAGGGGCTTAATAGTCTCTTGTGAAATCCAGACCTTTGGTTTCATAGTTCATATCCACTACCGCTTTATGAAAAGGGAAGCACAAGCCCCTGTTGTGCCTTTGGGAGATGGATCCTCTAGGAAGGAGGGAGGGATGGAGCTGGGATGCTGAGGAACTGGGTAGGGAGGAGATGCTTCTTTCTACTAAAAACCTGCCAGTCTCTGTTGCGCAGAACGTGCTGTCTGGTTATTGTCCAGTTTCTCTCCTCCCCTCCCTTCCCTACCCTTTTCATGCACAAGCCTAATCATTCGAAGGCTAAATAACTTGCAAATCTCCCAGGCTAATGTAAATTGTTGTTATTCTTTGAAATATAGGGGCTTTCCCCCCTCTCCCTACTGTCTCTTTTTTCTTTTTTTTTTCTTTTTCTTGAACAAGGACTAGATTATAGAGACATCAAATCCTAACATTAAGATTAGGCTGTTCTCCATGATTTTTAAGTGATCATTTTCACAATAGCTGCAATAGCAAGGAATTGGTGTCAAAAAGCAAAAGTAATTTAGGGATTAGCCCTGAGGGAAATTGAGCAATTAAAGTATCTGTGGAATTAAGCACAAGACACGTTACCATGCTTCAACTGGGACTCAGTTGAGTGCCTGCTCTTAGTCTATAGCAAAGGGGAATTACTGAGGTTTAAGCTAGTGCGTTTCTACCTTCCACTTTCTAAAGCTTGAAAGGATGCACATGGACTTGTATATTGGAATATATGCGTGTACATTGCAGGTAAATTTGTCTTACAGCACTGGCTTAAGTTAGAGCTCACATAATTTGAGTTACTGCAATTTAGTGAGTCTTGCTGCGGGATGAGCATCAGTAACGATCTATCTGTGTGCCCGTAGTTGCTGCAAATACAGAAGTTTTAAGTTCAGCTGAGATCTCGGTAAAAGAAGGTCGATCTCAGATGTGTTGTCTTGCAGTTGGGGAGGATTAAGTGCACGCCCTTGGAGTTATCAACAATTACTGACAGGGGTGACAACACGATAACTTTTTAAAGCTCACTAAGTGGCCAGTGGTCTGTTAAAGCTTCTCGCTGAAAAGCCAGTTGCCTCTGAAGGGAGGTTAGCTTGGGTTTACAGTCCATGTCTGAGCATCCGCTGGCGCTGCGGAGCAGGATTTCCTACCATTCCTCTTCCCGGTTTCTGGTTACGTAGAAAACCTTATTTAATTTGATGCATTAATACAAGTGAAAGCCAGTTTCCCAGAAGAAGGGAAGTTAGGACATCTGTTTAAAAGAATACAGTTGCTAAAGAAAAATGACTTACTAGAAGAATACCAGAGCACTGCTGGGAAAGCCGATACAACAACATTTACTAGTATCTAACGATGGCTTCCATCAGTGGAGCTGACTTCAGTTTAATTTCCGTGACCATTGTTTTATATCCCCATCACTCGACGCTGACAGCAGCGAGCTGGCAATCCCATTCAGTCATAGTCCTTGATTTCAGCCACGGGTTTGGTTTTACTTTTTTAAGGGATTTCTTTATATTTGCCCTGCTTGCCCACCTGTATAGGAAGAAGCCGCCCCCAGGGTTTTGTGCTCCTTCTCTCATCTCTGCGATGCGTTTGCTTCGCTCTTCCCTGACCGTCCGATGTGTGTGGTGCTGGTGAGGGAAGGCTGTCACTGTCTCTGGGTTGTCTTGTCTGGATTTCAGGATGATCTGTTTGCTTTGGCAAATGGAAATCAGGCCAAGTCAAAATGGTGGATTTTAACCTTAAAGTAGATGTTCCATCATCAAATGCTAAAGTATGGATTCTGATCTTGTTCAGATTCATCACTTTCTGATAGCTCCTTGTCAGCCTGTGCAAGACAAGTTGATGGCTGCAGGCCAGTCCCTGGTAGAGAACTGTTTGAGCTGCGGAGGTCTTCAGTCCAGTTGACCCTCGTTTCTAGAAGAGGGCAATGCTTGAATAGGTTTGGAGAGGGAACTTGTGTTGTCGAGGGCCCTTCCCGGTGGGGAGATGCTATTTAGGGTGTGGGTATGGTGAATGAATGTGTATAAGCCGTTTTGAAAGAGCTAGATGACATTAAAGCTCCTGAGTCACTAACCTGCCACCTTACACTTAAGAAAGAAGGGAGACGGTTTGGCTCAGTGTATGGAAAGCCCATCCAGTCCTCTGGATCTACTGCATAACCTTGAGCAACGGATTTAATTCCTGTATCTGGCATGTTACTCCTTTGAACCCAAAATGCTCATTTCCAGAAGTGCAGTGGGGAGGTCTCAGGCTTAACCATCATCATCTGTTCCTCTTTTCTTTTAACCAGTGACTGAGAAGGTTTATGAGAGTGAATCCTGTACAGACAGCGAGGATGACTTCGCCAAGACCAAGCCACCAGCTGCACACAAACAGCCTGCGCAGCCTCTGAAGAAAGAACCAAAGGAAGAAAAGAAGAACCTTAAGAAAGGGGCAGCTACTGCCAACAGAGCCAACAAACAGGTCTCCATCATGGGTTTTTTTCAGAAGAAATGAACTGGGTTTTTCTCCCGGTCCTCTTGGCAGCTTGGGAGTGTTGCTCTTTTTGTGTGGCTTTCTGAAAGCCGCTGCGTTGGAGGATAACAACATGCAATCTTCACTTACGTAAGATATCTTGCTTACTGTGTAAGTAAGCCCTCTGGACTAGATTTTGTATCGGAGAAAAGTTTTATTTGTTACTGCAATAATTTCAATCGTCTTTACAAAGCAGTATGGGAATCGCAAAATCTAGAGGAACTCTTGAAAGACTTTAATCTATCCACATGAAACTTTATTTTTTTATTCAGCCTCTCACCTGTTCCACAAGTGGTAGTTGGACTTATTTAGGAGTCAAGTTGTGGCTTTTTTTTCCCTTCTCTTTACGCCCCCAGCTCCCCAGATTGATCTAAATGTTGGTTAGAAGCTGCAATATAGCAGGTCTTCGGGCATACACACAAATACTGAACATCTGCTGCGGCTTTAACTGAATGAAATGAACTTAATTTTCCCCCTAAGACTGGTAAATAGTTTTTGCTCTGCCTTTCATAATCTTTTTTTGGACAAAGCAGTGCATATAAAATTCTCTTACTTTTTTCTTCCTTGAACATATCCTCTGTAAATTGCTCAGATGCCTAATTATAGACCGGGACGCTGTTGGTGCTCTGTCTTTGCAAAAACATCTTTGAGGCTTCCCACACAATTGGCTCCCATGTAATTGGGGGAAGGCTTCGCTGTTATTGGGAAAGCAACTGTGTCTTCAACCTTGAAAGTTAATGAGTCAAAGGGCAGGGTGATTAGAGGGCAGTTCTGATAACACCCGTCAGGTACCTGCTGTCCTTGTCCATGAGGGATTGCACGCTGCTTTTTGGGTTTGTAGTTTTTGGGTTGCCTGAAGTTCTTTTTACAGGCATAAACCAAACAACGGGAGAGTTGTTTTCTAGGACATCTCGTCATCTGCCTGCTGAAGGAAGTATGTCACGGCAAATGGTCCTGAGGAACCAGTTATTGGAGACGAATAAAGCACTGCAGTCCTGTTAATCAGAAATGAGTCGTCTTTTTGGATGCCTCCTGATTTTTTCTGGTGCCAAATTTGATAGATGCATGTAAAGCCAGATCTTCTAGAAGATGGGTGCTGAGCATTTCTGAAGCTTGGCTTGGTGAGGGCTCCCAAATGGGTGACTGATGTCATCAGTGGTTGTTTCTGGGTGGTGTTAGGCCAACGTACGTATGGATATGTATATCAATATTCGTATAGAAAGTGCTTGTGTTGGCAGAAAGGTAGATAAAGTCTGAGGAGTGTGAACCAAGGAAGAAATGTCTTTAGACACCCGGCTGAAAGTATTCCGACCTGTGGGCAGTAAAAGGGCCAAACAACTGTATTGACAGTCATCCTGACCAGGAGATCAGGTTGGTGACTGGAGAAATTTGAGCACACACCTGTTAGTGACCAAGAGTTGACTCAATTGAAGTCACATCACCCTCGGCAGCTTGCACCCTCAGCAGATGTGAGAGGATCTCCTTCAAACCACCCAGTGTCCTGGCTGGGTGGGTTCAGCTGCTCACTGTGTGGATCGCTGCTCCTGGGGCTCTTCAAGGGTCACCTCGTCGCTCAGCACCCTCCCCATGTGGCTCCCCGTGAGAGTTAAGAACTGAAATTCTGGACTTTCTGTGTTGGAGATGTATAGGGAAAAAAATAATGGGAAGATGGGAAGGCAGAACTGGCACGGTACTCACAGAGGTTGCTGCACAAGCCGAAAAAAATGTTTCGTGCTCTCGTGGTACGTTGGAGTGACGTGGGCAGCAGAGGGCCATGGGGGAAGAATGAACAACCTTGTTCTGACTTTTATGAAGAAAATTTAACTGTTAAAAAAAACCGAACTGCTGTAGTGTTTCTGTTATTCTTGGTAGAATTGGGGGTGTATTTTGAAAAGTAATAAGTAACAAAACCCCTTAAATAAAGATTTTTTTTTTTTTCTTTTGTCCTTGCTTTTTCTTAAATGATGTGCTGCAGCCTGATTTCCCGTGGTCGCTGTGACATTCAGCTGCATGGAAGGATATCACTGGTGAAGTGGGGAAAGAGTTCTGCCATCGAAACCAGGGTTGCGAGCATTAAACTGAGCCTTTTAGAGCATCCCAAATGTGAGTGAGAACATCTCAAACTCTCAGGATCTGTATTGAATTGACCCCTTGAGTCTTATTCCCGTGGCAGATGTTGACGGGACGTGGTGTCCCTGCTGCTCTTGCACCTCACCTCCACCGTGGTCTAGCTGGAGCTCGCTGCTCCACCCCGACTCCCTCTATAACCAGATCAACGTCATATGCGACTTCCTCAGGAAAATGACTTAATGTCTGAAGAAGCAGGACATAGGCGAACTTCAGGCTTCCAAAAATCATGATCTCATATTCCCCTCCTGCACTTCATGGGCTGCCAGCCCACAGGGGGGCCTCGGGTCCCTTGGCGAGCCTGGAGCTGTGTCCCCAGGAACGGGGCTGCGTCCCCTAGCTGCTGCTTAAAGGGAGAAGGTTCCTTCTTCCAGATGTCACCCATTTGGCACCCTGTGGCTGGTGGGGGACAAAATGTCTGGGAGGCGGTGGCAGCCCTGAGCCAGGCACGAGGACCACATCTCCTGCCTCCCGGTTGGCTCGAGACTTGGTATCGATGGTGCTCAGGGTCCAGAACCTCATCCTGGAGATACAGGAATCTTTTAGGGATTTTTTTTTTTCTCATCTTCCCCCTGCATTTCCCTTCCCACCCCCTTTACACCCAGAAGAGGCTGTGGGAGAGGATGTTAATTTAATATTCTCTGCTAAATAGCGTATTTCACAGTGGTTCTTTGCTCAGGCTTCCTGAAAGCCTTTTTTTTTTTTTAGGCGGAGTGAGCTTCACCCTTGTTTTGCAGGTGGGGTGAGAGGCTGAAGAAGCTGCACCGCCACGTGCTCTGGGGCAAAGCTATAGATGCACCAGTTGGCCGAGGTGCCTCTGACCCAGCGACCGCCTGTGCCCTGGGAAGGGGCTAGAAATGCTGCTCCTATGGATGAAAAGTCCCCGTCCCTTGTTCAGGAGATAGCAGAGCTGATTTACAGCCCTCTTTCCCATGGGGCAGAGCCTGCTCGGAAAAAAAACCTTCTGTGTTTCCCACTCCGTGGTTGCCTGGCCTTTATCTAGTTAAAGAAAACCAGAGGAGGGATGGGAGGAAGCGCTGCTGGGTGCTAACGGAGGGCAGGAGGGTGTCCTGGCGGCGTGTGGGGAATTGTTTTGCTCTCTGAAGAGGCAATGCCAGCTCGGCCGCAGATACCGGAGAGGGGAGCGCAGAGCAGCAGGGCCTTATAAGGAAGCAAAATGCGACTCGGCGAGGCCGAGCGCCGGCGGAGGGGAGAGCGGGCGCTTGCCAGGGCCGTGCGTCAGCGCCTCGCTGCTTCCCCAGCTCTAGGGAGCGTGCTGCAGCACCCCGGGGTGCACGTGGGGTGCTGCTGGGCTGGATTTGGGGCACCCCCTGCCGCGGCACAGTCTGCTTCCGTGGCAGCGGGTCATGGCATCTGTAGCCCTCGGTGCTGAGATCACTGTAGAAACTTGACGGCAGCTCTCGCTCCATTAACACCCCATGAGCGCTACAGGCTGGGGGCAGAGTGGCTGGAGAGCTGCCCGGGGGAAAAGGACCTGGGGGTGTTGGTTGACAGCGGCTGAATAGGAGCCAGCAGTGTGCCCAGGTGGCCGAGAAGGCCAACAGCATCCTGGCCTGTATCAGCACTAGTGTGGCCAGCAGGACTGGGGCAGGGACTGTCCCCCTGTACTGGGCACTGGCGAGGCCCCACCTCGAGTGCTGTGTCCAGTTTTGGGCCCCTCACCACACAAAAAGCCATTGAGGTGCTGGAGCGTGTCCAGAGAAGGGCACCGGAGCTGGTGAGGGGTCTGGAGCACAAGTCTGGTGAGGAGCGGCTGAGGGAGCTGGGGGTGTTCAGCCTGGAGAAAAGGAGGCTGAGGGGAGACCTTCTCGCTCTCTGCAACTCCCTGAAAGGAGGGTGTAGCCAGGGGGGGTCGGGCTCTTCTCCCAAGGAACAGGCGATAGGACAAGAGGAAATGGCTTCAAGTTGCATCAGGGGAGGTTTAGGATGGATATTAGGGAAAATGTCATCCCCGAAAGGGTTGTCAAGCATTGGAAGAGGCTGCCCAGGGCAGTGGTGGAGTCGCCATCCCTGGAGGGATTTAAAAGCCGGGCAGACGTGGTGCTGAGGGACATGGGGTAGTGGTAACTTGTCAGTGTTGCGTTGATGGTTGGACTCGGTGATCTGAAAGGTCCCTTCCAACCAAAACAATTCTATGATTCTATTCTATGATTCTATCTGTTCCTCCCAAGCGCTGCCCCGTGTGGTGGCCAGTTCAGCTGGGGAAGGATTTAAAACCCATTAAAATTGGTGGTTGAAACCAGCCCCACATGGTGCGCTGCTGCTGGCTTGATCTCGCTTTGTGGTTTTTTCCAAGGCACATAGAGCTTGAAGGGAAGAAGGTTTGTGCGCGTGGCACTGGGTGGATGACATCCCGTGTCTCCTCTTCTCTGCTCTCCTTCGGAAAACAGTCCCTTCCCGCTGGTGGGTGCGCCAGTATCCCCATCCCGAGGCAACTGCTGCTGAATCGTCCAACGACAGCTCCTTTGAGCCTTGGAAGGAGGCGCTGGAGACAGGGGATATGGGGAGCACTCCTGAGGAACCTTCACTTCCAGCCCCTGAGGGCTTGCAATGCTTTAAAGACCTAAAACATCCTTCCCAGCACCAAGAGTTGCCAATTCACAATCTGGCAACCAGGCCGGCGTAAAGGCAGGAGGCTGAGAGAAATTCAGGGTTCCAACTTGCTTGTGTACACACTGGTTATTTCAGATATTTTGGTGGCTTCTTTTGAGAAGGTGGTTACGGTTCTGCTGATCGCACTTGGCCAACGGGCAGGGACTGGATTGAAGGATGGGGTTAAATGCAAGGCAGTGGGGCTGAAGTCCAAGTGAAACCCCCCTACCCCCATAGGAGACTCTCTTCATCCTTATCTCAGCTTCAAGTGTTGCACTGGGGCAGGGAAGAGCGGTCAGTGCTGTCCCTGGACCAAGATGGGCCACGTTGGCCCCTGATGAGGTCCAGTTCCTCACCCATCCCTGGTCTTTGACTATTTTAAGGAAAGTCCAGCTCTGGAGCCCAACACAAGAAGGACATGGACCTCTTGGGAGCGGGTCTAGAGGAGGCCACGGAGATCCTCAGAAGGCTGGAACACCTCTCCCATGAAGATGGGCTGAGATAGTTGGGGAGGTTCAGCCTGGAGAAGAGAAGGCTCCACGGAGACCTTGGAGCCCCTTCCAGTCCCTCAAGGGGCTCCAGGAAAGCTGGGGAGGGACTCTGGATGAGGGAGGGGAGCCATGGGACGAGGGGGAAGGGGTTTCCACTGCAAGAGGGGAGATTGAGCTGAGATCACGGGCAGAAATTCTTGGCTGTGAGGGCGGTGAGCCCCTGGCCCAGGTTGCCCAGAGAAGCTGTGGCTGCCCCATCCCTGGAGGGGGTCAAGGCCAGGCTGGACGGGGCTTGGAGCAACCTGGTCTAGTGAGAGGTGTCCCTGCCCATGGCAGGGGGTTGGAACTGGATGATCTTTAAGGTCCCTTCCAACTCAAACCCTTCTGTGATGCTATGACTCTCCCTGTGTTCACGTCCCCTGGCTGCAAGGCACCAGAGATGCTGAGTTTTCGCAGAACTTCCAGGGTTCCTGGTGCCATTATTTGATGTTTTCAACACATGTCTTACCAGGAACTGTGCAGATTGCATGTCTTAATTCATTATTTGATTTATTTTTTTTTAAGAGGCTTCTCCTTTTAAACCACATTTTCTGCAGGGCATGGAGGAGGGCATTCGCCACCTGGAAGCTGCCTGGAGCATCCCAAAAGCTCCCGGTTTGGAAAGCAGCAGCACACCAGGACAACTCCCCTGTGAGAACCCTGAGCCCCTGCTCCAATTTTGGAGCTGGATCTCACATCAAAGCTGACCATGCTTTGGAGCTTGGACCGGAGACCTCGAGGGGTCCCATCCAGCATCTACAAGTCTGGAAATTAAACTGGCAGCTGTGCAAAATCACGGTATTTAAACCCCTATGTGGTGTTCTTCCAGGTGGGGATCTTCTCTATGGGATGTTCGCTGAAATATCGACTCCTTTTGGCTGCGGTGTGGCACGTTAGATGTCTGCAACAGAAAAACATAGCAAATGGGGTGAGCAGAAGGCCACAGCCACTAACAGAGTGGGCCTTCAAGTTAGTAGAGAGGAGAGGGGAGCAAAGCTGCAAAATGCAAGGAGAAAAAGCAGCTGTGGGCTTTTGGAGATGGTTTTTCCACATCCTCTTCCCAGGGAAGTGGTGGAATCGCCATCCCTGGAGGGATTTAAAAGCTGGGCAGACGTGGTGCTGAGAGACATGCGGTAGTGGTGGTTTTTGTCAGTGTTGGGTTGATGGTTGGACTCGATGATCTGAAAGGTCCCTTCCGACCTGGACCATTCTATGATTCCCGTGGTGGGTACCACATGCAATAGCCGAGCATCCCATCCCACTCGCTGAGCCACGAGGGCGCCAGGACCACGATGCTGGGGGCGATAAGCCATTCTTCCTGGATGCTGAACACCCCCATGGGATCTGAGCGTCCCCCAACCTCAGTGCTGAGCACCCTGGGGCCCTTGGGGCTGAGCATCTCCCCCCTGGGTGCTGAGCATCCCCCTTGGTTGTGAGCATCCTTCCGCGGGGCCGAGCAACCTTTCTCGATGCTGAGCATCCTCCGTGAGGGCTGAGCACCGCCCTGGGTGCAGAGCATCCCCCTGGGTGCTGAGCACCCTTCTTCAGGGCACCACCATCACCCAACCTTGGTGCTGAGCATCTCCTTTGATGCTGAGAACCTTCCCTTGAGGAAGAGCGTCCCATCTTGGTGCTGAGCATCCTCCCTCAGGGCTGCGCAGCCCCACTGGCGCTGAGCCCCGCAGCTCCTTGCGGACACATTCATGGTTTGTGGTGGCCCATGATGTCCCCGTCCCCCACGAGCATCCTCGGAGCTGCGGCTTCCACGCCGCCCAGCACGTCCCAGCGCTTGTTTACTCCTCACGTCCCGCCGCGTCGCTTCACCCCAGCGCTTCCTGGGCTGGTGTCTGAAAATAGCTATTTTTAACCTTTTAAAAATAGAAAGTCTCGCAGAATAGCAGCTCCTGTTTTTCCATTCCCTTCTTATTTCATCTTACGGCAAAGGAACCCGAGCTGGGCTGCGCCGGGGGTGGTGGGAACCCAGCGCCGTAAACAGGCTCCTGCAAAACGGGCGCTGGGGAAAACGCACGTGCGTCTTGAGAACAAAAAGAAAGGGGGGAAAAAAAAGAGAAGAAGAAGAAGAAAAAAAAAAATCAATAGAACGGCCGTCCACCTTTCACACGGAGCCTTATTTGGTATTTTCATGAAAAGTTATATCTTCACACTGTAAAAAGTGCCACTTATTACTCATGCTTTACTAGGTAAGTGTATTTTCCTTGGCATCGAGTGCGTTGGGTTGTGTGTTTTTTTTTTTTTTTTATTTTTTTTATTTCTTCACTACTCCCGTACAAACTATTTCGAAGGTCTCATTAGTTTCTCCATCAGAACTGGCGCTTTTTGCCGCTGTCTGGAGGAGCGGGCTATTAAACCCGAGACAGAACCACTGTTTGTTCGGTAAATATTAGGCTTGACTTCGCGGGACCGTAAAAATCACAGCGCGGGTGTCCTGCCATGGGGCGCACAGGGCAGCCTTTCAGCCCCGGTAACGGGCCGCTGCATGGACATGGATGTCACCCCCATCCGTGGATGTCACCCTGTCCCCATGGCACTGCGTGCGTGTGGGCATCATCCACTCCACGGTCACTACAGATGTGTGGGTGTCACCATGGCTGGGCACACACACACACACACACACAGACCCCTTGGTCACAATGAACACACGGGCGTCATCACCTTGTCCCCATGTCACTTGGGCATGGAAATCACTCCATCCCATGGTCGCTACAGATGCATGGATGTCACCCCGTCCCCACGGTGCTATAAGCATAAATGTCACCCTATCCTCCTGGTCTCTGGACACGTGGATGTCACCCTCTCCCTGTTGTCACTGCAGACACAGAGGGATGACACCCCCATCCATGGATGCAGGGATGTCACTGCCTGCGCATGGGCGTCATCCACCCCACGGTCACTACAGATGCGTGGGTGTCACCATCGCTGTGCACACAGACCCCTTGGTCACAACATACACATGGACATCACCCTGTCCCCGTGTCACTTGTGCATGGACGTTACACCATCCCATGGTCATTGCAGATGCATGGATGTCACCTCATCCCCACGGTGCTATGAGCATAAATGTCACCCTATCCTCATGGTCACGATGGACACATGGATGTCACCCTCTCCCCGGTGTCACTGCGGACACGCAGGGATGTCACCCCCATCCATGGATGCATGGGTGTCACCCTGTCCCCATGGCACTGCGTGCACGTGGGCATCATCCACCCCACGATCACTACAGATGCGTGGGTGTCACACACAGACCCCTTGGGCACAACTTACACATGGATGTCACCCTGTCCCCGTGTCACTGGTGCATGGACATCACCCCATCCCATGGTCACTACAGATGCACAGATGTCACCCTGTCCCCATGGTCACTGCACACAGGTGGACATCACCCTGTTCCCATATCACCACGTAGGCATAAGAGCACCCTGTCCCCGTGGCCACGATGCACACATGGACTTTGGCCCATCCCATCGTCACCACATACACACGTGTCACTGTCACCATGCACACTGATGTCAACCTGTCCTCACAATCACTGTGCACACTCATGGGTGTCATCTTCTTCCAGGAGCCCTGCACACACATGGACATCACCTTGTCCCCAAGGCCACTCCATACACATGGACATCACCTTGTCCCCAAGGTCATTACATACACATGAACATCACCTTGTCCCCAGGGTCCCTGCACACAGGGACATAGCCCTGTCCCCAAGGTCACTACATACTCATGGACATCACCTTGTCCCAAGCTCCCTGCACACACGTGGACACCACCTTGTCCCAATGGTCACTACCTGCCCACAGGTGTCACATTGTCCCAGGGTCCCTGCACACACATGGGTGTCACCTTGTCCCTGTGGTCACTACGTACACATGGACATCACCTCCCCTGCACACACACATGCCCACAGGTGTCACCTTGTCCCAAGGTCCCTGCACACACATGGACATTACCTTGTGCCAAGGTCACTACATGCTCACAGGTGTCACCTTGTCCCAGGGTCCCAGCACACACACAGGTGTCATCTTGTCCCCAAGGTCACTACATGCACATGGACATCACCTTGTCCCCATGGTGACTACATGCACATGGACATCACCTTGTCCCCATGGTGACTACACACCCAAAGACATCACCTTGTCCCCAGGGACACTACATGCACACAGATGCCACTTTGTCCAAGGTCCCCGCACACACAGAGACACCACGCACCCCTCCAGCCCCACCATGGGGAAGACCAGCAGCCAAAAAGCCACCTCGCCAGCCCCATACCCGTTCTGCCGGCCACCGCCGCTGGCCACCGCCGCCTGCCTCCGCCGCCCCACGGCCGCCGCCTGGCCCGGGGCCCGAGGCTCGGCGCGAGCCGCGGTTCCCAGCCGCTCTAAAAGCCAGCTTTGTGTTTTACAGCCAGGCCCTCGCTTGGCATACGATTTTAATTAGAGTCTGGTTACACGGCTCGGCAGATGTGGAATGTATTTCTTAGCCCAGGTGGAATAAATCTATTGCCATAAAAACCAACCCCCCTGTTATTAAATTCTCCCTTCTAAATAACCCAGTATTGAGATGCACGGCCCCCCCCGGCCCCCCTGCCCGCACCCCCTCAATGCAAACCCTTCTCTAAGTGCTTAATGAGCTTTAATTTTATTATATTCCCCGGCCGTATGAAATGGGCTTCTGGTCCCGGGGCAGGTTCCCGGCTACCGGCCCTGCTCGGAGAGGGGGTGCAGGCTGCTGGGGAGGACCCTGGCATGGGGGACCGGTCAGCCCCACGGCCAGGGGGTGGCTTTGGGGGGGGGTTGGCACAAGGGTATCATCCTGCCCTGCACCCAGAAGGGGATGCTTGAGGCCAGGGATGCTCGGGACAGGGGATGGCAGAGCTCAGTGCCGGCTGCTGATGGACCATCGTGTCACCCCCAGTGACAGGGATGCTTGTGGGGACTGGTCCCCCCAGTTTGGAGACTCACATCTGCCGGGAGGGCACAGGGACCAGCTGAGAGGTCCCAGGCACCCGAAGGACCTCCCTGCTCTTCCCAGGTCCCCTGTGGTGCACAGGATGTCCACCAGCGTGTCCCTTGGGCTGAGCCCCAGCCCCATACCAAGGCCCATCCATGGCCCTTGAAACACCCCAGTGTGGGCAGAGCCACTCAGGGAGGCAGATGGAGGAATTAAGGGGGACACCTGGCCCCTCCAAATCTGGGATCTCATCCCCCTGCATCCCAGCCACAGTCCCCAATGGCCGCTTCTCCATCCCCAGGCCACCCATGGCCGAGCCACCCTGTACAAACTACAGGGTCAAAAAGGGATGCTGCACCCGCTGCGGGACCCTGGGGTGCGACGGAGCTGGGAGGGTCAGGACACAGCATCCCAACCCCAGGGAATTAAATCTTCTCCACCTCCCCGCCGTGTTGCGGGTGCTGTTTGCAGGGTTTTGGGAGTTGTTTCCATGGGGCTGGGGGCCGGACCCAGCACACAGCCCCCAGTGACACTCACTGACGTCCCCTGCAACGGCACATCACCACATAACAGCCACGGCACCTGGTAAATAAGGGGTCACCCAGCCTGCTAAATTGGGGGTCTTGAAGACTTTGGACCTGTTTATCCAAGATCAGACCTCACTGTCCTCCTCCATCTACTTTTCCTCATCATCCTTCTCCTCCTCCTCCATTGTTGCTCCTGCTTCAGGTCCTGCTCACCCACCACCACGATGTCTTCTGCTAAGGCGGCCATCCCCACTGCACATTTTAAAAGTAATAATATTCAAATAATATGATTATTCTTATAATGATGGATTTCTGCCATTCCTCCTGTCTGAAAGGACTTTAGGAGTAAATTTGGGTGCGATGGGACCTGGCTGAGGTAGCAGACGTACTGTAAAGGAGCTCAACAACATCACCCTCAGCCATCCTTACCCGCTCCCATCCTTATATCCCAGGGATACCTGCCATAGGGGTGTCCCTATCACCCCATATCGTCCCAATTTTGGCCATGAGGATGCTAGTGGAGATGTTGTCAAAAAGCTTTGCCAAAATCCCAGTGTATCCCATCCCTGGCTCACCTGGCAGCTGGAGGTCAGGTTGGTCACGATCCACCCTGGCTGTCCCCACCCTTCACCTGCAGGTGACATTCCCCAGCTGGGATAAATCGGTGGTGGCAGGAGTGGGATCTTCAGTGCTTCGGCCCCAGATGCAAACCCTCTGCCCTGCCCAGGGGTGGAGCAGAAAAGGGGTGTTGATTCCTGTGTCTGGGGAGACAAAACTCCTTGCCGCCGCCAAAGGAGGAGACGTGCCCACTTCTGCTGGCTCTGTAGTGCTGCCCACCATGGTCCAGGGATGGTCCACCTGAGACTGTCCCATGCCAGTGTCACCAGTTGGGTTTATAAGGCTGCTCTAACCATGGAAAAGGCTTTGTCATGCCAGGACTGGATGGATCCTGGGTCAGAGCTGAGTGCTGAAGAGAAAACATCCTGTTCCTGTGGTGTGGAAAGCAGCATTTTGGTCTCCTGGGTTGGTTGGACACCCCACCATGACACCCCACCGGGCTGGAGAAAGCCTCTGAATGCTCCCTGAGATGGAAACTCAGAAACATAGTAAAAAAACTCCAAGCATTTCTAACAAAATCGCCAAGTGCTCTTACCCCCTGGGAGCTTTGGGGGGGGTGTCTCACCTGCTTGGGTGCAAATCAGGAGTAATCAGGGGCCAAAAGTGTTCCTGCAGTGCATTAAAATCTTCTGCAAGACTTTGTGGAGGCCAAAATTATGGGTGGGTTCAAATAGGGCCCAGGTGAGTACGCGGAGCTGCTGATGGCTATTGAGCCACGGTGGTTTGCGATGTGACATCCACCTCCAAGCCCCGACCCGTGTCCTGCCAGGAACCAGGGTGGGGGCACCCCAAGGAAGGGTCATCTCTTACTCACCCTATTTCTGGTGATTTTCCTCAATTTGAGGAGACAAGGATGCCTGGGGAGTTGTCTGCATGGTCTCCTCCAGCAGGCTAAGCAATGGCAGAGCCAGTGCTTGGCAACTTCAAAACTTGGGAAAAAACCCAAAACCAAGTAGCAGTATCTGCTCTCCAAGATCCCACCTCTCCCAGCAGGGGCCATGGGCTGGAAAGGGGAGTAGACTCTGTCCTGCTGGCATCAAAGCAAGGGCTGGAGCCCATGTCAAAGCCTAGAGAGCTTTGTGAACCATCGCAACGCTCTGTTGGGCCTCTGAAAAAGCTCTAAGATGTATAAAAAACCCCAAATTGTAGAAAGGAGGGGAAGATGACACGGGAGAGGAATATGCACAAATGCACGGGGCACCCAAGGGCCTGCTGATTCCATCCCGTGGGAACACTGGCATGTCATTTCCAAAAAAAAAATCTCCCGCTGACATACCCCACTGCACCATCCCAAACCAGGATGTTTGAAGAACAAAACCCCCAGGATTTTTTTTTTTCTGGTTGCAAGAGATGCCTCCTCCCTCCCTTTGCCTTGGTGTAAAAGGAGTAAAACCGTAGGCTCTGTGAGAAGCGGAGTCTGAGCCCTCCCCACCAATTCCCGGCTGGGAGACTTGGCGCTGGGCTCACCCATGAGTTTTCCCCCAGCTGGCCTCTCTTCTGGCTGGTATTTTGCGATTGCTTTTGTGCCAAGGAGCTGCGGATGACGTTATCCCTCTTCCCCAGACCAGGTGTGGGGAGCACGGCTGCTCCCCGGGGGTGCAAAACCTCACGGGGGGATAAGGGACCATCCCCACCGGGAACTGGGACCCCAGAGCTGGTAAGAGCATCACCCAAGGCTTGTTTTGTTGCCCCATGCAGAGATCGGGCTACTTTATGGCTGGTCTCACCAAAAGAAAGAGCAATGAGCTACAACCGAACTATGGCTGCAAATCCCAGCTCGCGCCACTTCTCCATGTGCAGGTAATCATCTGTCTTCTCCTAGGACCTGCAACATGACCCCAAAAGGCACCGAGCCCCTTGGAAGCTAGCCAGCAGCCAATTCAACCCAGACATCCCAATCCCAACCGGTGCACAAGCTGCCCAGCCAAGAAAGAGAGGTAAAACTCAAGTTTTGGGTCATGGGAAAATGATTCCTCCAAGGCAATGACCAGCTAGAAAGGGTTAAATTGCCATTTGAAAGGCAAAACCTCCTTCAAAATCCTTTTGGATGCGTAGGGTTAAACCTTGGCCATGCCAATGTGAAGGACAAAACTCTGATTCTAGTGTGCCTTGATTTTAACCGAAGCTGCTCAGATCTGCAGGACAAGTCCAAGGGCAAGAGGCACCTGAATGCCTTTGGAGAGTCTGGTCACCTTCGGCCAGTGGTTGACGAGGCTGATCTGGAAATCCAAAGTCAATCATACAATCTCTTATTTATTAGCAGATCAACACTCTCTGTAGAGTTCGTTCTAGTTATTTTGGGTATCTTTCACAGGCTGGGGGTCGTTTAGGTGAAGGGCCAAATTATATCCACCTCTAACCGACCTTTTCTGTTGGTTTTGGTGCTTCAGATTCAGCTTCAAATGCCAATAATCCATCTCGGGAAGTCAGCAAAGCAATTTGCTGTCCTCCGCTGGAAACCTCTTGGCCCAGGTAGCAACCGCCAATAGCTGCGTCACGTATTGAAGCAGCTATCATCACGTATTGAAAGCCTTTGCCCGTTGTGCAACTGGGTCTTCCTGACTTCCAAGGAAGGTCATCGAGGGAAGGACAACGTGCAGTTCTCTGTGTCACGTCTGGGCTGTAACGTCAGTAGGCTCCAGATTCCCTCACTCCGCCGAGGAGCAGGAGCCCACACTGGTGTCTGCGTAACTTCTCGGGACGTGCTAAAAGCAGCCTGGAAGGGGATCAATGTTTCCGTTCATTATTTAGTGCTGATCCTCCTGCCATGGAACGGGAGCCGGAAGCCTGATGGGGTTTGGAGGAACCTCAGCAGGTCCCTCTCCAGTCCCCTGCCAAACCCCGCTTGCAAACCGCTGTCTCGGGCAGCCCACTGGGGAGCAAAACTCTGTTTTACCCCATTTTCCTGTGCAAACTGTGGCCTGGAGCACTCGTAACCAAGAAAAAAACAGCCATAGAGACAGGCAGGAAAAATAAAGAAGATGTAAATTTGGCCTGTTTGGGTGGACACTGACATTGTAGGTCTCGGCGGTAGGGGACACCGGTAGGGGACGCTTGCCCACATTTCCCATCTAGATAGGTTTCTTGGAGACCTGCTTGTCCATCCCACTCTGGATCTGGGGGTTTAGTATCGTGTGGTTCCCTTTGTTTGCACAAGGGCCTGGAGGTCGGAGGACTGGTTGCTGAGATTGTCCTGGAGTTTAGCCCTTTCCACATCCCCCACCCATCTCACCACAGCCATCGCTGGGGGAATAACCACCCTGGGCCTCCAGCAGCCAGTGGTTGTGCGACCCAGCGAGGGAGAGATGTGGAGACAGGCAAGAAAGAGCTCCCAACCATGGGAGTGGGCTCTCAGGACTTTCCTCCCCTGGGACGAAAGCTGGGCTTGCAGTTGGGGCTGGGATCCCACTGATTCCTACTGACAAGACCGTACGTAAGCCCATGGTGACATGTCCAGTTTTCTCCAAGCAGGACCAAGTCCTGGAGGGCAACTGGACTGGATCCTTCCTAAAATGTGGGTCTTCATGCCATGCAAAAATGAAAGATGCATAGGGTCACAGCAACAGGACCAACTGATGAAACACATCTCCCACCCAGTCCTCAGCAGCTATTGTGCTGCTTGGTGGGAACCCCATGCCAAGACCACAGCCTGCTCCAACCCCTAGCGGTCCCGAGGAGAACCACTGCTGAGCACAAACACCACAAAACATCTTGCTTTCTGTGGCAATCAGGGATCACAGACACCATTTCAGAGGTGGATGTACCCCCTCCTACCAACATGGATCACTCACCCATGTGTCCTTAGCATGGCCACCCTCTTAAAAGACAATTTTTTCCACCCCACAGGAGGAGAAGTGCTCTCTTGTGCTGCAGGGCAGCTCCAGGATGGTGCAAGAGAGACAAGGAGTTGGCAGTGATGTCGTTCATCTCCCTAGGGAGGAGAACAAGCTCATCCCAAGGATGCTGGATGAGGCTAGTGAGATGCAGTGCTGTGGGGAAAGGAAGTCGTCAGGACAGCTGTACCACGAACTAGTGTCCAACACACACTGCAGCATTTGCCCTGCTGCTCAGGACCTGGGAAGACCCTTGACGCATGGGTCCCGTGCCTCACCAGGTGGACTGGGACACCATGAGTGGGGTCATCCTGCCAAAAAGCATGCCCAAATGCCATGTCTCCTGCCAGGCTGGTCACACTGGCTTCCCCTGGTGATCCCCAGGGAGAAGTGGTGCTGCAAGGGTGGTGTTCATGCCACTGGGTGCCCATATTTCACAACAGCTTCTTCCATCACTTTGTCTCTGTCCCTTTTTGAATTCATATCTATGTTCTTGACCACCACAAGAAGCCATGGTTCCTGTTCCAAACCACAGGTTGAACCTCACCACCCCATCTCAGCTGGGACCTGCACCTTCCCAGGGAAGAGAAGAGGTTTGTTGTCTTCTTCTGACCACCCAAAATCCACCCCTCTGGGCCTCCAGACCAAAAATCTGTCACACAACCACATTTCAGGGATGTCCGCTCAATCCAGAGGAGATGTATGTGTGTATGATCAGATCTGAGCACAAGTTCTTCTGCCATCCGGTCATGCAAGCAATTGCCCCGTTGACGAGAGGAGGTTGACGCATCCAGTTGGCAAAGCTCCTGGTGCAAGCTGTGGTGGCCACAATAATGCCCCATGGAGGAAGATAAATCTTATATCAGTGCTCCTGTGGCTATATCAGGGTCTAGGAAGCTGGGTGCCCTCTCTGCAGAAGACATGGTGGTGTCCATGCTTAGCACAACCTCTAGCAGGCGTGGCCGGACACCCAGCTCCCGTGGGCACAGTGAGGGTGTTGCACAGTGGTGATTGCAGGAAAACCAGGGCTGTAAATCCATATATTGTTCCTACCCAAGACTCCATCCACACCCAGACCCCAACCCGGCCTGGGGGAGATGGGGGACAATGCATCTCATGTGGCTGGTGTGAGGTGGTGGTGATGATGGGGACGCAGAAGCCCATGGTACCACCACTGCTCCTCTCATGATGTAGGAAGAGGTTGATGGGCCCTAAGGGACGTATGCCCAGGCATGAGGATGGGGAAAGGTGCTGGGACCCCAAGGGAAGAGCATTTGGGGACTGCAGAAGACAATGTTGAGGGGATGGACCGATGGTGAGCAAAGGGAGGGATGAAGGGGGTCTGGGGAGGAAAAAGCATGTGAAAAGAGAGGGATAAGGGGATAAATGGGCCAGTTCTGCCTAAGCAGGTGAGTGGACACTGTGCTTGTCCCCGGTCAGTGCAATTTGTCTCATTAATTAATTAGACTCTATCTCCTCATTAAGCTCCTCTTTGCCTGGTTGAGGGGCTCCCTGCTGTGTGTGCACGTGTGTTTGGAGGTCTGGGTGCCAGCAACGCAATCACACCGCAGGTCACAGCCAGGTGGTGGAGAAGCTGTCAGTCTGGGACAGGTACTGGAGAGACTGGGGATGGTGAATTGGAACTGGTGGTACTGGGAGGTCCAAGGCAGCTACTGGAGAGACCATGGAACCTGGGGGCTGGCTGCTGGGAAGGCCATGCAGGGTGCACATGGGTTACCACATGTGGCATCTCCGAACTTACACAACTTGCGTTAAGTCTCATTTCTCAGGTGGCCACCCAGGGATGGACTCTACACGAGTCTGTCCTGAATTTCCAGCAGGCTCCGAGCCCCTCTCAGGGCAGCTTTGGACATGGTAAGCACCCACTCGTCCTTAAAAATCAGCAGTGCTCCCCGCTGCCTTCCCAACTTGGGGGAAGCCCAACTTGGCAAACCCTCAAATCCATCTTCCAGCACCCGCAAGAAACTGCCCAATCTCCAAAGTAGCCCAAGTCCTTCTGAGCAGCAGCGGAGACCTCTGCAAACCCCAACCTTTCCATTGGGCTGCCTCAAGCTTCACAGCTCAAACGCAACCCCCAAAGCTTGAAGAGGAGCATGTCCAGGGCAGAGCTCTTTGCCATTTGGACGTGTGGCCAAGCTCTTCTCCCCTGCTCCTTCCAAGGCCACCACCTTCCCACTCAGGGACACCGACCCGCAGCTGAGAAGGGCACAGCGAGATACAGCGTGATGTTTGCTCCCTCTCCCTGTGTCTAATGAGTCCATCGGGATTATTTTCATTGTCTGTGCAGCTGGGAGGCAAAAAGGGGTGTCCGGGCCAAGTAATCCTTCTTACTTCATTTTCAACTGTTTTCAAAGCCCCTGATCAGACGACCCAGATGGTGCTAAATGGCCGTGAACAACCTTTAAACAGTGGGTTATTGTTGTGCTCATTGAGTTAGATAATTGTGATGGGCCTGAACTAATTAATTTCTACCCAAAAAAAAGCACTGAATCATGGTCTTTTGGCAATGCTGGTGAGAAGGACTTGTAAGCAGCTTTCCTCGGATTTATCCAGCCCCGTACGAACAGGGATCTCCACCGGGGGCCGCGTGCTTCCGTGGGCAAAAAATAGGAAAGCAAGAAACACCATCCCCATGCACTGGAGATGGCAGCCGGAGGTGGGGTGGGAGGCTTTCCTGCATCCCATGGGGCAGGAGGACCACAAGCACCGCGGGATGCTCCATGGGCTCCTTTGCACCATCCGTCTGTCCTAACTCCCCTTTGGAAACCCCACGTTTGGGGATGGCCACGTAACACGTACAGGGCGGAGAGGCCAAGCATCACACCGGAGGAGAAGGCCCCCCGGGGCTGCGGTCATGCCGCGTTGGTCACGTTTCCTCCACCTCCCATCCGTCCTTTGGCTCCAGCTCTGCCAGCCACGGTCTCCGAGGATTTCCCTGTTTTTCTCATCACCCCTCTCTCGGCACCCGTCTTCCAGGCAGCCAGGGGTTTTTTCCAGTGTCCGGATAGTCCTGACTTGCTGGCAAAGCTTTCC